>NW_024962262.1:51853013-51887990 GCF_019238085.1 Lagopus leucura | reverse complement strand
AAGGAAAGGAAAGGAAAGGAAAGGAAAGGAAAGGAAAGGAAAGGAAAAGTCTAGACAATTGAAAATACAAGAATCAGCCCTGTGTGCTGAGTATGTGCTAAAGTTTAAACATGCCTTGAAGTTATGCCTCTGCTAAATGCAAGCAGCTGACTCTTCAGCAGTTCCTTCTTTGAAAGGGATCTTTAATATAGAAACATCATCAATGGAGCTGTTGATTGTAGTCAGAACAGTAACAGGACAAATGTCACTAGTGGTCATAGAAGACACAAGCAGATTTTCAGTATAGCTCACATGAGGATCACCAGCAGATCCTCCGTGCTGGTGGAAGAAAAAGGGGAAATAAGTTTGCTATCACCTCTGTATAATTCAGCTAGAAAGTGTTAAGTGAATTCCCACTAGCTTTACTTCCTGCACCTCTGTTTGAATTGAAAACAAAAACAAACAAACAAAACCCCTTAATTTCAATATGACACTACATTGCCAGTGCCTTAACACAGCTGGGATGTTGTCAAATTTTCCATTGTATCTGTTTTCAGTAGCCTGAACTAGAACTTGTTCAGGAGAAAAATCTTTCTGGTGCATGAAAGGATAAAATTTTACTTAAAAATCTGCAGTATAGGAGAGTCAGTTTTTCCTACCTCTTTCTTAAATGTAGGGACTCAAAAAGTGAGTTTAAAAATTAACTACACAGTTTATTGTTCCACTTTCCCAACCTTCTATCGAGCAAAAAGCAATAGATTTCAGTATGATCAATAGCCATGCTTATTTGGCATATACTGTGTTTTTAATGTATTTGAGGCTCACTTTTTGAGGTAGTGGAATTTTGGTTTCCCAGGGAGCAGGACTGGGATCTGATCCAACACATTCATATTCATTAGCCATGATTTTGTATCCCAAGGTAACTCTTTGGAAGAAAACAACTACATCTGGATTTCACATAGATTGTAATGCAAAACTGCAAAAGGAAATGCGAAAGTAACTGTTTCATTGCCAGTGTGATGGCAATGTGATCGACCAAAAGCCTAACCAAAGTCAGAGTCTAATGCAACTTGGGGAATTTAAGTAGCAACCAGACTGTCTACAATATATTACAGTGAAGAGCTTATTGTTCTTCTTTAAAGCAATGCTGTGGGTCATGAGATAATAAGAACCAGCTTTTTCCAGACACAGATATTGTGTCTCTTTTCTTTAAACAGCTAGTTTTTTGAACTTGTTGTTATTTTTATGTCCACAGAAATACACAGGAAACAAAGGAAGTAAAAATCACTTACTTTTTTATCCAAAATTGAGCTTCCCAAAGTTGAAAGTCAAAGCTGGTGACCAGCAAACCTGTTAGTAGCATTTCTGAACGTGGCTATTTATCCTCAGAGTCATTTTTAAATGTGTGGCCATTAAAGGCTGTCTGAAAGGGATACAGTTTGAAGCAATTTTATCTTAAATTAGCAGTGATAAAATAGATTTCTAGTTCATAGGAAGAGAAAAAAATTAATGTCTTCCACTGTATAATATGCATTGGCATACAGCTCCAATAGAGTCTTTATACGCCTTGGAATACAGGCAAAATGTTTTAATTTGGTGGGCCTATAGGCAGCATAAAGTCCAGAAATAACAGCAAGTGAGGAGCCTGCCCAAACTGAGCCATTTCTCTGCCACCTGGGTCTTACAGGAGGAGTCTTGATTTGAACATGAAAGACGCATTTCTAGGACCCAGCAAAAACCAGCACCCAGGCTCCTCAGGCTTGGCAGGAAATGAGCCCCCTGGCATTCGCATGTGTCAACACATATGATCCACAAGGTCAGCCTGCAAATGTGGTGCCACACATAAGATCTTATCCCACCAAATATAGAATATAACCTGATTCTACTGTTTTCCCTGACCTCAATTCTATTGTATAAATGCAAGCATAAAGAATGATACTGCATGCTCTGGAAAACACAAAGTTAAGCTCCAATTATAAAGTTGGAAAGGTTTTAAGAAAAAAAAAAAAATTCTCTTTAAAAGATCTAAATTTTGTTTATAAATTTCCTTTTTTGACCTTTTACTTAGGATATTTGAGATATGTCTCAGCAAGAAATAGCTCACAAGACAACATCCTCTTTGTTCTCAAAAGAATCTTTCAGTTTCTAGATTGAACATTGCTTTGGAAGGCAGAGACTTTGTGCCACACCTTCACACTAAAACTTGCAACTTGCACAACATTTTTATGATTCACTCTCTACTTTTTCACTGTAATACTGTTCCTGTGTAACCATATGTGTAACCAATGTTCATGTGTAACCAATAACAAATGCCACTTCTCCATCAGTTCCCACCTTAGCTGTGCAGCCACTGAGATATTGAATAGCAATGAGCATGGGCATTCGCTTTTTTGTCTACTAATACATTTTTATTAATCTCCACTGTATTAATCAATAGAAAGAAGACATGAATATTTATATTATTAATAGTTAATATTACTATAATGTAAATACAGCAAATGTCACTACTTGTATCCATAGTTCTCAATAAAGTGAATAATTTCCGTTGCTTCTTTGTAGTACCTAGTCTAACTTTCACCATACTGTTGTGTAAAAGAGCCTCTTACTTTTCATGGACTTCTATACAGTCTTCAAAATAAATTCTTAAAAATACTGAAAAATCTTCCCATATATTGTAATGAAATAAATGAAGGTATCACATCATATGTCTGTATTTTATTTCATTTCTTTTTAACAAACTTGTAGGTACTTCACTGATCATCATGGGTACAGCATTCACTGGGTATCCTTAAAATAGAATGATTCTCCTTCCTGGCCTCATGCTCCTATTTAGCTGGCATCAGACAGTTCTAAAGTACATAAAACAGCAGGGAAAGACAAACTGTAAATGTATCAGTTCTAAAAATTAGAACATTTCTGTTCCGAGCATTATTTTTCCTCAGCCACATGAGGTTACTAATTTGTTCCAATACTGCTATGAGCAATTGTGGCCTTCTTTAGGTAGCACGTAATGTGCTTCAGCAATAGCCCCTTTGCCCGCAGGGGAGCTTCCTCTTCTCTGGGTTGAGGCTGACAGTCATTCTTCCTGGCCAAGGCACAGACTTTCAGGGCTCACTGTTCCCCTGCAGAAACTCTTTTCCAAAAGCAATACCATGTTCCAAACAGAAAAAAAAAAAAAGCAGACAGTGGGGAATGAGAGAGGGTTTCTGAAATCCTTTGATCATTCTCCAGATGCTTCCAGAATATGGGTCCCTTTTTATACTTTGCTTTGGAGACATAAGAAAAGAGGAAAAATTGTGCTAAAACTCTGTGCCAAAAAGCGCATGTAGAATTGCTAAGCTGGTTTTAAACCCACGAGAATGTATATGAATCTGTAATTGCAAGTGCATTTTTATAAGTGTAGGAAAATATTTTGTTTCTGTCCATTGAAAGCACAAATCTCATAAATATTTTTGCACATGACCATCAAAAAAGAATGACAAATAGCTCCTTTAGGGACCTGGGATCCCTACTAAGTTAGTTGGTCTCAATGCAAAAGAGTTTATTTCTGTTATTTCATGCTCCTGAAACAATGTCATATAGATAAATCTTCTCCATTTAGTTTTTCAGTATTTCTCATTCCTTCAGTGGCATGTATTCAGACAAAAAGAAATTCACATATATTTTTTTTCATTATAGGCAGTATTCTTGATTGATTACTGATTTATTTTCTTTTGCTCTCCTTTTTAACTCTTCTGTGAACAATTTGAAAATGTATAATAGTAATATATTAGTCAACTTTATTAGTTAACTTATCACATAAGAACTGAAAGAATTTTCTGGGTCCTGGAGTCTTATTCTTTAAGATTTACAGGCAGAGATTTCACACAATTCTTTCAAAAAGGGAAGCAAATTATCTAGATGTACTTTAAAGTACCTGTTGGTCCCATTCTTGCGGCAAATTTTTTTTCAGAAGCCAAGTTGTACTCATTGATCCTGGAGATATCACTGTCCTTACATCAGAAATTATTTTTCCTCCATTTACTTACCCAAAATACATATAGACAGGATTATCAATACTGCCACTGTGTGTTTCATTATTTTTAATGTAAGTTCTAGAATTTCAGCTGACCTAGTAATGAGTCCACATCTCTTAACAATCAATTTTCTGCCATTTTGTAGATGTGAAGAGAAATTGCCTCTTCTGGACAAGGGAAACACAAAGTGCTGGCAGTGTTACGAAATACCACGCATTACACTGACAAAGTTTAACAAAATATTTTCATTTAAAACTGTTATCACACTTATCTCTAACTGTTGTATGAAGTAGCTTATTGTAAACTTGACTTGCTTGATGTTTTGACTCTAGAGATAATTGTCATATTTTTTAAGTGCTAATTGAAAAAATCAGCTATTGGGGTAGAAATTGTAAATTGTAAGAATTTAGATATAAGAAAAATAGCAAACAAACAAGCAAACAAAGAAGAACGAGAGTATTGCATAGAGATACTATCCATAAATTCAATTAATGAATGGGAACTGTTTGTCTAGTTTCTTAACAACAGATTGTTTTAATTTCCCTTAGGTCATCAATCTTTTTTTCATGAAATATTTTTTTGTACAACATTGCACAATTAGGACAATGGATTTCCTTTTAAGATGCAAATTAAAATAGCTGGAGTTCAAATATCCTTTTTGTTTTTTAACTTCATAGGATCCCCAAGCTATTTGCTTGGATCCCAAAGCAAACAGCTTGGGGATCCTATAAAGGATCCTTCCTACAAAAGGATTCCTTTTGCAGGAAACACTTCAACATCAATGCATCATCTTCTAGGAGTGAGAGAGGGTTGGAGCATTCTAAAAGAATTAAAGGTTTGCAGGAAAACAATACAGCTGTTAGAGGAAGAACTGGGAGAGAATGAAAGGAATGCTGCCAGTATTACCAGGACTAACATGAATTTCCTTCCAGAAACCATCATGGTATCATAGTGCACATAGAAACTGCAGAGTGCTAGTGAAATGCAAAAACATATTGCCCTCAGTGTCCCGTGCTTAGGTTTCACTGGCTAGTGAACTGGATTCTATTTTAAAGACTGCATGAAAGCTTACATTTATCATTCATGAGACAAAAAGAGAATAACATACAGCTTGTTTGTTAAATAAACATTTTAAGAATAGTAAGAAATAGTATCATGCATAATTATTGCCAAAAGTTACTGGCATACAACTGCCCATATTTCTGTGCTTTGTAACTTCTGCATAAGCTTGTGCAAGAGTCCATTAGCACACTGACAGCATCATATTTAGATGCTTCACATAAGTAATCCTTTCCTGACCTCTGTTCAGAATTGTTAAGTCCACAATGACAATGCCAAGGACTATACTAGCTGGACACTACCTCTCTTCAGGAGGAGTTTCTCCAAGCAACTCCACTGCCACATTAGCAAAGACATTTTCCCTTGGTGAAGAGGTGACCATTTAGCAAAGATATTATCCCTCAGTGAAGGGATGGCCATCTCTTTAGACCATTGTTTCGTCACTGGGTGCAACATCTGAAATGCACAAAGCATAGATCTTGAGAACTACATTTAATTTAGTCTGGTACAGACCTAATTTAGGTCTAGTATATTTAATTTGCAGAAGATTACCCAGAACTGCAGTTTGTTTTATCATCAATGACAGGGCCATGGTCTCACTGAGGGCCACAAGGCTACTTGTCTCAGGGAAGGCCACGGCAGCCAATCCAGTCCCACTGCTCTGGCAGGAGAAAGCTGGGGGCACTGGGACAGCCCATGACCTGGGCAGATCCCTGGGGGCTGGGACAGACCAAGGCTGAGCATGGTGTGTGCCAAACTGAGCAGGGGCCATGTCTAGTCAGGGCAAGGTTTTGGGGACTGGAGCCCTGCCCTGTTGTGACCTCGCATGGGCAGCAGTTGGTTGCTGTGGGTCTGGCCCTGGGCAGCTGTGGGAGACCCAGGGCACATAACAGCAACAGCACAGCCTTTGTACACAACTAAAACCATCTAAACTAGTAATAATTATGTCTTTGCAAGCCAAATTTTCGTTAGTAGTTTTGGAAATCCCAACCAGCTTGTTGGGCATGTCTGTGCTTAAGGCATGCCCACCCACACAGGTGCAGATGAACCCAGGTATTCCATGCCTGTATCCCAGAGTCGATGAACAGGAACCAGTTTTGACCCTATGGGCATAGATTTCAGTGTAGTTTGCTAGCTGACTGGAGTCCTTGTGTTGGAGGAGCACAGCCTGTCAGAGCACAGCACCATGCTCAGGAAGCCATCTGCCACTCAATGAGCGTGCAGCAGTGTGAAACACAAGCAGAGTGAGATGGAATGTGTCAAGCCCTGCCTAAATGTATTTGCCATAAGTTATGGCCTGAGGTTGGAAAGCTCTACAGTTAGCTGACTTTAGATACTTCTGAGCTAATATATTTGAGATAAGCGTATTTTACTGTGGCTTGTTGTTTTAATCAGCATTTCTGTTACTGAGAGAACTGGCAGCATAAAGCTGCAATTCATAACAAATCTTTTTTCCACATAGCCCCAAGCCACTAAGTGAACACATCAAAAGGTGTAAATATATAGTAGCTCTGAAATCGTAGTGATTGGCATCCATGTAGAAATGCCTCCTGAACATTAAAGCATGTAGGGCCTCACTACGTGCAAGAACAACATTCCCCTGTATTGTAGTCATCTATGGATCAAGTTGGGCTTTTTCTTTCGATGGATGCATCTACTTTTCTGAAACAGCTCTCCCATCCACTCACATACGTGGTGTGCTGGTCTGCATTAGTTTGATGAACTGGCATGCATCAGCTGGATTTCTTTCAGGGAAAATTAAGCTGTTGGTAGACACACATCAGGACCTAGTGTACTGCAGCAGCTCCTGGACTTTTAGCCTCTTGGGTCAGACTGAAGTATGTCAAAAACCCATAGTGCATAGTGAGACTATGGTACCAACTGCCTCACCCTTTAGTTCCATGTGTTGGCCCCTGGTCCTTGCTATGTAAACAGAGGCTATATCACCTTATAGTTTCTTTTTTCACCAAATTTCATCCTTTAGTGGTGAAAACATACTTTTCACAGAGAAAGGTTTAACATGATATGTTTAGAATTCATATTTCCGCAAGGAAAACACAGGATATTGCATACTGTACACTATTTCTTCTTGTAAAATGGCCTCACAGTGTGCTATATTCTGCCGCCTTGCCATCTTGTATGACTGTTTTCAAGAATACAGTTCATAATGTCTTATTTCCCATTTTTAGGTCCCTTTCTGTATTTATCTTTTATCTATTTTGGTATTTCTCATACTATTTCTAGAATCACAAGCAAGAAACTACCACGTGGCAATAATACTGTTTTCACCAATAATTAAGAGTATAAACTTCCTGAAAGAGGTGGGATGAATTCTTTCTGAAGTCTTTGGCACAGCAAACTAGCTGAGTTCAGAGTTTAGGGTGACATAATACATTTTTCCATGTAAATGCAAGGAAGAATTGAACACAAAGGAATCTAAGTTTCATCCATGTTGTCACAAAGTCTGGTAAGTGCATTAGCTAAGGGTGGTGATTAATTTAGCACTCATGTAAACGAAATATGCTGTCAAGTCATTCTTAGTCTTAATCTGAGTTACGACTTCATCATCAACTGTTGCTAACATGTCACTTTCTGATTGTGGTTATTTGTCACACCAACATGTTTGCTGCTTTGTATTATCACAATAATGCTTCTTTTAACACAAATGATTATTGCAAATGTATCAGCACTTTCATAACACCTCCAGAACATTATCCAGTGACAGTGTACTTCTCTTGAGATACGACCTCATGACTAAATTATTTCTGACTAGCTGCCATGTATAACCCTAAGTCATATATGTATTTTTCTTAATAGGGAAACATAAATTCTAGTATATAGAGAGAAGTAAAATATGGCTAATAGAGAGGAAAACACATCCATCTTGTGACTGAGGCATGAAAAAGAGATATTGCTCAATTACTCCATTTTCTCTCTTGACTCTCACTTATCTTTGTTGTTTCTTGTTTTGTTTTGTTTTGTTTTTCAAATAATTACAGCTAATAGAGAAATGAGGCACACAATTTCAAAACAGGGCATACTTTACCAGTATACAGGAGGAACACAAGAAGACACATTGTTTTCCTCATGCTTAAAAACAGGAGCTTAATATAGACACCTAAAGCTATAGAACATGGAGTGGGAGCCATTCCAAGTCTATGTTTCTTGAAAACAGACTAGGTTTTTATGCAGACAGTGCATAGAAAGCAATGTTACTCTAGTAAGTGTCAAGGAGCCTTATAATATTATTTGTTATTAGCTTGGCTGGTCTCCTCCTTCCGCCTTTTACCTACTACCTTCCCTCAAGAATCTCTGCAGTACGTATCTACTTGCTTGTCAGGTGGCAAAGAAATACTGAAACTGTCACATTCAGAGTACTTGTTTCCAAACTACAGGATAGCTTTCTCCATGCTTGCTTCCAGCAAGAATACTGCTAATGTAGTATAAGCACTAAAATGGCAAGAAGCTGCTTGTGATTTGATATATTCTCTTTGCTTCTAAAATCATCTCTGAAATTTTCCTTGGGGAAAAACAAAAACAACAACAACAAAAAACCCCACAGCAAACACAAAACAGAACAAGAAATACCAAGGATCAGTTTAATAGTGTTAATAAATATCAAAAAACTAAGCAAAACATTGGCTACAATGATGAAACCTGGTCCATGGCACAGAGCATTATTTTGATTACTTTTCTCTCCATGTTATTTCAGGACAACGTTTAAATCAATCAAATTTGCACGATTTCCCAGCTGCCTAGATCACTGGAGGAGGTTTATGTGTAAATTTGCTTCATAGCATCATTGCTGTGAGACGAATTTCTACTTCCATGAGGGGAGGAGCCAACATACGTAAGAACTCTTATTTTAAGTAGCATGGCAAAAGAATTAAAAACTTGTTTGGAAACTACACAAAGATTGTTTTGCCACATTAGGACCAACTAGGCGTGCAAAAGCTTCAGACCTCTGAAACAGAACTGTTTCAGGTGCCTAAAAAGAATCAAACATTAAAATCTGTAGCATTTAAATTCAAGGATCGTTTGGCATCTCTAATAAAAACTCATCAGTTGCTTGCAGTCATGTGAAATGGCTCAGCCATGCTAGTCAGGCTGCAGTGGCTCACCAAAATCAGTCTAAGTTTCTGTGTTTGTGCATTCAGATTTGCCTAAAGAAAATGCTACTTGAAACGGCAGAATAAAACTCTGCTTAAAGAAGTCTGAGTTTGGAGGAAAGCCAGGGAATTCTTTTATCCACAGAAAGTTAGATCCCTAAGCAAAGTCTCAAACTGTAGGCAAATATAGATTAGTATAAGAACAGGATTAGCATAAGAAATATGAAGTCTTTGTATAATGTTTTTGCACCAGCACAATGCATAAAGCTGTAATTGTGCTTATGCTTTTTATCTGCACATGGTTAAGAGGCAGAAAGGTCATGTCAATTTCTCTATTTATGCATACAAGTCTAGTACTTATATGTAAAATAAATGGAGGATTTAGATTTGTAAGTCCTGAAAAATTTGCATTCTGTATATGGATCTATGGAAAGTCTAAGGCCCTCAGAATTTAGGTATTCAACTGTGCTTACTGTATCTTGTAAAAACCAAGGCTGAATTGTTTTCTATAAAGTCAGTGTGCTGTTCTTGAATAGCCCCTCAAAGCAATGTCCAGAATAATTTTTAAAAGATAAATAATTTAACAGTACTTATAGTTTACACAGAGGCATGGATAGACAATTATCTGAAAGAAAAAAAAAAAAAAAAAAAAAAAAAAAAGATTAATTGTGGATTTTTCTATCTAGGTTATTTAAAGTCTTATATTAATATTAAAGATCAAGAAAGAAACAACACAAGTCCATGTCTGTTTGAAACAAAAACTGCAAATATTTTTTATTAATCTGCAGAATCAATCATGAGGGAGGGATAGCTTTTATGAATGGAGTACAAAATACACAGTTTTAATACTGAACATTTTGTATTGGCATGAGAAATATGACATAATTGTTTTCTCATATGCTCATGAACAAACCAGAATTGACTTGACTGAAAAAGTACAGTAAGTTGGAACAACAAAATGAAAACTTTCAGTAGAACAGCAGTAGCTTTCAATCGCTCCCTGACTAGACGACATCTTACTTGTTATTTTGGCATTATTATAGGGCTGCCAAGGACAAATGGTCCAGGAAGGTCATTCCTTCTTTAAGGCCAGTTTGGCATTTCTCCTGTACTGAACCAGTGGGTTTTACTTTATAATGAAAAGAAATCCTGCAAAAGTGCTTAAAAGCACTGGTTCCTGGTGTGTGCTTCAGTCTAGACTGTCCTGTCTACGCTTAACTGCTGGACCACGTTGGGTAACAGTCTTTTCAGGACTCATAGTGTTGTACATCAATAGGGACTATTACATCATCTAATCTGACCTGTGAGATATCGTAAGACCTTATATTTTATCCAGTTATTTCTGTATTAAGCCCAATAATCTATTTGGTTGAAGCTTTTCATCCAGAAAGTCATCCAAGCTTGAGCTGAACTCATTAAAAGAGAACTGCCTACTCCAATAGTTTGGAGTGTTGAAAAATTTCATCAGAAATCGTGGCTTCTTTACTGCCTTCAGATGTCCACACTCTGCAGATAGATACTCATATTTATTAAGCTGTTTATTATTATTATGTAAGTGACTCCAACATTCATTATGTTCCCTCTCAGAGAAGGCTGCATACTCTTGAGAAATCATCTCCCAGTGCATTCTTTAATCAAGTATTTTTAAACTTCCCCCTGTAGATTGTGTTCTGTGATCCTAAAATTATTTTTCTTCTTTGTTATTTTAAAAATTCTTTTAAGAAAGTAGACAGCAGAAGTACAGCACTCCAGCACTCTGCTCGTCCTTTATTGTGTGCATGATCGTGTACTCTTCTCACTATAGTAGCATTCTAGTCATTCATATCAGGTTTAAAATACACTGTAATGACCAGCCCCTTTTCAGTATGCTCTCTGTTTGAGCGAGCTTTCCTTTTGTGATCCCATGGGTGAATGACCTATGTGTTAAAACCTACCTTGTTGAAAGGACACAGCTTATTGAGTAATCCAGATTCCAGTGTAGGAAAGTTTTGTCTTGATCATTAATTAGGATTCTTCAATCCTAGGAATAAAGGTTTTCAGCAGGATTTTTTTTTCTCCAAATCACATCAACAAAGCCAATTCCACTATACCAAAGGTAGATATTTAAACACACAATTCTTAGGATCACATTTCCTCAGTAACAACTGCCTTTGCTATTATTCTCCAGTTAGTCTATTCTCAACCCATTTTATATATGCTTGGCTGATATTGTAGGCTATTCACTTTGTAAATCAGAATTCATTTCACATTATACAAAGCCTTTCAAAGATGTGTAGCTGTGTAGATCACAATTCTGCAATTATCATCTCCCAGGCCAGTAATCACAAATCAAAAATAACAGGTTTCTTTGACAGCTAATGCTAATGTAGCTAGCCCAGGCTTGCTCAGGTCAATCTTCCTGTGCATTATAAACTTTGGCAACACATTACCTCTCTCCTACATTTCTGAAACTTCCCTGGTATTATCAGTATTTATTTTAAAGCATGGCAATAGGCCAAAGATTTCCTTTGACACCTAGTTAAGTATGAAGTAAATGCAGCATTCACTTCAAGACAGACAGAAGGTATGATGTCTGTGCACAATTGTCTCATCCAATTTGGGTTATAACTAAGCTGTCTGCTTTGTAAAGAGGTTGTCAATGAGGCAGCATGAGAGCCATTTCTCCTCCAGCATCTACCACTGCTTTTGATTGTACTCAGCAACAGATACATCCCCCTCCAGCAACATCCCTCAGTTCGCAGGGGTCAGTTCACTGGGGAGACCAGAGGAAGCACCTTCTACAGGCCTAATCCCATGAGAGGTAAGGAGCCAAGAACACGTCACTAGTGAGGAAACAGTAATTGAAGCAAAGACTAAGATGGACTTTCTGAGTTGCATGTCTCTCAAACAGTGTCAGCAGAGCAAACACACCCTTGATAAGCACAGTGAAGAACCGTTTCTCACTTGTTCCTGGACTCATCTGATTACTTGCAGACTTGCAGGCTGAGAAAGATGGTAATGGCGTTAAGTTGTGCTGGGGAGGTTCAGGTTGGGTATTAGTTAAAATTTATTCTTTGAAAGAGTGAAGAAAAATTGGAACAAGGAGGTGGTGAAGTCACAGACTGTAGAGGCATTCAAGAAATGTGTGGATATGGCACTGAGGGACTCGTTGGTGGGCATGGTTGGGATAGGCTGATGGTTGGACTAGATGATCTTAGTGATCTTTCCTAACCTTAATGATTTGATGATTCTATGAAGCTAAAAACACTCTTATCTCTCTGTGCCGCACTGCCTTGCTTGGCATCCAGTAGCACTAACACAGTCATCATGAAGTGAGGCTGTCCAGAGGCTCAGCAGTGGGAATATACCTTTCCTCGTGGCTGCAGTAGGTTAAACATACCTGTTCTACTCCAGAGCACCTAAAGCTAGGAGAAGGTGTGCAAGGGCTACAGGTGCTGCTTGGAGCAGAGATGTAGGTTGTTGGCCTTCCCCTCCTCCTTTTCCATCATGCCCTGTGCCAAAAGGTGAGGGATCAATGGCGATCCGGCCCTTCATTCACACTGGGGCTGCCTCTGTTCTTGCTTTGTTTTTCTTTGCCTCAGCCTGAGCTGAAGCGAAGCTGTTGATGTGTATGGCAGGAGGCAATGAAAGGTGACTGCTTCAAGGAGGAATTCTTTACAGCAGATGTTTTTTAAATAAAATGGAGAGGTTTTTTTTTTTCATCTAATGCTTTTAGCACACTCTAAGGAAGTAAAAATCTGTTCTGAATATGTAAGAATCCAGCTTCACAAAAAGATGTATTCAACTTCTGATTTTTTTTTTTTTTTTTTTTTACATATGATTTTGAAGGGTCTTTTTTCTCACTTTTAATTACATGCATGCTTCTAAAACACTGCCTCCTAATATTTCTTACCTCAGGATTCTGGTGACAATGAGTGAATTGTTGGAGGAAAAAAAATGCTGGGTTTTGAAGTTTTTTATTCCAGAGACTGAAAAAAAAAAAAAAATATGAGAGAAAAGAGAACTGTAAAATCTCTCCAGTTATTGTATCTCATTGAGATCTAATAAAATTATCTGAAAAGGTTCATCAGTAGTAACCATTCTACATTTCAACAGTAGGCTCTCATATCTGAGATAGGTTGAGCTCACTAGGAATGCTTAAAACCCCTGCAGTGCACTACCAGGGAATCCTACTCTAAATTCTGTTGAAGAAGAGCACCCTGCTGCAAAGCTCTATTGATAATGATAAGTATCTTAGCAGCAATCCTCTACAAGTGTCACTGGGAAGTGTAAAACAAAGCCTTCTGAAACTTGTAGTAGTAGTAGCAGTAGTAGTAGTATCACATTCCAAACTCCATTAGGAAAGTGAATTCATTTCACAGAAAGTAAGGTGAGGGTTTTAATTATGCAAAATGTACAATTACTCTAAATAGAATACCTAGCATAGCAGAACTAATGTGCTTCAGTTTGATGAATGAACAGGCACCTGTGTGTGTTGAAATTAGAAGACACTCATATAAAACAAACTCTTACTCCTGGGTTGCCACTTAAAGCCCTGTGTGCCATTCAAGCTCTCTCTTTGATGAGAGAATTAAGGATTGCATTAGATAGTGGCTGAGCTGCCAGCAACAGAATTTGTTGACTTTTCAATGTTTTCAACAGCAGACAAATTTCATTTCATAAAAATGTTCTGAGAGGAAAATGATATACGTAGCTGTCCTTTAGTGTGTTTTCTGTCTGCTATGTACATTAAAACACCATTGTCCTGGAATGTAACTGACCATTTTGTAACTTACAGATGCTTTAATTATAGCGTATAAACCTCCAGCCAATTTAACCTTGAGAAGTTGCAGTGATGTACTCCTCTACAAACCATATTTTGATTTTATCACCACATGGTTAGAAACAGCCTAATTGTATTTTAAACATCTGCCTGTTCCCAGATGCTGCATTCTTCCATGCAAATAAATTCTTAAAGGATTTCAAAACACATTTTAAAAATGAATATCATAACCCCAAAGTTTTGGACTGCAAAGCAAAGGACAAGAGCTCATCAAAAGTCTGACTAGAGTTATGAAAATGGGCTTATTAGAGTACCTAAATACTTTGTATTTTAATAAGTAGTTTGGGTTTTTTAACGTATAGCTAGACTTTAGCTTTCCAACTTTAGAAAGTACTTGGGCACAGTGCTGCAAACATAACATTCAGCTTGACATGAGCCCTGATGTTCAGATACCCTGGCGAAAAAGAGTTGGTTTGCAGCCAAATCGAGGTAGTTACATGGATTCCATTCACCTTTTGTCTGAGAGCTGCATTCTGTTAACTTTACTCCAGCTGAACAATCCTGTTGGAGAAAAAGATAGAAGAGCAATTTTATAGATGAGGACTTTTTTTACTAGCTGTCCAATGCTGTGTTTTTCTACCCTCTAGTGGTGAAAATTCCACCTTTGGGAAAAAATTTTAATCAGTCAAGTTTTAAAAACATTACCTAGATTTTCAATTGTTTGAGGATTTTAATGAGAGTTAAGATTACTTTTTACATTATAATAGGATACCAAAGCATTTGAGGCACTACAGTGTTACAGGACACCATGGTGTCTATGTTAACAAAAGCCAGCTTCTAAAGAGTCAGTGCTGCAGTGCATACTAGTAAAAAATGCTGACATTATTAGAAAATGGAAAATGACTCATACAACTGCTTGTTACTTATTTCTTAGAGTATTTTAACTATGAACCTCAGGTTGAAAGTGCAATGAATTTGCAACATGTTGTTAACAAAGGCAGCAAAAGATTTATTCAAGGAGTGTGACTTTTAACAGATAATCCAAGCATATGTTATAGTTCATTCCTACGAATGGAAAAAGGCAAACTCAACTTCTTATATTAAAAAGCTTGTTTTTTTCTGGAGAGTATGTGCAAGGCTTCTGTCCAGTCATAAAATTGAAGGTTACAACGAATATTCTAGTTGGAGTTATTGTATGTTTTACATAATTTAAATTTCTACTTGACTTTCTGGCTAAATTAACACAAGAAGCTGGGAAAACTGAAATAACTGTCATGTGCATGCTGTACATTGGAAATGCATTAGAATACAATGGCTGCTCCAAAGATAATACCTCCTGTGTTATTATGTATGTGGGTCATCTCCACTGGTGCAGTTTTTGATGAGTGCAGCATGCAGCTCTGGTTCATTGCAGGCAAAAATGCATTGCTAATGTGGGTGACTATTTTGAAAAAGAGCATTTTGTATCTGATAATTTGCTCTATCAAATAACGTTATTGTTCTCTATGTTCTAGTTTCTAAGGAAATAAATAGGAGGCATTACTTTAGGAGTGATCTACATACTTGAAATTTGTAGGGGCCCACAAATAGGATTTTTTTTAACCAGTTTGCTTTTTTCTTCTTCTTGTCAATAGGCTTTTGGATGATTTCTGCCTTTGATCTTATAAATGTTGCAGTAAGTACAGTAAAGTTTAATCAATGGTTAATACCAGAGCCTACATGATTAATAATAACATCCTTATCAATTTGAAGGTATGGAAACTGTCTGTGAGCTATAGATAACAGTTATCAAACCAAAGAATGCCTGAAACTTGTGCATAAAAGTAACATCAAACTCTGTTCATATAATCTTCTTTTCATCACAAGGATTTGTTTAGCTAAGGTAATTAACATTTCTTCTGACATTTTCCATACATACTCACAAACCCGCTATCTCTACAGCATAAAAAGCATTGTAAGTGCTGCATTTGAATCTGTGTTCATTGCTAATATTCTGATTTTAGTTTAATTGTGTGCATATATACATATAAATACTGCACATACACATATATATCATACTGAAATACATGAGAAAAGCAGTCCAGTCTCATAAGTGCATAAGAAATACAAATGAATTAGAGTGCAGAGTCTGTAAAGCACAGATGTGAGTATTTGTGCTATTAAAAGTCCTATCTCTGCTCTAAACAACAAAGACAGCCTTCTGGACAGCTTTTAGAAATGAGCAGGGGAACAGCAGACATCAGAGCTGAGTCTTCTGAAGTCAGAAAGACATTTCCAGTATTTTGTTAATCCCTGTTCTTATGTCTGCCTGAAAGAATTTGAGCTTCAAACCTGAAGCACAGCTCCTTTCCTTCATAGCCAGATAAGAACAGGGCAGATGAAGGCAAATTGAGAGCAGACATAGCACAACCCTGGTGCTGGCAGAGGCACTAGCTCCTGTCCCAAGACACAGCAGGGTCAGGCCCCAGGTATGTTAGCAGACACAAAGCAGCTGCCAAACAGACAGACCAAGCTCTCCAAAGCATCAAAGGTTCTTCAGAGCTGGAGAATTGACAAGGATTTGCACAGGGAGCACTTCAATCTCCAGGCCTTCTGCAGTGGAGTGCTGAGCATTGGTGAAGATTGGAACAAGGAAGCTTAGGCCAGGATGTGCTATGTGCGTTGGAGCTGGAGAAGGAAGGGTTTGCAAGGGAAAGAAATCTGAGGTCTGGAGACTCTGTGGGTCTTTGATAAATCTGGGCATAGATGAAGCCTATATTGGTGGTGATCAAAGGGTGGAGAAGGCCCTAGAGACAAAGGTTGACTTTGGCAGCAGAGCAGAAATAAAGTGCTTGGTATTGCTGAACACTTACGGTTGCAGACCAGTTAAGCTATAAAACTATAGGGGAAATTCTTGGTTTGTTTAATATATTGGAACTGGCCAGTGTCTGTAATGCAATATAGGAAGGAAGGAAGCCTGCAGTTTCTGGGAAATCTGATCTGCGTCATTGGTAAATCCAAGCCGGTAAATTCCAGGAAAAAAAACTAAAAATAAGGAATCTTTTAAATGCTTGCAAAGGTTAATAACTACATAGCACTTGAAGCATGAGGAAATTTTGTTTCCTGAAGAATTATTTTGCTATTTTGCCAAACATTAGTCTTGTTCGGTTTAAAAATGAAAGAAGGGAATTTCAGTTCTTTGTATGAAAATCTGCTTAATATAGTATCAACTGTGAAGTCACTACTTAAACTTTTCTAACAACAAAATAAATGACAGATGTCAAGTTCTAAGACACTTCCTAATGCCTCCATAGATATAAATAAAAAGTGAAAAAGATAAACTTTCTCTCTGTGGGTATATCTTGTTAGTGGTGACCTTCCCCAAGCTACCCATGTAGAATTTGGTTCACTAACCCTTAAAGGAGGGACCCATAGTGTTTAATTACAAACCACAAAAAGCCGAGAGGGAGGGAATGGGCAGAAAAATCAGACATATTAAAATATAGGGTACACATGGGGGAAAAAGAATTCAATCTATAACTTCATAAATGGATAGGTAATTGGAGACAGCACATAAATGGCAATTTAAATTTAAAAAAGAAAAAACAGAGAGTTCTCAGGTTTTTATAAGGCTACTGATGCTACAGTATTTGAATTCCAGATCTCAGCACTTAAGGTGCAATCAACAACTTCAGGATATTTCAGTATGCTTGTCCACTTACCTCCCTGCAAAAGACTACAGAAGTGAGATGTTAAAAGAAAATACAGTACACTCATGAGTGGAAAAAAGTGAGACCACGTTTATTATAGGAGCATTTGAATGGCATGGCATTGGCTAGTCACTCCTGCTGAATACACATTTTGTACCAAAAATGTCCTGATTTCTGGCATTTTGGTTCCTTTTAGTCATTGATTTCCTACAGTGAACTGGTTGGTCACAACCTTGACCAACTAAGCTATGCAGAAGACTGTAGTACAGCCTTGGCTTAAAAATGCCATTGATATAAAAACATTTCACAGCTACTAATCCATGTTTTTGTTCCATGTAGACCATCACAGCAAATCTGTTTCAATGTGGCTTTATTAGGAATTTTCCCACCACTGATTTCTGGAGCAAAAACTGTGTTCCCGGAGTGCAAACATCCCTGTTATGAGTGCATGTGTCCCCTTTCTGCAGTGCTGGGTCATTAGTTCACGTGTTCAGTTGTTCCAGCAGATAACTCATGAAATCTGTGATCTGAAACAAGCAAGACGTCCTGTTTTATGAAATGGATTCTCAATTCTGAATGACAAGTGCTCCTCCTCATGCTTTGTAATACAAAAATACAGTTTCAAAGGACTGTGATTTAACAGAAACTGTTTCTATGTACAGCTCAGTATTACCCTCTTATCTCTTCATTATTTTCTCAGTGGTAAGGACTACAACTAGTAGGCTTGAAAACAAATCGTGTCATGGCTGTTGAAATGCTAAACTCAGAAACTACAGTTTTTCTCAATTGCCAGGAAAATACCAGAGTTTTAAGATGGCCTGTGAACTGCAGTAACAAGGAGCAGCATTTCTGTAACTTTAGAACAGAAGTTATTACCAAAACATACTCCAGGCTCCCTTTTTGACTTTGCTATTTGAGCTGTTTTCAGACACACAAGTGTTGTTCTGTGCCCTGCAAGCCATGTGTAATCTGCACGGAACACATGCTCTGTGATATTGCTCCCAGCTTTTAAGGAGTCTCAAGACCTTTTGCATTCTCAAATTCCATACCTTTGTGGATGCTGTGTAACAGATTTCCTCTGTTGTGGATTTACTCATGTTGTTTTTCGTGGGATCACTTTACAACAGACAAAAAAATTTACTTGAATATGGAATACTCAAAGTTTGTAGGCTGTTTATTTTACTAGAATTTTGTATGATTCCCAGTTATTAATATCCATTATTATTAATTGCTCATGAATAAACAATGGGAACTAAAACTACCTCTACTTCTTGACAATTTTTGAAGAAGTATATTAGTACAGATGCATTTAGACTTCACACTCAAGTTTAGGAAATATTAAAAATCTGTGACATTTATCAAGTTCTTTCAGCATCAATAGCTGCATGTGGTTTTTCACTATCTTATAAATTAACATGTTTCTAGAATAATTTTGTAAAATTCTCATAGTTTTCTTGATTGTCTCCACCCATGTGAGTATATTTAGATTCAGCATAAGAAAACAGTCTGAAATGAAATAGTTTATACTTCTAACCATCCCTCCATAGATCTACTAGCTCTTCACTAACAGTATTGTTCTCGGTATCTGCAAGAACAGTTGCAGTTCTGGAAACTTCATAAAACACAAGAAAGTAATACCTTCAGATTCTCAAGCACATGCTTTATTCCAGCCTCTGACAGGTTAAAGCAGTTTTAAAGGGCAGAGTTTTTAAGAACATATTAGATACATGTTTTGCTTCCACAGACTTTCAAAAGAAAAATCTATCTTTTGTATTTTACAGCTCATCTTTATTGTATCTCATCACTATATCCCAAGCAGAAAGATCAGCACATTCTTGTTTTGCTGTAGTTTCTCTAGTATGTTCAGTGTAAATTTTAGTCTAGCTATCTCAACTGCCTGAAATCTTCGACTCTCTTTCTCATGGAAGAAAAAAATGAGCTTATTTATTTGAAATAAGCTCTGTAAATTCTGGTATGTATATATATTCACACAGATTCGGCTATGACTACCTTTACTGCAGTGGAAGGGAAGATGGGAGCCCACCTACCTCTTGTTAATCATTTAACTTACATGCGACAGTTGCTAAATAGCAGCATCCATGCAGACATTATGGATGTGTAAACAGTCTGCATAGTCTAGAGGGGCCAGCAGTGGGAGCAATAATGGGTTTAGAAGAGACAGGTAACCCCTGGAGCATTAAAGACACCAGTGGATGTGGATAGCACAGGGCTGTACAGTCCTGAGTGGGAAGCAGGCAATAGAAAGAAAAGCATGTGCAAACCTGGGACAAAATATAGGCATGACCAAGGGCAGCACAATGGCCTTACTAGTCTGAATCATGTGCAGGCAGCATGAGAAAATTTATTTCCTGCTGAGGATCACTGACTGAAGATTTCCCTTACCTGAAGAGATCCAACTTCTACTTTGCTTACAGAAGCTGGGATTCACACAAATGAAATCCAGTCAGTCACAGTTCACAGGACCACAGAATGGCTGAGTGTGGAAGGCACAAGCAGGGCCTTCCCACAGAGCAGGGTGCCCAGGGCCACATCCAGGCAGCTTTTGGAGATGCCCAGGGAGGACTGCCCACAGCCTCTGTGCAGCCCGTGCCGCTGCTCCATCACCTGCACAGTGGCAAAGTGCTTCCTGACGTTTAGACAGAGTTTCTTATGTTTCAGTTTGTGCCCATTGCATTCTGTTTTAAGTGCTCTTTTTACACCTACTGTTTCTAACAGAAAAAGAAATAATCATGGGAACAAAATTCATAAAAAATATATATATTTTTTTTTTAGCTGAATAGAAAATAAAAGCAGCAGTGACTTCCAGAAAGGCAGAGAATGAATCGAATATTTCTTAAAATGCAACAAGATTTCAAAAATATATTAGTCACTAGAGGGAGCTTCTTAATCATCGTACTATACAAAACTGCTACCAGTCTGGGGTTTCTGGTTCTCAGATGTTTTAAGTACTTCAAAGGTCAGTAAGTGCTACTTCCTCCAGCACCCATTCTAAAGGAAATGAGGGTAAAAGACAAGAGTGTGCAAGACTTCCACATTCATTCCTAGTTCAGAATAAATACAGACTTTCTGAAGATTTCTCCACAGAAAATAGGCAGAGCTAGGTAGCACAGTGTTTGGAAACAGCATTAGCTTAGCATAGAGCCCTAGGCCTTGGGAAGAAGCCCTCTGTATGTGGCTTTCATCTTTCTCCCCTTCCAAGATCATACACCAAAATAAATACAAGTTGCTGTTTTAAGAGGCGTGTGCTTAAACCACAAGGTCTGCTCTTCTTTCTACATCTTCCTCACACTATGGCTGTGCCCAGAAGTCAGTTTCCAGTAGGCAGATTTCAAGCAGTGCTTCTTGCCGTGGTATTCTGATTCAGCTTTTTCTGGGTTTGAAGGCCCTAGATAAAACAAGGAGATAGGAGGTACATTCCTGCCATGTCACTGCAGACATGAACTCGATTTTCTGCTACACTGTAAATTTAGTAAATAACATAGCAGTTATAGAGTGTGGTTCTCCATTACAAATACTATATAATTTGTAAGAAGTCATGGAAAAAACATAAGAAGCAATAAAAGAAGCAATAAAATAATAAGAAGCATGAGAGCCTGCTCCAGTCAGCACTGGGACTGATGGCATCCTGAACAGAAAGACATAGTACCTCCAAAGGTGCATTTTTTCAGACAACATGCAGCAGCAGAGGGCATCCGACAACAAGGAATCCTTTGCATGTTAATGAATCTTGAAATACTAACATGAATGGGAATAGGAAATAGAGATGTACAGATTGGGTGACTATAGTGAAGGTTGGGGATAAGGAGCAGGCACTGAGAACAGAAGAAAAGGGATACCAAGCACATCACGTCACCTGTGTGTGTGCCAACTGTAACCATCCCAGCACAGAAATCTGGGTTGAGGAGAAAATGGGAGAGGAATAATATACACTGCTGACATTGCTAACACCAGCCATGCAGGTGCTCCATGAATAAACCAACCTGAGCATTGCCATTGGTGCACTTCCAAATCCTAATCTAACAATGTCCCTTCTCTTTTAACATATGAAAGCACAGGAAATTCTCTGCAGGCACTGCAAGATAGCTGTTTGATAGCATCTTTTCCAAAACACTTGGTCTGACAGGGCTCAAACAAGAAAATCAAGAAAGAATGCACTAGCTTGTATGTAGCTAAACCATTCCTTTGAGCACTGACAAGAAACCAGGCAGCATTCACATGTCCAGCCAAATGACTCATTTTCTGGATAAGCAAATTCAGGTCTCTTCCTTCCACCTCCTCACCACACCCTAAGTCTGCATCCTACTGCAAATGCAGAGGTGACACTGTCATTGCTGCAGGCACTCAGGGCTGCTATAAAGTGAAGATTTGTGCTCAATTTCCACAGGCAAAGAAATACTGCTTTGTAAGTACAGCACTTTTCTGTTTTGTTTTGTTTTGTTTTGTTTTTTCTGAGTGGAAATGAGGAGAGGTTTATTAGGAGCTGTTACTGCATCTTTATTGGAGCATGTCAGACCTGAAGGAGACTGTATGCTTCCCGTGAGAAACCAGTGGCTGGGCAAGCAGCCATTCAGCTGCACCTCCGGCATGCCAGCCCAACCCTGTTGCCTGCATGAACGTTGCCATTGTGCAGATGGCAGCAGGAACACACAGCTTGAGGGACCCCAGCACAAGTCAGCCCATCCAAGTGTGTTAGAGCACGGCTTTTCTTGGGGGGAAGTGCGCATGAGCAGCCAGGGCAGATTTAAGGACTGCCTTCAGAACAGATGCGGGACGCTGCACCGCTGTAGCAGTGGTCACGCTGAAAAGTTTGGAATGGTTTTAAGTCGGCTGAAAGATCACACTCCAGTGCCTCAGCTGCCTGCACTGAGCCTAACCTGATACTGCCAGGTACTGTATTCATATTCCTTTGCTGTCTCTGGAAATGCACAGGAACATTTTAATGGGCATTTGGAAAAGTTTCTTGCTGCTGTAGATAAAAATATCTCAAGGAAGTGTTCAGAAGGCATTTCCCTTAACAACAGCATTGTTCTCATTCATGTCTGTGTTCAAAGTGAGAGTGGTTAGCTTCTGAATGTGCCTGTTTTGTTGTTTTTTGGTTTTGTGTTTGTTTTGTTTTGTTTTACCTAAATGAAGTCTATAAATTAGGAAATTTTAGAAGAAATTTTCACAGACTGAGAAGGACCAAACTGAATGGAATATAACCTGTGAGAGCTTTCAAGGAGCGCTGCCAAGCTGATGTCACAACTGGCTGCTGCTGTTGGGAAATCTGAATCTCAGTGTAGCTGAAAATGTAAATGTTTATCTTGTGAGAATTTTGATAGAGAAGTAAAGAGATTTTACAAGTTCAGTCAGTAAAGGAAAACAGTAAACTATAGAAGTCTTGCAAGCTGTTTCTCCTCAGGATTATTAAATTGGGTGAAGAAAGAGATACTACTCCTGGAGGTGCTAACTAATGAGACAGGAGGAGAACTTTGCTTCCAGCTGGGTTCAGTTCAGGTGCAGAGCAGCTGCTTGTGGCAGCTTGGCCATGGAGCTTGGCCTCAACGTGTTGGTTCTCCAAAGCACTCAAAACCAGGCCAGAGAGAAGCTGGCTGCCCACAACAGGGCTCCTGCTGACTTCTCAAAAAGCTAATGAACTAGGAGAACTTCTCCGACAAGCCCTCGTACCCCCCAGGAGCTACCAAGGTTTCTGTGGCAGCATTCCCACTGCCGTCAGTGAGGCAGTGGCCAGGCAGGGGTAACTGTCAGGCAGTGCAGCAAGCTGTTTTCTGTACATTGCCTGCTATTCACAGCCAGCTTCTAAGAAGTCCAGCCTGGAGTTCCACCCCATGCTTTGAAGCAAGATAATCCAACTATGAAGCACAGGCAGGTTGAGATAAGAAATTACACCTAAATTTGAGTATTTCCACATCCCATTAATTTTGACTTTTGTATGCATATATAAAACTGCAGTGTACCCCAATATCTGTCTTGCAGCAAAGACAAAAGTCGAGGTGCAGAAGTCTGAGTGTCTGTAGATAGCAATGTTGTATCAGTACTGAGGTATTGTAAATGGCCGAATAATGATTTTCTAAGTATAGAGGAGTAAATTTTCCCATTGAAGCTTATAACACTGAGGAATAAAATGTATTAACCATGGTTACTAATTAAAATACTAAATATTATTGTTTCTGGGAAACAAAATGTTAAACCAGCACAATTTTGAAAAGTGGGACATGGGATGGTTCCACAAGACACGAGATAAAATTGAAAGGATTCTATTGAAAAGCCTGGGATAGAGGATCATTTTTCTAACTTTAAAACAGTTTGTCTTGCCCTCACAGTCAAAGAAAAATCCCGATAGGAACCTTTGCAGAAAGCTGTAGACAGAGGGGAGAAATAGCACAGAACCCCAAAATCTGATACATACAAAGATGAAAAAAGCTCAGCTTGGAGTTTGAAGTCATACAATAAGAGGACACAAATGTAGTGTCTTCTGTTCTTCATTGAAAGAGTATGACTAGAGATTATATGGCTGAAGATTTATCTCATGAGCCTGAAAGGAAACTTGGCACGTTATGTGAAGAAGCAGCAGGTTGTTACTATCACAGTGATTACAGAAAAAATAAATGACAGAAAAGATGGGATTTCAAAAAGATTTTGACTTCCTTTTGACTAAATACTATTTTTTAAAAAGCTGAGCTGTGTAATAAAGGAGAATTATTTTGCTATTTTAAGTGTAACATCTTCACAAAAGAGCAAAATTCCTCTAAGAAATGAAGACATCCTATCAATAAAAATAATACTAATGCTTTTACTCTTCTTCATTTACAAGCTGATCAAAGTCAAACTAAAGCAAGTAAATGGATGCTGATGGGCTTTGATTAAGTTTTTTATCTATTTTTATGGCAGTGACAACTAGAAAGATGCAGACTTAACCAGCCTCTTTCTTTTGGTTTTACAGGATCTGAATGCTACAAATGCAGAAATGATTTGGCAACAAATGTCACATTGGTACGAAAAAGTTCATGAAATATTTTAATATTATTATTAAATCTGAAGCCATCTAACTTTAATAATGACAGAACACCGTATTATAAAAGAATGGGCTTTCTGTAAAGCATACTCACAATCTGATTTTCTGTTTGTTTGTTTGGTTGGTTCTTGCTTTTACCACTGTAATATTAGAGGGATGAATGGTCAGATCATTGGCTTCCTTCCTTCTCCTGTGTTTCAGGACATGCCTGCTCAAAGCCCTGATTTTCAGTCTGCTTCTGCAGCCACTAATGACACAGCCTTCCATTATCACTCAGCCAAACTTTGTCCTGTTGTTGGCTGATGATCTTGGTATAGGGGATGTAGGTTGCTACGGGAATGATACTATCAGGTAAGGAAACAGCATATTAATGAACAGAGCTGATATTTGATGCAAGCCTTCTGTCTTCTGCCCATCGCCAGCCATTACAGCAGTCTTCAAATTCATTTACTGCAGAAATGGGGAGATTTCCTATGGGAGTCACTATGTAAATGTAAATAACACTACCTGGAGTACCTTACACCCTAGAGGGCATTCCCAGGGCCAGCTCTGCTATGCAGAGCTGTTCTTATCTGGGAATATGTAAACTGAGAAATGCTAAGCACTTGCATGTATCTGAAGATAGAAATACTGTCTCCTCTTTCAAGTGCTTTGTCATTCATCAAGCGAATCACTGATGTGAATTATGTTAATAGGAAATACTTCTGTTTACAAATTTGAGGACATAGAGTTTGCCTTTTCTTTGGAAATCATGCCACATTAATGCCTTTTGGCCTTCTACCAGCTTGTCACCAAACTTTGTGTGATTACCCTGCTAAGCCAGAAAAGTTCTCAGAATCTCACCCTGATCAACACCAACTAGCAAGTTTCTGGCAGTCATCTCTGCATGGCTTGGCCTCTAGCGTAAGATATCCTCAAGGCTTGAGTTCTTTTCTTCAATAGCAGTGGGGTGCCATTCACCAACAACCTCAGTAGCATCTGAAATGGTAAGAAATAAGAAGGAATAATTGTCTTGAAATGTATCCAGACAGCTTTTTTTCTTTTTAATGAAGGGGAAAAAAAATCTAATCTTGAATAAAATAAAAAAGATAATTCAAGTACAAAAAAGATTCCCAAAACAGAGGTAAGTGTATTATTCCTCATTCCCATTCCTTTGAAGGCTCTATGATTGATATCTGACAATGCTGGTTGTGCTTTTAGGACTCCAAACATTGATCGCCTGGCAAGGGAAGGAGTGAAGCTGACCCAACACATCTCTGCAGCTCCACTTTGCACCCCCAGCAGAGCAGCGTTTCTCACTGGCAGATATCCCATTCGATCAGGTTTGCTTTGCACAGCCAAGTGGCCTTTAAACATTACTTTATTGCTGAATGGAACAGTGCTATATGATCACCACAAAAGAAATGAGAGTGCTGTGGACATGAAGGCACATGAAGACTCACCAGCTAGGTCTAATACCTTTGATGTTGCATCTGTATTTATGGGGTACAATGAACCAGCCTTGAGGGGGCAGGGGGAAAGCCAGAGTAGATTGCTCCCCATCACCTAGTAACTCTGTTTGCCTTTTGGTGCTCTAGCGCAGCTAGAATGGAATTGGTACTGCTTTTTACCTTCAGATAAGTCATTACAAAGATCTACAGAGATCTCTGTAGATTTCTGTTTATTCCCTCCAGTCTGGGTGCAGAGCAAGTTGTTTGCAGAACAGATTTGTTATCTGTGGATCAGAATGCATCTGTCCTACATAATTACAGTTTGACAGCTGTATTATTTTTCTCAGTTCTGTTTTTGATTTAAAACTACTATTCTATCAAAATGCTTTCTTGAACTGAAGAAGTATGATAAACAAGTAGCTCTGTATGTTTCTGGCAGTGACTGTATTACTGGTCCTATTGCAAATGATCCTCACTGTCTTCATTCCTGAGGCATTTTGAAGCCAATATGTAATCCTATTTTTGTACTGATAACTTGCACTGAGACTGGAAAATGCACATGCACTTGTATAGACCTTGTCTCCCACTGTAACAGCAAGGCCAAGACATGCAGTGCTTCCATGGCATTTCATACTTCACATTACATCATATGACAGGGTTATGTCAGTATATAAAGTTGAGTAACAGGGTATAAACCTATAGGTGTGGAGAAGACCATGGTGCCATGTAGCTTCTCTGTGGGTTTCAGCAGCCATATAGTAGTAGCTCTGCCACTCTGCAGAGCATTTTGAGTTCCCAGGCAGCCATATGCAAGGTGGAGTTTGAGGGTAACAGAGGTCCAAAATCTCCCTCCTGTGCTCCCTGTCCTCACCACCACACTAGGCCAGTGCACTGCTTGCAGCCTGGATGTTACTGCAACGTATAAATACATCTGTGTAACTGTGCCAGTGCACATTAAAATGGTGCGGTGTGAGCTGCAGAGAAGGATAGCTATTATGCAGTGGAGAGATTTAACTCTTTCTTGTCCTTGTTCACTGTCCTAGATTCATGTCCCCAAGCTAACAGCATTAGGATAAATATTTAACCCTGTAACACCAATGAAATCAGGAAACAAGGAAGTCCATTTAATAAAATTACCAGTTATACTTATTGAGGTTTTTTTTACTATTATTTTGTAGGAATGGATGCTATAAACAATTACCGTGTTATTTTTTGGAATGGTGGCTCAGGAGGGCTCCCTCCAAATGAGACCACTTTTGCCAAAATACTGCAGCGACAAGGCTACAGCACAGGACTAATCGGTATGGAAACGTTTGTGAATCACTGGATCAGTCATAGAATTACAGAATGGCTTAGGTGGGAATGGACCTCAAAGCCCACCCAGCCACAACCCCTGCCATGGTCAGGGCTGCCCTCCTCCAGCTTAGGCTGCCCAGGGCCCCATCCAACCTGCCCTTGAGCACCTCCAGGGATGGGGCACCACAGCTTCTCTGGGCAAATTATGCCAATGCCTCATCACTCTCTGAGAAAGAAATTTCCTCCTAATACCTAATGGCTTACACTATGTTTCACCCATAAATCTCACTCAAACCCGTTGGTTTCTTTAGCAAATGCCTATACCTCAGCAGTAATATTTGTATTTCCTGATCCTAGCATATCATGTTCTGACCAAAAAGAATCTCATAAAAGAAGAAATGTCTGACAAAAAGAATGACCTCTACTCTTGGCCTGCTTTCAAGCATGTTGACAGTAGGTCATCAAAAAATATATTGGAAAATATGTTGTTAAATATATTAACTGAATGCCATTCTACAGGTTATTCCAGTGCTATTTAACAAGAAAGCAAATGCATGAGTTTCATGTAAATATGCATATTTATGGTTTGTTTGGAAAACAGCAAACTCTCAACTTGCACAGAAGGGAACAGCTGCTGCTTAAAACAGCGGAATCAGTTCAAAATGTCATGGGATTTGGTCTTTCAAAAACAGAAACAAAGCAATTACTTCTTTTTAAGTACATCATGCCTTTGTAGTTCACCAGTATTTAAGCAAAACCAACAAAACATTACATCCTTCAGCATTAATAGAAATTCCATTTTACTTTATATTTTACAGGCTTTTTTAATATAGTTGTAACTTTTCCTCCCGATGCAGTTTCAAATGATTATTTATCTTAGATATGTCACATGGCACTGCAGAACTGAGGAAACACAAAAGTTCCGGAGATGAATATTCAATGATTTGCCCTACTTCATCCAAGCCTCTAAATGCCCATAGCCAAAATCTATGACTGACACAAAAAAAAACAACAGTTGCACAAGTAAACTGAATTTACTGCAAAAAAATGTTTGCAGCAATGGATTTATATTCATCCAGCAGAATAAATTGGAGACATAAAGAACAACAGCAAGCAAAGTAAAGCCTTCTAAACATTTTAAGTTCTATATTAACAAATCTTTCTGTTGGATTTGTAGCAATATCATAAAATAGCCTGTGCCCATTAGCCAAGTTCTTCAGCTTGGCATCAGCGTTTAATCACTAATGAAATAATCAGATTTGTCCCCACTTTGAAAAAGAATTGCCCTGTGGGGAGACTGCTGCATCCCACCTGGGAGATATCTAGCAAAATGGGCCACCATTTTCCCTGGCATTTCAGCTATCACAGAATCACAGAATGGCCAGGGTTGGAAGGGACCTCAAGGATCATGAATCTCCAACCCCCTGCCACATGCAAGGCCACAGACGTCCCCATTTTAATATTAGACCAGGTTGTTCAGGGCCCCATCCAACCTGGCCTTGAACACCTCCAGGTATGCAGCATCCACAACCTCGCTGAGCAGCCTGTTCCAGCACCTCACCACTCTCTCTGTAAAGAATTTCCCCCTGATATCCAACCTCAATTTTCCCTCCTCCAACTTAAAACCATTTCCCCTTGTCCTGCTGTTATCTACCCTTTCAAAGAGTTGATTCCCCTCCTGTTGATTCACCTCCCTGAGAGTGTCTTTTAGTCATGTAGTTTATCTAGATTCACAGATTCTGATTATATGAACTTTTTAGGTGGTATAGTGACATAAAAGCAAAATAAAAATCTACCAGAAGAAACCATAAGAATAAATAACATTCAAGTCACGAAACAAGAAATCTTAAATAACATCTGTCCATATCATTACAATTGAATGGCCACTTAATTGCTGCAGCTGAGTGGTTTGTCATTGCTTTGTTCTGAGCACAATCAGTTTAATTGCATAGTTAAATCCTACTGATAAACTGTGGTTTGATGTCAGGAAATGCTTTGTAGAGTCCTTGTAAGTCATAAAGCCAATGCTGTATAACATACACCCTCAAGGAATAATTTATCCTTATTAGACAATTTAACTTCTGTAGTTTTGAGCTTTTTGGAGCATGTCAGAAACCTTTGTCAAACTCAACTAGAGATTAAGGTGTCAAAGTACATCTGAAGTCCAAGGATACTTTAGCTGCACCTGTATTTATGACCAATACATCTACATGTTTATTACAAACCTGTTTCATTTTACAGCTGGTTCTAAATATGTTAAGAGGTAAACTGAATATAGATTTTGGCTGTAAATAATTCATGCACCTAGAATATAGCTTTCCCCTTTCTTTATATTAACATCCAAAAAAGTAACTTTCTTTCTTTGTTTAGGATGATGTATTTCAGTAAGTGCATAGTTCTTTAATCCACAATAAGAACTGGTTGCAAATTAGTTTTTTTAGTAAAATTCTGAGGGTTCATTTTGATCTATAAATCTGACATCCAAGGACTCCATTGCATTAGAGGTTGTAAGAAGTAATTAAGCTGCACCTCCTGCACAAGACTCCTGTCATTTCATTCAGATATTCCTAAGCCTCAGTGTTTGAGCCAAAGGAGCCGACTTGTTGTGTTTCTGTGTAAGTACCTAACCAGTCTGATTGCATAAACTTAAAAAGGAAGGAAAAGCATAATTTTGATGTGCCATTCATCATAATAGTGAACATCTGATGATAAAAAAAAAAGAACATATGGTATTGTAAAATGCCAAGAGGTCTTCCTTTTGATGTTTGAAGACTTTAAAAGAAAAACACTTTGACTGTTTATGATTAAATACAAATACAGCAAAAAATATATATATATATTCTCATTCAGGATATGGAGATAATATTATCAACAAACTGACTTAAACATATACAGTTTCATGGTGAATCTTGACCTCTTGAGTGTAAGCCCTGGATCCTGTGGTTTACCTGACAAAACCACTGTTGAGATGTATGCTATTTGATGCACACCATGCATCACTGAGTCTAGCTGAAATCCTTCCATTAAGTTATTAAAAACTTTCCAGAAGCGAGTCTTCATAGCATCTTGAAAGTAAAAAGACAATAGAACAGTGTTATTTTTCCATGTGCTTTTCAGTGGTCTCCTTTCTCCCATTTCATACCATTTCATCTTCAAGAAGGCCATACATTTTGTAGAGTTATGAAAAACTGATTCTTTCCATGTATCTAGTTCTTTTCATAGTCCAGACTTATTTGTATTTGATCATAGCTACATGATCAAGGCATGAATATGTATACAAAGAACCAATAACTCTGGTGGAAATTTATAATTTACAGTGGTTAACGTTCATCAGTTATTAAGATACACCCCATTTTATCCATGCATACTTAAGTATGTATCTGTGGGATGAAGAAGTTGCCACAAGCAAGAAAAAAAAAAACAAAACATTTTTTTGAGAAATGTTTTAATGAAGAAAAGCTCATTTTTACATATTATTTCTTTACCTTTTAATAATATGTATTTTCAGGGAAGTGGCATCTAGGTGTTAATTGTGAACACCGAAATGACCATTGTCATCACCCTTTGAACCATGGGTTTGATTATTTCTATGGGATGCCTTTTACGCTAATAAGTGACTGCCAAACAACAGAAGAACCAGAGATGGATAGAGCCTTCAGAAGGAAAGTTCGGCTTTATACTCAGATGATTGCCCTCGCTACGCTCACCACTGCCCTAGGGAAACTCACCGGCTTGTTTTCTGTCCACTGGAAAACAGTGACCTGCCTTGCTCTGTTTAGTCTCCTTTTTTTTGTGTCCTGGTTCTCAAGTTATGGATTTGTAAGATATTGGAACTGCATTATAATGAGAAACCATGAAGTCACTGAGCAGCCAATGGTGACAGAAAGGACTACATCTTTTATTTTGAGAGAGGCCATTTCATTTATTGAAAGGTAATGTGAATTTCTGTTACAAACATTTATTCTGGTTTTCTGCATGTCTTTAAACTTTTAAACAGCATTTTCCTCTGTTAAGTCTCTGTATATTCTTTAACAGAAGATAGAATAACGAATAGTAATATATGCTAATAATGATTCTATAGTACTAAAACAAAAGACAGTGCAGTAATTGGCTACAGCCAACATGGGTTCATGAAGGGAAAGTCCTTTTTAATCAACTTAATCTCTTTTCTTTTGACAAAGCTACCCTTGTAGTTGTCAAAGGGAAGCCAGTTAATGTAATCTTTCTGGATTTCAGCAGAGCTGTTTCTCACAGTATCTGTTTCTCACGGTATCCTTCAGGACAAAATGTCACACATACAGCTAGACAAAAACATAATGTGATGGGTAAACAACTGTCTGAGGGGCCAGTTCTACTAAATGGGGTCAAAACAGGCTGGCAGCCAGTCAGTAGTAAGGTTCAACTGTGCTCCATGTTAGGGCCAGTTCTCTTTAATGGCAGATGATAGGAGAAATGTGTGTGCCAGCAAGGGAAAGAAAAGCGATGAATTAGCTATATCATGCAGACTTATGTGGGAAGTCACTGGCAGGTGACAAACCTCTTCATTTCAGTACCACTGTGATAGTTTGCAATAGCAGAAAGTGGAGCCTCAGTATGAAACTTTTCTATGCGTGACTCAATGGGAAAAAAAAAAAAACCAGTATTTTGCAGACAGATCCAAATCAGTGTAAGACGTTTCTGAGTGTACTATTGGAATATGTATGTAAATCATAATACCATTTTCCATTATGACTGAGCTCTGTAAGAACTGAGACCCTTTCTCTTAGTAACCAAGTGTTGATTTCTGTTTTTTAGAAATAAGCACAAGCCATTCCTCCTCTTTCTTTCATTTTTACACTCTCACACCCCTCTACTCACATCAGAGAAGTTTCTTGGGAAGAGTAGCCATGGCTTATATGGTGACAATGTAGAGGAGATGGACTGGATGGTGGGTAAGTCACCAGCAAATAAAAGTGTCTCCAGCTACTTAATGTCTAGCTGTGCACAATGAAGTGTAATAACGCATTTTATAATAAAAATGCAGCTGTCAGTAGAAGAACAAGGAAGAGAATTAACAGCGGAGAGAAAAAAAGTCCTAATATCTGTCACTGTTGGTTTACACTGTTAGCTTTTTATTTTCTAGAGTCTTTGATCAAGTGAGCCTTTCCATTCTGCAAATGCAGAATTTTTTGAGGCCTTGAATAATGTTTTACTTAGATAATTTTACAGCACACTTCTCTCCTTTACAATAGAGGCTCCTGGTCTGTAACTGTCATTCTTGCACTCCTTTTCTAAAATGCTAATTATAAAAAGATTTACAGCAGATCACCATTTTTTGCTTTTGTAGACAGTGAAATAACAAATGTCCTGCAAAACTTTTCTTTTAAACATTGACCATACATACATAGATAAATATTTGCAAGTCAGAGGCTAAAAGGTATATTGTGTGAACTATATTTTTAATTTTTAAATATATATGCATTCTTGTGTTTGCAGGGCAGGTTCTAGATGCTATTGACAGGAAAGGTTTGAAAAAAAATACACTAGTTTACTTTGCCTCTGATCATGGTGGATGGCTGGAGAGACAAGAAGGCAAAAGGCAGCTGGGTGGTTGGAATGGAATATACAGAGGTAAGATGGTGACAACCCAGCAACAACTACTACAGTATTCAGGGTACCACTAAAGCTTAGGTAAGACTGCATGTTTCAGAATTAACAGGTTTTTTTCACTGGGAGTTGATAATTATGCATACAAAAATGTACACAATTCTAGTAGGTGCAAATAGTTCCATGATTTTCAAACTGGCTCTTCCTTAAGGGGCAACTGATCACAAATTAATCATTATTACACATGGTTAACATCCATAAATATGATAATATCTGAAACTTTGCTTTAACTGCAGCAAGTATTTTATATGGTTGCAAAGGAGGAGAAGAGTGTTGGGAAATCACTTTATACCTAAAAATTTTATCCACATTGAGTTCTAATGTTGCAACATGCTTATAAAACAACAAAAAGGAGTGAGAGTAGAAGGTAACTTAAGGAGTGATTGAGTCAATACGTTATCAGTGGTGCTAATGAGAAGGAGCTTAGTGGTAAACTCTAAGAGGAAGACTCAAGAAGATAAGATAGAGAGTTTATGCTAATACAGAGCATTCATCTAAAATTTCTTTTTATTTTAAATTAAGCATTTATTTTAATGAAAATTTGGGGGCTTTTTTTTTTTTTTTTTCAATGAAAGGTGGAAAAGCTATGGGAGGCTGGGAAGGAGGAATCCGCGTCCCAGGAATATTTAGATGGCCAGGAGTGTTACCTGCGGGCAGAGTGATCAGTGAACCTACCAGCCTTATGGACATCTATCCCACAGTAGTTCATTTGGCTGGAGGAGTAGTACCTCAGGACAGGTACAAACAAGTGTCCTTATTCCTCCTTTTCTCTCAAGATAATAGAAAACCTATTTCTGAAATATATTCTAAGGGTCTGACATTTTCTTTTCCACTCCTGCTCCTTTTCCAGGCACATAAGTCACTCTAGCTCAGTCACCTCTTCTCTGCATTTGAGATTCAACATCTGCTTATAGTCTACAAGCATCTTCTTTGTTCAGAGCTGTCAATTCCAACCACAGGTGTCCAGAGGGAATATAGAACTGAACAGCTGTCCCCAATCTGATGATCTCCATTTTTTCTGTTAGAGTAATTGATGGCCGGGATTTGATGCCTTTACTACAAGGAACAGTTGAGCACTCAGAGCACAAGTTCCTGTTTCATTACTGTGGCACTCATTTACATGCTGTGCGATGGCACCAGAAGGACAGTGAGTACAATTATTATTGCCCAAGATCTCAATTTAGTCTACAGTAGGACAGATTTGTTTACCCATTTTGGAGAGGAATTCAAACTTTCCAAATAGTTCCATGTGTAAGATGATAAAGAACATTGCATGTACTTTTGTGACACAAAGTATTTGCTCGTGGCTTCTAAGTATGCGACACAAGCAGTAGTAAGCTGTAGTACCAAGCAGAATACTGGAGTTCAGGATGGGTCTTGCCCATCCATCTATTTGAATGCAAGGTCTGGAGAATCCATGCCTTCTTTGTCTCAGGCAGAAGTCTTTGTCTCAGTCCTTTGTCTGTCCTACCCTAACAAGGAACAAGCCATGAAAACCCCAAATCTTTTTTTCTTGTCTATGTAAAATAACAAAAATAGGCATAAGTGATATTTGCTGAAAATTTTGAAGAAATTTAGAAAAATCAGAAATCATTTTACAGTATTAGTTTATATTTTGTGTCATTCAATTTAAATGAAATTACAAAACTCTATCGAGTAGTTAATGTAGACCCAATGTGCAAACCAATCTCACAAAAATTAACTGTAGGAAAACATTCAGTCCTCTAATGCTTGGTGATAATAACCATCAATATCATTCTGAGCCTTTTTTCTTTCCTGGCAGGTGGAGCTGTCTGGAAGGCTCATTTTGTAACCCCAAACTTTCGTCCACTCGGGGCTGGAGCTTGTTACGACAGAGGATTTTGCCCATGTTTTGGGGAAGGCGTGACCCATCATGACCCTCCACTACTGTTTGACCTCTCACGAGACCCTTCTGAGTCCCAGCCTCTGTCAGC
>NW_024962262.1:51673321-51852041 GCF_019238085.1 Lagopus leucura | reverse complement strand
GAGCCTTAAGCCCGTCTGTCCCAGGCGTCTTGAGCTGGTCTCCGTCAGGTCTCCTTTCTTTTTTACAGTTAATGGCAATGCTAGATATCCCTGTAATATATTTTTGCAGACCACTTTTCCTCCTACCTCCAGAATATTTCCTCATAGAATCTCCTCTAAAAGTAGCTTCCTTCCTTGTAGCTAGTCCCTCCAACAGCAGTGATGATGGCAGCTGATTAGCCTGGGGCTTCTTCATCAGAAGTCACTACTTAGTTGAGGCATGAAGTTTGGATACATATAAGCTGGATCTGCCACTGCTTTCTGAGGAAAGGTGTCTTCTGCTTGCAGTCAGTTCCTTTTTATGGAGAATACAAAAAGGAAAAAAAATTTCGTTTTCCAGAGCCCTATTGCAACCAACTTCCTCAGCAGCACTAGCAGCACTAGCAAGTGCATAGTGGTATTGATGGTCACACAAGTACAAAGTCATTTGAGCACAGGTCGCATAAGTTATGTCGGTGCCCTAAAAATGGCTAGGACTCATTTATCTCCTTTGGTAAATGTTTAGCTTATTTTGCTTTTATTTGCCCCCTTGTTTCTCTCAGTTCATCCATTGAGAAACCTACAGGCAAATAAAAAGTCCTACAGCTTAAAAGCAATGATGTATTGCATGCTGTGATCTCATGCATTTCACAGACTGTTGCTGACAGATGAGCACCCAGACGCTCCTTCACTGCTCACTTCGTTGAGAAAAATGCTCAGTCCTACTGTGAAAACTTCAAGGGATGAAGTGAATCCATCATTTCATGTATGCCAGATTCTTGCTTAATTACTCCATGGTTAAGAATATGCACTTTATTTCATATTTGAATTTATTTGATTTCACTTCTTCTTTCTTGGCTAGATTTAAAGTTCATATTCAATATCCAACATTTTCTTTACAAGAATTTACTGCAGGACATTTATTGTTTTTTAATTTTTTTTTTCCAAGATCCGAGACTCACTTCCATTCTCAAGCCAAGGATTTTACACCCTCGGTTTTTTAATATGTTTAAAAATATGTGAGTCTAAGACCTGTGTATATAACTAAACCCTTTTTTTTTTTCTTTGATAGGAACACTTAATAGCACTGTAGGGTGTCTGTTTGGGGCTAGAGGATACAAGAGCTAGAACTGGCACTGGTCACTGGTGTTTGCTCATGAAAGCACAGGTATCAAGGTGAATGAAAGCTTTGTTCCCTGTAGTCTCAAGGTCAGCTTCTGGGCATCTCGTGTAGCACTATCACCCCTCCAGTCCTCTTCCTTCATATGCTGTCAAACAGCCACCTAACAATGTCATTCCAGCCCCCACTCTCCTTTACTAGGAGTTTTATAAGCAAATATTGGCACATGTTGCCAATGAGTCCATGACAAGTCATGCTGTACTTCCCAGAAGTTTCAGGCATGGCTCTTCTGCTGTGCCTGCTATGCTTTTCTTTTTGACTCACAGACCCTCACAGGACTCATCATATTCAGGTCTTGTTTGTACTGTTCTGTTGCCCATGAGTAATTAAACCGAGCTAATGTGGCACAAGCAACATTAAACTCATTTAGAACACAATCATTTATAAAAACATGATTTCAGAAAGGTTATTAATAGCAGTACTCATCGAGATCTGTTCACTTACCTTTTCAGTGAAGAACAAACTATCTGGAGAGATTCTGAACCACCCAGTAACTCAATATACAATTCAAACTTTCTAAGTTGTTCTTACTTCATGGCCGCCGATCATTAGGGATCCTGCAGATCCCAAATGAGATCCAGGGATCATGGAGAATGTAGGAAACACACCAAAGAGGCCCTGTGTATATTGGCTTAACTTGTTCTGGGACTACGGACTTTAGGACAGTCTTTCTCTTAACAGTACTGGGCGTTACCTCTTGGGTACTCAATGTTGTTTAACCTGCACTACCAACAACATCAGGCAGAGGTCTCTTTAATGAGCACGACAGCACACAGGCACAACCAAATACAAATTAATTACAATCAATATCACCCCCACAGGGTGAAGCAGCAGGTGTAACAGGGTTTTCCTAGTCATCGACATTCCTTCAATGACCCCATCCGAGCAGGCAATCAATGAGTTTATTAGGGTAATTTTATCACAACTGTTTTGTCAGTCCTGTTAATTCCTCAGTAGCTCAACCAAACTGATTTTCATGCAAATCCACAGAACTCTGAGAAAAAAATACATAGATTTTTTAAAGTACTTTAAGTATCTCTTACTTGCAAAGCAGGGGGTTTAAAGTATCCATACGCAGAAGCTCATTAATCTCTTCTAGTATCACACTGTTCCTTAACAAGTGCTTTGTTCTCTGGCCACTTGTGAGTTGACAGAAACCTATTTACATACGTAATTCTGGGAATAAGGTCTTTAAATAGTTATTTTTTAAATGAATAGCTGTGAAGTGATCTAAAACTGTCAGCTTTTTGAGAGGTTTCTCATTCATTGGCAGTATTGTAAATTCTGCAAAAATGCTATTTACAACACTAACTTTAAAAAAAATGGCAGCAGCAGGAGCAGAAATTTCAGAGATGGCAGTCTTTAAATTACATTACAGTAGTTTATGGCTCTAACATACTTAGAGTGCACAGAATGTGTACAAAATGTAGCTGTTATGATTTTATCTATGTCCATAGAGGCAATTCTAACCCAGTTATGAGAGAAGCCTGAAGGCAGAGGATGGTCAGTACAGGCATTCTTAAAACAAACAGATCTTCCATCCTTTTCTTCCTGTTTACAGAGAAGGCTACACAGTGCTGCAGAAAACTGCCTGTTTTGTTGAGGGTCATTTGATGCTTCATATGTTTTCTACAGCCATTCCTTACTAACATTCATGCATGTATGATGTTGGAAAGCACACTCTGTGGTAATTTAACACTTATTTGGAAAGATATATGGAATGAAGGCAGATGTGGATTTGTGATGAACTTGGAATTGCTTTGTTGTGATAATGTATCATAATGTAGAGTACAAGGTGCATATGTTTAACATAGACCTGTTTGAACCTAAAAATTTTACAGGGGTTAAATAAGAAATTTTCAACCCTGGGGACCTTCTAGTTCAACACACTTTGCCTTCTTGTTTATAAATTCAAGTTATTGAGCTGTACACTTAATGAAGGCAAGGATTTGCATTTGGTAAGCTGCATTGCTGTGGACTATCATCTAAAGTGAGAGTTTAGACATGTGATTCAGACATAGACTTCTACGTTATGATACACCTTTGTAAGGGATAAGATTTGCTAATTTGTTAATTTGAGAAGTTGCCCTAGGGTATTAAATGTATTTTCAAATTCCAGTCTTCCATACATGCATGCTACTGGTGCAAGCATAATTTTTGTCTTCCAAAAAATAAGGTTTGTTATTTTTGTCTAATGAAAGCAGACAGCTGTTGTCTGCCAGTGTCCCACCAGAAGGAATGGCATGAGACAAGCATCATTCTCAGGCTGAAGAAGGGATTAACTCATCTGGAGGCACATTTTGAACATGAAAGTTCAAGCCAAAGACAGTAGATACCCTGATAACGTATATCCAAAGTAGTAATGGTGAGCTCCACAGAGGTCATTTCAGCACCTGAAAGAGAACTGGGTGGAATTTTAGTATTTATTATTGTGAAAAGTACACTTCACTAGCCATGAAGTGCCTTCTACAGGACTTCAGGTGCCTCTTTGAGCTGAACACACTGTCTGGGCTAAATGTAGGCACCTCCATGCTCACTGCAAATGACTGCATCCTCCTTCAGGGGCAATCTCCTCTTGAGACAGGAAAAATCATGAGGAAGAACAGAGGCAACAGTGCTGCAGGTGATATATTTTGTTATTCAAATAGAAAAGTAACTATGAATACGGGTGACATTTGGACTAAGATACTGGCCTGAACACATGGAGATGGTAAACGGAAATGATATATATAGATATTTTTCTGTACTTGCAGATTAATATCCCAGAATGTGTAATTTTTACCTCTATTTTCAGTCATCAGTTAACTTCTTTTCTTGGCCAAGTAGCAGTTAATCACAGGTTTGAATCATTAAGAGTACATGGAGATTATTTACACATGGTTTAAAACAAGCAATCAGTGGAAGGCCTCTCAGTTTGTAGTACAACAACCCTGCAGTAGAAAATAAACCAGGTAGTAATCGTTGGAGCCAATTGGAGAGAGAAAAAAAAGTATGTTTGCTTCACTTCTTCACAAGGTAAGTTTTATAAACTCTTTCTGTATGTAAAATAAGTCATTTCTGCTATGCTCAGGAACCTTGAGGTTTGGGTCCTCATGTTCACAGCATTTGGCCTTCCTTAGTCAAACCATACATCATGATACAACAAGGCAAAGGCAGGCATCGTATATCTTTTATAAACCAGTACGTTATTATTAGATAGAAACTGCTCTAGTGAATATTGCTACTCCCAGTTTCTACATCACTCAGGGTTTCATTTACTGACACTAGGCTTGTGGTTAGCAGCCCTGGGATACTGGGCCTAGGAACAAAGATCCTTTGAAGCTGCGCAAAGTGCATCAACAAAACTGTTGCCAGAGTGAAATAGTGACATGAAAGGGAAAAAAATAACATGATTTATATTCTAGGCAAAACACATTTGAATCAGTAAAAGGTTGACTAAATAGCCTCCAAGGATAAAGAATGCCTCTAAGCAAGATTTTGTGCTGTGTTGTGATGGTTACTGTGGCCCTTTAGACTGCATAACTCATAGTTTTAGTGTATTTAGGATGGCTTGGATAAACAGCTCATGCTTTCTTCAACCAAATAACATCAGGTCAGTGAAAGCCCTACAAACTATTGCATGTTTAGGCCTTGACAGATGCATTTCTCTGGGAGCCTCACAGCTATCAAGACGGAAACTTTTCCACCACTGGGACAAATCTGCACCTAGAGATATACTGTATACCTCAACCTGGTCTGTGTTGCTTCCTCATTTATTTCACTCTGAAATTGTCTGTGAATTGGGCTAGGCCCTCCATCTGATTAGTTTTTTGAGAAATCACAGTGAAGTCACTGAATCTCTTGCTCATGTTCTGCCTCTAGGAATCTCTCAACATCCCTTATGATGGGCTCCTGCTCTCCTTCTGCAGGACGCTCAGTGGTGAATCATGAAGGGAGAGAGGATAAACTGCTGTCTTGCTAACACAAGCGAAGCCTACATGCTGAAGTCAGTGGCAGCCTCTGCCAATATGCACCCTTAAAAGAAAAAAAAAAAAAACAACAGGGAAGAAAAATGAAAAAAAATGAAATGTGAATAGATGTGGAAATAATTTTTCTGTAATAGATTATTCCTATTCTGAAATATTTAATCAGTTATCCCTTGAGGTAAGAGAGTAAATCCAAGCAGACTTGCATTCATTCCCTCCGGCAGAATTCTGGGCAGAATGGATGGATTGTAGTGGATTTATGTTAGATGTGTATCTAATTTTGCTCACCCTGTGAAATAGCCATCAGTTTGACAACTCTATCATTTTCTGAAATTCCTTCTTTCAAGAAAATCTATTCTGTCAAACAGGCATCTTTAGAAAGCTCTGAAAAACAACTAACTATATATGTCTCTATTAGAAGCTCTATGAAGCCTGGCACTAGAATGATTTTGATCTAAAAGTTTTTGGAGGAGTGAAATGGAGTCCTTCCTCCATTCTCATGCTGAGGGTGCCAGTGGGAGCCAGGCAGCTGGCCAGTGTTTTTTGAGAGCAGTCCGGTTGCATGCTCTCTGAAATACCTTATTTGCTAATATCTCACTGTCCTTGAATGTACTTCTGCCATAATTCTAAAGGAACAAGATTGTTTCATACTTATGAGAGGTACAGAGATACTCAGTAGTGATGAGATTGAATGAATTTTGTCTGAGCAGCAGCAACGAATCAAAAAGAATTCTATCAGAGAGAAAGTCATTGAGAATAGGTCATCCTTCCTAAAACTCCTTCCAAAAGATGTGTATCAGAACTAGCCATAATTACTTACCCAAGATTTAAATATATGCATATGCTCTCAAAAGTATTGTACTAATAAATTGACTCATCTATAACTCAACTATATTTTTGTAGAAACACACATGCATAAGTTGAGTTGTGGAAAGCTATCTTCGGTTCAGACAACACAAATTAAATCTACAAAACTGTATCAAATAGCACCATTTATAGATTCACTCCTTCAGGAAGAGAAACACCTCACTAGTTGTAGAACACCATATCATACAACAGTAGGATTGGAAACAGACAGATTGTAAAATAGTAGTCAGTTTGTCCACATTTCTTTCTCTCCAAATTGACACACAACTATTTCAAACGATTTGTGAAAATCAATTTTTATTATTTAGCCACAGCTGTATTCACTTAGTTGGATTTGTGCTGGTCATAGCTTGAGATTATATAAATAGTATTAAGGACTGGATTTGAAGAACATCCTACAAACACTCTAAAATCTGAATGTTGATGCTCGAAAGACTTTCAGCACAGTAGTACAAGCAACATTTGCATGTGCAGTTTAAGTTACTGGGAGGTCTAATGATCTCTGTTCAATCAAACCTTTTTGTACAACGTTCATGTGTTACATTGAAAAAAGCTATCTTTCAAGCTTAAAGAAGACGACCTGAGGACCCACTTCTCAAGTGCTACAGCTTGAATTTAGCACATACAATTGAAGATCACATACAATTTTCAGTATTTCATGAATGTGCTTTTACGTGGAGAAAACGATGCAACTTTTTCAGAGTCTGCCTGACCCCATGGATTGACATCTGTGATGTCTGGACTTGAGCATAATCTCAAGCTTCTGTCAAATGGCATTTTGAGAGCAAAGCAAAATATCAGAAATAAAGGATAGTATCTGGAAACATCAAAAATAAGATTATAAGAAAAAAAAATCACGCAACATCTGCCTGTACCGCAACGCTGGAAAGGTCACAGCATTGCCTCATAATTCCCATTCAGTGTCACAACATAAGAGTTTGTAATCGATTATGCATTTTTATATGTACTGACAAAAAAAAAAAAAAAAAAAAAAAGTAATCCCTAAGAATACTACTACTATCATAAAGAACAAATAATTCTGTCACTGCTTTGGAGTTTTTCTCTTATCTGTATTCTTCAGTGTTCACAGGATTATTTTTTTTCTCTTCTACTGCTCTCAGCAGAAGACTGGAATACTTAGAAACCTCAAACATCTGACGTAGCTACAGAGTTTACTTTCTTACAAGCTCAGGAAATATTTGAAAGATAGCCAACACATCCATTAGGTATTTATTTCTTATTTATCACTGCTAAGATAAACTATTTATAAACTAGTTACTTATGATACTTAATTCTATGAAATCACTAATCTCTTTCTAGGCAGTAAGATTAAGATCGTTAATGGTATGTCAGCCTTTGCTTATTACAGGGTGTCTTTTCTATTTCTCAAAGCTCTCGTAATTCAAAAAAGGCATGCATGAGCTATTCTGTATTGTATTGGTAACATGGGCTCTTCAAGTACAAGACTGTGGTTTATACCTCTTTCTAGTGGGTGACCTATGCTACAGAGTGGCCTTCAATTTCAGTAGAATTTTATTGAGGAAAAATAAACAAATGCTAAGGGCTAACAAACTCTAGATGGAAAAGCTCAAGTTTATATTTTGTTTCTTAACATTTAAAAATATGCATTCTTTCAGAAAGCCACCATTAAGGTGTTTATTTACTGTGAAATCCACAGTGACCGCAGTCATCACCTTTCAAATGATGGGTTTGGTTATTTTATGGAATGCTTTTCAGCTTAGTGAAAAGCTGTCAGATAACCTCTGTGATTGATGAAAGCTTTCAGAGTGACGCTCTGGCTTTATAATCAAATGATTGGCTTCACTATATTCACTACTGCCTCAGGACAACTCATGGGCTGGATACCAATCATCTGGAAAGCAATCACCTGTCTTGCGGGTTTTGTTGTCTTGTTCTTTGCCATCTATTGCTCAGTCCTGATTTGTAAAACACATGAACAGGGTTATGATGAGAGCTCATGAAATTTCAGCACAACCAGTGATGATGGAAAGGACTTCATTTCACGTCTCAAGGGAAGCAGCATCATATACTGAAAGTAGAAGTTTATTTCTCTGCAAATATACTGTTGTTTTTCTGGGGCACTTTGTTTCTCTGTTTGAATGAAGGAAATTGTTTTAAGCCTAGATTTCAAAAGTGAGACTGACTCCACTGGTGATAAGTCTTCATTCCAAAAGCTAAGGGAACCCTAAGGTTTCCATAAACAGTAGCTCTTCTGGGGCACTCAACTCCCATCACAAAATGCTCTTTCTTGGTATTGCGGGCTTTGCTGTGACTCAGCCTGCCAAATTGGTTGTTTTGAAAGACTAGCAATAAAGCACCCTTACTGTAATGCCTTTAGCTTGGGATTTAAAGTCACAAAAAATGCCAAAATAGCCTATAAAGACACAGTGACTTACACTGCAGATAAAAGCAAAGCACAAAAATGCATACTAATGCAGTCTCCACTTCTGTGGGTGAAAAACAAACAGATGTGTAATGTACATTAGCTAACACTGGTTAATTCAACAAAAAAAATCTACGATAATATTCTCAAAAACTAACTTGTCAAAATAGCAAGTATTTTTAAAAATCCATATTCAATCTGTATGCAACGTTTTGAAAAATTGAGAAAAGATTGCACTAATTCGTTACAGTGCAGTAAGCACAAGGTGAGTAAAAGCTGAGCTGATATTAAAAAAAAAAAAAAAAAAAAAAAGCCTCCATTTTCCGTTTTATCCTCGGGATGGACTTTTCCCCCCTTCCCTGGCAGGCTCCAACACTCTTTTCCCAGCAGGCCAGTACATCTCGGGCAGCCAGGCCTCACAGGACAAAAGGACTTCACTCGGTATCCGCTACTGCTTGGACGGGCAAAAAGAGCGTGGGTGGGGCTGGAGAAGCGTGCAGCGGTCAGCAACAATTGTTTTCCTTCCCTCCTTCATGCCTTCTAGGCTTTTGAGGATTTGGGGCTGAGGGGCAGGCTATCTGCTTTCTTTATTGCTCTTTCAAGAGGTGCCATGGTTTTGCAGTGTCAAAACAAGTGCAGTTTGCCTCCTGATTGCTTCTGTGTGATGCACGCTGCTCCAGCTGTGGGGCTCCTTTTGCTGCTTCCTATAGTTTGTTTGCATCCTCCCTTCCTGCCTCCGGTCCTCTGCCTTCCTGTGTTGATGTTCTTTCAGCTGCAAATACAGTGTGTGTGTGCTACAGGGGGCAGCCCAAAGCCAGGAGGTACTCTGAAGCACTGTCAACCGTAAAGCATAGGTGATTCCCCCTCTTTTATGATGTTGGCTCTTGACATCATGGCTGCTATGGCTGAACTTGCCCACCAACATCCCATTACATGTTGGCCTCGAGTTGTGCCAGGGGAGGTTTAGGTTGGATATCAGGAAACAATCCTTTATAGAAAGGGTTGTTAAGCACTGGAATAGGCTCCCCAGGGAGGTGGTTGGGTCACCATCCCTGGATGTGTTTGAAAACAGTTTGGATGTGGTGCTCAGGGACATGATTTAGCAGAAGGTTGTTAGAGTTAGTGTAGTTTGGTTAGGTTGTGATTGGACTTGATGACCTTTAAGGCCTTTTCCAACTTGACCAATTGTATGATTCTATGCTGTTGCCAAACGAGATGTCAGCAGAGGGGCAGACTGGCACAGAGCTGTGACATGAAAGTGGGGTGAAGCGAAAGTGTAGAATTGAGTACTGGTACAGTTGTTTCCCTGCTCTGTCTGTTCCTAGACCATTGCCTGCTGCTCTCCTGAGCATCCAGCTGCCTGGAAGCTGTGCAAAGAAGCAAGGCAAAGCAGAACAGCACATTGCATGTGGCATGTGTCTCTTATAGAGCCACAATGCATGATGCAGTTCACATTCTACATTCTGATATACCTCTGAGTGTGATTAACCTGTTGTGTAGTATGTCATTACAGAAGGCAGAAAGCAAGCAGTTATTCTCACCTGACGGTTAAGCAGTAGAATCCCTCTAACATCTTTAAGGAGGAGGTGTTTCTTTCAGCTCTCTTGAGTTGCAAGGGTGTGTGGTAGCGGCCCCTCCAGTCTGGAGATGGCGAAGGTATATGAGATATAATTTACTTTGATCAGTGAGTGTTTGTGGTCATGGGCAGATATTTTTGAAGTGGCAGTTTGTCCTTTTTCTTCTCTATTGTATTTTATGAAGGATAGACTTCAATCTAGGAATATATTCAACATGTGAAATATTCAGAGGCTGGAGGAACTGCCTGGAGCCAAGATGCAGTGAGGGAGGAAGGACTGATTTTCTCACAGTTCTGGGCTTTCAGCTTGCTGTAGTCAAAGCTGAAGAAAAGTGGAGTGTGACAAGGTGCCTAGAAAAAGGTATATAAGCCTGGTTGGAATTGGAATTGTTACAAATCCATTAAATCCATCAGGTTCACCTAATTCAACCACTTGATAAACCAAGATTTCAAGTTGAATGAATTGCATTCTAAGTCAATTAAACTACTGTTAATGGTTGATAAATTTGGAGAAAAAAAGTGTTATGGCAGTCGTGTAATATGCACATTAAATGTGCTCTTTCAGAAGAGGGCAAGTTCTGGATAATGCTTACAGACAATTAAAAATGTTTAATGGAGTGAAATACGTCCACACAGAGTTGGGCTGGCCTATTGCTACTGCTTATGGCTCGGTAGGATTTGGCTTCGTTTAGCAGAAGTGTTTAGACTGATTTTCTATAGTGTCCTATGACCTTCTGTGTGGGAGGTACTAGGCTGAAAAGCTGATGGGAATATACTTCTGATTGTAAATGTTTTTAGTAAATAATGACATTTTTTAATTAAGTTTTTAGTAAATAATGACATTTGAGAACTTTTCAGCTGAAATTAAGTGGTAACATCAATGACTATTTTCAAGCCAATTAGCAAATAGCCTCATAATTTATTGGTTCAATTAAACTTTGGGGACTGCACTGTGACTTCTAGTCATTCTTTGCCTGGAAGAGTTCTACTGAAAATAATTTAGTATCATCAGATTTCCCTTTGTCCATGCAAAGATGAGGTAGTCTATAAAATTAGTATTTTAAGATTATTTTGGTATTATATGGATCAGAAGAATGTCTGTACTGAGGAGGTGTATTGGGATGAAAACTAAGAGCAGTCTTGAAATAAAGACAGGGAAGATTTGATGAAAAGAAGCTTCCTGAAGTATGGAGCCGTTATCCTCAGGTTATTTGAACACTTTAAGTGAGAGTGTTCAAACTGGCTTTACTGGAGCTCTGTCAGGTAGCTTTTAAAAAGGTGTTTTGTAGCTGCTTGGGAAAATGCAGTGAACTTTATCCATAATGCCAACAACTGATTGCTGGTTCACGGGCACACAGATGTGTTTGTTGTTCTGATAAAATTTTAAATTTCATCTGACTGTCTTTCTGTGGAGCCCCATAACTGGTTTCTTTACAATACTTCATTTTCTTCCATTTTAGGCATTCACTGTCAATCATATTGCTCTTTGCTTGGAAGCATTATAGCATAAATCACCTTGACTACAGACATCATGCATATGTATTTGCATGCTCCAGCTTCCAAATTCTGTCTCAGTCTCAGCAAAACTCATCAGCTAGAACCTTTATTTTCTCTGCAAGGGTTTATGCACTAATTAATCTCCTGCTGTCTTTGTCTTGAATAAGCTCTAGTGCTCTTTCAGTATAAAATATCTTTTCTGACTCTTGAATTATGGTGTTGGCTTTTTTTTCTGCCCTCTCTCCAGTTTTTAAACTTCATGTTGAAAATTGTCACCTTTTGGTCAGAAAAACAGTACAATTCCTATCCATTCCTGTCTTTGATGTAAAATCACCTCACTGGTCTCTCTCTTGTACAGAGATAAAATAATTGGCTGAGTTATATTTTTACTATAACATCATGCTAGTGACTATACTCAATTTATTATTTTCAGGATCACTGCCTACCAGGAGATGATTGCAGTCCTACCTTGCACAGCCATTGCTGCCATTCTATTCAGGTGAACAAATTTCTGGCTCTTCCCTTCTTGTATTCATTTGTACTTGGCAGAATTAAGCATACGTTGTTTGACTTGGCCCACCCTTTCTTCCAAGCAGTCCAGGGTTCAAGTGAATCGTTTTTCCCAATGCTTTGTTTACTCTGTATTTTTTCCCTTCCTTACCCTCATGTAGGAAATGTAACTTCATGAGAAATCATATTGTTGTTGTTCTTCCTCACTTTTTTTTTTGTTGTTCCTTCTTGAATGTGAATTCTACACTGTTATAAAATGGTCTCTCCATTTGTGCAGCCCCTTCTACCAGTATTCTGAGGTGCCAGGCTCCCATATAGATATAATTTCCTTGTAAAACTTTGTTGGAGGACCTGTATGCTATAATATCGTGGTGCTGTACTTCTTGAGGTGTCCACCAAACATTGGAGTATCACCTTATGGAATAGTTCTAAGGCAAAGACAGGAGCAAAACATTAAGAGCTCAGTAGACTTTTCAGTATCTGAGTACCTGTGCCAGTGGTTTCTAACCTGTGCTTGGAAGATCATTGTTTGTCACTAAAGCTATGGGTGCTCATCTAGGGTGTAATACTGTATTACACCTTGTAAACAAAAAGTATGTACTTAGTAGACTGTATTTTTGCACTTTTCTGATTCATTGGACAGATGATGTAAAATCACCTATTAATACTAGCTGCCAAATGATTTTAGAACCATCTTGACTTATTTGATGTACTCACGTTTTTAAACAACATATCTGTCCCAAATTGGATCCTCTGGCTATGTCATCATTTCTAGAATCTAATGTGCAGTTTTATAGGTAGAAAAAGTTTATGTATATGTACATACATGTTTTGTATTCTTTCACCCTTATTGCTTTAAAGCTTTAGCAGTGTTTTGTAGTGAAACATTCTTTCACTTTTCCTCCAAATATTGTTGAAAGATGATGCTTTTAGCCCTAAGCATCATTTTAGGTTGTTGTTGCTGTTTGTTTTTATAATGTACTGTAATACTACATTACATTAGAATATGGACATGAAACTATAAGCAGTAGGTTACCTGAGATGGAATTTATTCTTGACCTTATCTAAATCCACAGTGCTGGGTCCCACCATGGGGTCAGCAAATACCCATGAAAACAAATACCCAGAAAAACAAAATGCTAGGATGGGGCTGCAGACATAAGTAAAACAGATTTCATCATTTATTTCGTTTTCATTTCATTTCATTCATGGAAAGAAGTACTCTTGTCCTCAGCAGGGAAAGAATGGCCAAGTGACTGCATTTGGGGGCTGCTTGTTTCCAGCATTCTTTAGAGATCTTTCCCCTGATCCTCTAACTGAATGCATTACCACTCTGAAGGATTCATCATGCCAGTTCTGTAACTTTTGCAAGATGCTACACTGGCAAATAGGAAATTCTCCTTTACTTAAAATGATTAATCCAAGTATAGAGATCACAAATACCTGTGCTGTTCCTACAAGAAAGACCTTATCACAACTCTGTAAATCACTGTTTTAACTGAGAAGTACAATGTACAAAAAACAAAACAAAACAAAAAGCTAGAACTTTGCTCTTGGGTGATTAAATTCCCATAGTAACTGTAGTTACTAATTTACAACTGGGAGTTCTCTTCTATTTACAGAAAGTCCTGTATGTTGTGTTTGCCTGTTAGAGGTGGCGGTTGCTTGTTCATTCAAAAATATGTTTTTCTATATAAGATCTTACAATACAACTGCAAGTCCTGGCATGGTTTGCAGAATTCTCAGCCTGTGCGAGAGACTGAGCTGCCCTCTGTCCATCAAAAGTAGTCCATATTTCAGTAATTGCTGCACTAAAATGGTGCAAGTTAAAAATTACTCTAGGACCAGGTCTTACTTGGAGGAATGCTTAGCTTCAAATGCACTAAGTGTATTTATTGAAGAAGTCTGGTGCGTATGTGTAAAAGTGTAAATTCTCCTTTTGCCAGATACTAAATGCAATTGAGCAGTATGTGGGTGTTAGCATGTTGGAATGTCAGCAGAAAGGCTACTGCAACCTGTCTGACGACAGTGATGTGGCAGGTAGAAATGCAAGAAATGAAATCATTAAAACTCTGGCCTTCTGCTTTCCGCTGAAAGTGAGACTGGGAAACTGAGTTTTCCCACTGATTTGTTTCTAATACTACCCATCTGGTGCCCGAGTGCTCACAACCACTCTCAGAGTCCCAGATTTAAACAGTTACTTTGTTGTGTTTCAGGAGGCACTTCCTAATGGCGCTGATTTCATGTTTATTCTGGAATACATTTGGCTTTAGTACAGCTGTGGGCTCTAAACCCAACATACTTTTGTTTCTGGCTGATGATCTCGGCATTGGAGATGTAGGATGTTATGGGAACAATACCATAAGGTAAAAAAATGTCTCAGAAAAATATATTTTACACTACAGAATATCTATCCTGAGTAATTAAACCTAACAAGAAAATAAGAGCAGTTCTTAATTCAAGGCACTGGTAGTTCAGTAATTGGTACATTAAAGTACCTGTTGTTTCTATGCACACGGGAATAGAGCCTAAATAAACAATGCACAGTGAAAGGGAGAAAACATCATGTTTTCATTTTGTTTTTTATTTTTTTCTATTTCCTCCCCCTCCCCCCCCCCATGTGCTAACTCTCCAATTACATATTTTAGTAATAAAATTTTCTCTCATTTTCATTCATGAAATTCTTAATTCCATTTCATACATACTTCCCTGTGCTTTTCCAGTATCCATTTCAACTCTTCCTGCTGCTGTAGTCCATTTATCTGGGAGAGCTAGGCTCATAAAATTTAACTATTTAAAGTTATATGCAAAATCTTAAAATATAAGTTCTATGTAATGTTACATCACTCTATTATGAAATAAGCACTGCGTTTAAAAGCATGATGCAGAAAGTCTTGGTTCCAGTAGCTCTATGTGCTCTGGGAGACTGACTGAATAAACTCTGAAATTAAGGATCTAACTGGGTTGAAAAAAAAAAAATGAACAGCAGGAGTTTTGGCATAAAAAAATTACCCTCCTTATATAAATGTCTTTCCATTTTAGTTTTGTTTTTAAACTAAAATTACAAAAATTGTAAAAATAAAGTTCAGGACACTTCTTTTAAAAATTGAAATTTTATTTTAGGACCCCAAACATTGACCGCCTGGCAAGAGAAGGAGTGAAGCTTACTCAGCACATTGCTGCAGCTCCGCTCTGCACTCCAAGCAGAGCAGCTTTTCTCACTGGCAGATACCCCATCAGATCAGGTTGGGCCTATTTTGAACGACAGATTTCTAATGTACAGAGCTGAGGGACGATCTAATAAGAAGGAATGGAGGAGAATTCAGCTAATTCCTCACCCTGAGTTAGAAAGTGCATAGCCAGTGTCTGTAACTTTCTGTAAGTAATTTACAGTCAGAAACCACTGCCTCACCAGCTGACATCAGCTTACTTTATAGGATTCAGAAAATCTTTATGATGAAAATAGATGGCTATAGGGAAATGCCAAGAGTACCGTTTGTCATTTCTTTAGTACACCAGAGCCTGGGCTGAACTGTTGGAATTCATTTTGATGGTGATGGTTAGAGATAAGGTTGAAACGAGGCTCCCAAGAGGGAAGTGTGGAAGTTCATAGCCAAGATAGTGCAGAAAGTCACAAAACTGAAGTGACAATGGGATACTGGATCCATTAACCACCTACTTGAGACACATTTTGGAAGACTTAATAGATATCTCCCAGTAGGAGTTGCATAGGAGAATGAAGTGCTTACATTAGGAGAGCTAAGTGGAAAATCAATGTGTTGAGAGAGCTATATCTCACCTAACATTACACAACATCCCCCTGAGATAGGGCAATGCAATTATCTCTCATTTTAGATGAGGAGCAGAGAGGCCAAATGATAACATATACTCAGAAAAGCAGAAAAGAGAATCTACTATATACTCTATATACTGTCCCCACCAATTAATTTTCGGCTTGATGGTAAATCTAGCACTAGGCAGCATTTGTTTTGAAAAATAACACTTGAATTTAGATGTGCTATTGCTAATGGGATGCACCTACCTTTGAGATATGCCTAAATTTACATTTAGTGAGGAACTCTGCTGGCTATAGGTTAAGCACCTGACCTGGGGGCTGACAGGAGCATCCCAGCCTTTGCAAGCAGAGCATGAGACCATCAGGGATGATCTGAACTATTTCTATCAGGGATGGCTTCCAGCAATCAATACCGAGCACTGCAGTGGAATGCTGGGTCAGGAGGGCTCCCTGAAAATGAAACAACTTTTGCCAGACTTCTACAGCAACAAGGCTATACCACTGGGCTGATAGGTAAGTGAAAATGTTTTAGTAAAAGTTTGAAAAATGATTTAATTACATGAATTTAAGCACTGCACTTGTCCCAAATGGTTGATGAACATGATTCCTTTCCAGAAGATTGAAGGCAGAAAACAACACCTTGTAATTACAAGACTGAAAATACTGTGATCTAAAGAGTTTTAAGACAATACAGGTATTTGCACAGGGCATGTGAAGCAGGAAGGATTAAAACCTAACCCATTATTATTATGGGTGAGCATTTATTTTACTTGGCTTAAGGCTTTTGAATGTTTTGCCCACTGAGAGAGTTTTGTTAACTTTGTTATTTGTTCCAAATAACAGTCTTTGAGCATTTCAAAAGCATTTGAGGCAAAAGGCAAGGAAACAAAAGAGGATAGGGGAAGAAAGGAATGAAGTCTGTACCCACAAAACAGGTGATGAAGCACAAGTGCCTCACAGGTGATGCTGTGAGGCCTCAAAGAGGCACAGTACTGTGGCAGTTCCCTCAAATGAAGCTGAGGAAGATAGAAGGACATTAGAGAAACACTGTCCTGGAGCACGTGCCTTCCTGTCTGTGACATTGATCAGACCTCTACAATTTCAATTTTCATCATTCTTTTTCTAAATACTCTAAAATGGACTGGCGAAGTATTTCTTCTCCCTTCTGTCCTGCTTTTATTACTTGCTCAAGTGAAAGATACTTCTGCAATGGATCGTTTAGTATAAATTAATAGGTATATCCCTTAAAGCCAAGGAGTTCAGCTGTGCCAAAAACATTGTCATCTCCAAGTTCTGAAAATATATGTGGCTGCATTGAATTGAAAGATAATGAGGTAAAGTCTTCCTGGCTGAGTCTATAATTACCTGGCAATCATGTAGACCAGCAAACCTCAGGGTTCTTTGATCCAGCACATTTTCTAAGCTTTTGTCTGCATGCTCTGTTTGGGAGACTAGGCAGGGATAGAGTGAAAGGTTGTTTTACGCCTTCTCCTCCTCTTCATATTGAATAAGGACAATGCCTAGGAAATCATTTTTCTGAGTCTGGTGATCAGAGTGTTTGTCAACACTGGCCAAGAGTTTCTTGGATATTCTAGTAAATTTACAACGTATTAAAAGAAGTTGCAAATAAAGCAACTCAAAGTTAGGAAGGAGGTATATTAAAGAAAGCAGCTGGTGATTTAGAGACTATGATCCCCTGATCCTCATTGAAAAGAAATTGAAATCCCATCCTCAACCTTCATCACTCCAGTACCTGACCTGGCCATTTTGCAGATTTCTCTTTTTATTGTGTGACCATTTGGGGTTCGCACATTAGGACACAACATTTACCCATCAAGCACTGGTTTCATCATGCTTGCTTGTGCACTTTGATGCTTTGATTCACCAAATTCCCAAGGAAGTACTTGCAATGCTACTTGAACATCTGTTCAAGTTGTCCAGTTAAATGTTCTGATTTTTTTCATGCTTTAAAACTTTCAGGAAAGTGGCATCAAGGTGTAAACTGTGAATCCTTCAATGATCATTGTCACCATCCCTTAAATCATGGGTTTGACTACTTTTATGGCATGCCTTTTACACTTATAAGCAACTGTCAAGAAAACAAGCCTCCAGATATGGATGTAGCCCTTCAAGACAAGCTTTGGCTTTACAGTCAGATAATTGCCCTTGCTGTTCTTACTCTTGCTGCTGGAAGACTGACTGGTTTGGTTTCCATCCGCTGGAAGATAATTGCCTGTTTCACGTTGGCGGGCTGCCTTTTCTTCATTTCTTGGTACTCCAGTTATGGCTTTGTGCAGCGTTGGAACTGCATCCTAATGAGGAACCATGATATCACTGAGCAGCCAATGAGATTAGAGAGGACTGCTTCCCTCATGCTGAAGGAGGCAACGTCATTTATCAAAAGGTAAAATGGTTGTCTGTAATTTTCTTTAGAAGTGATAGGAGGCTCTGGACTCTTCGAATAGGGTATTTTTTTCCACTCTAGCTATAGCCATATAGCTTTTAAAAATATAACTTCTTAAAAGTCATAGCCAAGTTTTTTATTTAGAAATTTAAATTTTAGTTGCCCACGTAGAAAAAGACAACAAATAAGATTTCACCGAATTATACATAAACATCTCATCATACACTGTAACCTAAAAATAATAAATTTCTTCCATTATTGACCAGCTAATTCTTACATGTCACTCTGCAAGCCTCATTTGTGCTTTTTCTCATAATCCTTATAAAACATGAGATAAAAGGGGAATGATGCACAAAATTATTCCGTGTGAAAATCTCAAAACATTTAGCTCCATTTTCATGTCATTCGAACACTTGAGAAGGAAGCTGACTAACAGCATTAATTTACTACTAGCTTCAAGTTCCTCTTTGGCCTATACAGCCCTTGATAAATATTTCTGTGTGCCAGATGTCTTTCTGTAAAACAGGGAGAGTAACTGTCCTTTTCTTAAAAGTATATTTAAACATATATACTGAAAAACTTTAATGGCCATCTTAGAAAAGCCATGTCAATCTAGGTAAATACAAAACTATTTCCAATTGCTTTTAGTTAAAAAAAGAGTCAGAGACATGCAGCTGATTCTTAAAAGCACTGCACGAGTGCCATGCCTGTTTACACATGGGAATCTGACTAAAAACCTGTTTGTCTTGTCTACATTTCATGCAAGAAAGCAACAATAAACTAAGATCAACGGGGTTGCATTGTATGTGGATACAGTATAGACCGATTGTTTGTGTCTGTGCACTGATGAATATGAAAACTTTCAAAATATTTCAAATGCACAGCAAAAATTATGCTTCTTTGTTTTTAAGAAACAGACATGGACCATTCCTTCTCTTTGTTTCCTTTCTTCATGTTCACACACCTCTCTACACCACAGTGAAATTTCTTGGGAAAAGCCATCACGGTTTGTATGGAGACAATGTAGAAGAAATGGACTGGATGGTGGGCAAGTATCCTTGATGAGGGATTTGTTTCAGATATGTATATCTGTGTGATTTAAAGCAAGAGAAGTAATAAAGCCAGGTATCCACAGCAATCTATGCTGTTAAAACCTTCTCAGAACACACTGCAAAATATCATCAAAATGTTATACGTGTGAATTGATCTTTCCAACTGCTTAATTGGAACCCTGATGTCTCTCTCCTTAAATTTAAGGCAAAATTTTAGATTTACTTGACAAGGAAGGTCTGAAAAATCATACATTCACATACTTTGCCTCTGATCATGGAGGACACTTGGAAGCTCAGAATGGTTCTACCCAGATGGGTGGCTGGAATGGCATTTATAAAGGTAAGAAATGAAATACAGCTTTACATGTTGATTAAAAACAGAAACACAATGATGTAACCTAGGTGAAGTTGTTAAGGCTAGAGTGGGTTACGTTGTTTTCTGGCTTGAAATACAGGCAACAAACATAGGTGCTTTAATCTTACTTTTTCTTTCAGTAAAATGTAAGCATTATTACACATCTCTTTGATAACAGTACTATACAGTTTGATACCTGTAAACTATTTGGTGTTCTCAAGCAAAAAGCACTGAATAAAATACTATAGATCCCTTTAAAGCTCCTCTTTTTCCCCTGCTAGGCCCCAAATATGTTTGTTCCTGATTTACTTTTTTTTTTTTTTTTCTCATTATTTCCAGAAATCATTGCCTATTTGATATGAAATAGGGTAAGGACACATTGTGCTATGACTTACAGCAACAGTTTAGCCCCCTGTATGCCTCCAAACTCTATGTAAGTCAATGATTGGCATAAGACCCAAATGACTTTGGTGATGCAAAAAGACTTCACTCACTACTGCCTGCTTTTTGTGCTGTGAATTATGATTCAGCCTCCTGAGCAGTGCAGGAGAATTCTAAAGCCACAAGATATGCATTCATTGCACTTTCTCCCATCTGCCCCAGCAACACTGAATCATTAAATCACTTCCTCCTGTGTTCTGCCATGAGCATGTGCTTGGACAGGACTCAGGGTTTAGGCTCTCTTACCACCAGTGAACCATCCACTTCTTGCCCAAACTTCTCTTGTTTTTACTTTCCTAAAACAGGTTTTTTCCAATTACAAACCTTCTTGAGCTTTTCTGCAGGGCACAGCGGAGGTCTAAGACATGGAACTTTGGCTCCCACATGGTGAATGTTTTGATGCCAAGCAATGGTTGCTGGCTCTTAGGGAAGGTCTTATTTATAGTATGCTTGTTCTCCATCTCTTTCCTTATTTCATCTCTGGTATCAAGATGCTGTATTGTGTTAGTTTACGTTAGTAGCAAGCTGGGAAAAGGTGTTTTGCTGTCATTTTAAGTAACGTGCATATGATTTGATTTCATAGTTCAGATTTTTTGCTTCTGAGTTTAGGGATATTGCATTAGGAAAGTCAGATCCAAATCTCAATTTGAAAAATACAAAAGATGTTTAAGGCATTTGGAAATATTTCTGTGTTAAAAACATGTATTTTCTTCCAACACTTGAAGGGATCATATAAACAGGAGGGGGTGTGTCTGTTTATGAGAGTGGATAGTGATAGGACAAGGGGAAATGGTTTTAAACTAAGCAGGGGATGTTTAGGTTAGATGTTAGGAGGAAGTTTTTCACTCAGAGGGTGGTGACACACTGGAACAGGTTGCCCAAGGAGGCTGTGGATTCCCCATCCCTGGAGAAATTCAAGGCCAGGCTGGATGTGGCTCTGGGCAGCCTGGTCTGGTGGTTGGTGTCCTTGCACATAGCAGGTAGGATCTTTGAGGTCCTTTCCAACCCAGGCCATTCTATGATTCTATGATTCTGAAGGGAATCCATGGCTACAAAGAGAAGAAATATTTTTTAGAGCTGTTTGTTAAGGTAAGATAGTAATTCTTAAGTTTTGTGTAAATTTAAACAGAGTATCGAGTGTTTCTTCAGTCTTGTGTCTGCTGCCTCTGTGAATACTTCCTTGTGAGTTTGCCTCTGAACTGTATATTGTTTAATTTTACTGCAGGTGGAAAAGGCATGGGAGGTTGGGAAGGAGGGATCCGTGTGCCAGGAATATTCAGGTGGCCAGGAGTGTTACCTGCAGGCATTGTTATCAATGAACCTACAAGTCTGATGGATATTTTTCCCACGGTTGTTCATCTGGCTGGAGGAATATTGCCACAGGACAGGTATGGAGATATTTTCAGTAGGAGAAATTGAACGGAGAGTTATCAACTAAATAATTTCAGTTGGTTTTTTTTTTTTTTTTTTAATAATCCAAGGAGATCTCCCATCTATACTGTAGTCTCAAACCCAGTCTAAGATTTTAAACTCAAAAGCAACCCTCCCTCCCTTCTCCATACACACCTGGATATGCCCACAGGTATGCATGTGGCCACAAGTCTTGTTCATTTCTAAACAAAATTCAGCATCGCTCAGGAAAGAATTGATGGCTGAAGTTATTTTGGTATCAAATTTCCAAAGTTATGGACACATACAGACTCCTCCTAACAACATTAAGCCCGTACTTGTTCAAAAGATTTCTACAAACTCCTTTGAATTTGCTAAACAATTATGGGATCAGTATCAATTTGTCTGAATAAAGAATATTATTCCAGTAGACCAAACCCTAAATACTGTGTATGTATTACTAACTGGAATAAGTTTCTCCATATATTTTGAAAATAGCGAATTAACTCAATAAATTAAAAAAGTCTAAAGGATTTAAAATGTTGGCCTGACAATCTGCTGGATGTGACAATATACAGTTAACTCTGTCAGGTTTGTCCCTTCCTGAATATTCATTACATTAGGGTAATCGACGGACGAAACTTGATGCCTTTACTCCAAGGAAGAACTCAAAAGTCAGAGCATAAGTTTCTCTTTCACTATTGTGGATCCTACTTGCATGCAGTGCGATGGCACCAAAAGGACAGTAAGTGTAAACGTTTCCCGTTAACTACAGTATAAGATTTCTTCTCTTGATATCTTTCTTGATGTATGATGGATTTCTTGCATGATGACATTTATCTGTATTGATCTCTGAGATTTTTGAAATTGTTATGCATTATATACCAGTAATTCTCGCTAGCTGGAGCTGTCTTACAGCTAAAAAATACTTGTAAGTAATAAAGGAAATGCATTATAGGAAGTGGGATGGAAATAGAAGCTGGCTGCCTACTACACTTGAAGCCTGATACGTCTTCTTCACTGTTTTCTATCTTCAAACTCAGTACTTGGTGCAAAGGATGTTATCTGTGGTGATGTGAAAGCCAGGGTTTGTGACAAGAGGTCTCCTTAGTAAGCAACCACTGCTTAAAGACGATTCATCTTTTCCTCTACTGTCTTGTAGTTGTGCCATAAGATTTCTTTTCTGACAGGTGGAGCTGTCTGGAAGGCTCATTATGTGACCCCAGTCTTTCATCCAGCTGGGGCTGGGGCTTGTTATGGAAAAAGAATTTGCCCATGTTTTGGGGAAGGCGTGACCCATCATGACCCTCCACTGCTGTTTGACCTCTCACGAGACCCTTCTGAGTCCCAGCCTCTGTCAGCTGACACCGAGCCCCTCTTTGACACTGTAATAGAGCGGATTGGGAGAGCCATTGAAGAGCACCGCAGGACACTGACTGCAGTCCCACAGCAGCTCTCCAGGTACAACATCATCTGGAAGCCATGGCTGCAGCCCTGTTGTGGGATGTTCCCGTTCTGTTGGTGTGATAAAGAAGGTGAAAACACACAGAGTTAGTGAGATGGATGACTGCTAACATGTCCTTTGGCACTGAGTCCTTTGCTGACCAAGCGTTCAGAAAATAATCATGTCCTTTGTCTTGCAAGCCAAGTGAATGAGAATAAAGTAATTTTGAGTTGAGATTTACTCTTTTATTCTTTACCACTAAACAAAGGTTTAAGGAAATCCTGTCCGGTGTGGTAAAGGACTGGAGTGGAGAGAGTTTTTTACAGATTTAGATCTAAGAGACAGCTGTAGAGGGATATGCCTAAATTCTGTCTAGTTTATGCCTGCCCAAGCAGGACAATTTGGAGAACTCCAAAGAAACCCTAGTATGTCATGCTGACTTAGATAAATCTCTGTATGATTGCAGTTGTGCTTCTGTGGTCTATGATTCATGGGCATTCTCTATCCAACATAGTAGTTTGTCGTTATTGGTTTCTGCATTTTTCTGTCATCTTTGCAGAAGTATTATTGAGATGTTGAGTGATTGTGATTTTGTCAGGGATAGTTCTCATGCAACTTTACTTGATTGACAATAACAGATATCACAAAAAAATATGAAGTTGGAAATGTTGAAGACCAGTATAACTCTGCAATAGTGACAAAGAAGAGGGAAGCAATTTGCTCTTCAGTAGGAGGTCCTGATGCAGATTATGTTGGCATACAGTAGTTTTATTGTATAAAAGTTGCCAATAAAAATGTTTGGATAAATACCATGCACTGTTTCATAGTCAGTTAGCAAAATGTGGTCCTTTTGAAGCTCATAAGAGTTAATGTTTAAAATATTTGGCAGTCATATGCCTATATTTACAAACCATAGCTCCTAAGAAGGGATCATGCCAGTTCTAGTTTAAAAGAAAACAAGAACCAACCAACCAACCAAGCAAAAACCTAGTGGTATGACCCTAGCTAGGCTTTCTATGGAGGCACATGACTGTACTGAAGATTGCAGTGAAATTGCAGAGACTTTAATGCTTTAAGCTGTACTATTGGCTGTTCCTCACAGGATGTATATGAAGTCAGGTTTTATTATAAGCATACTGCTAAAACTCTGTACAGAAATTGGGTTTTGAAGTGAGTTAACAGAAAGAGATTGTTTACAGATTTTGCAGATATATTTTTTTCTCCCCTTACAGCTGCCCCTGCAAACATTTTACTTGCTCAGCTAGTCTATTTGCTTCATTTTTCTTATCTCAGTGTTTTTTCATTAGCATTACTTAGAGATGATGCAAATTTCTGTTGTGTCATTTCAGTCTGTTGTTTCTTTACTACTACAGAAAACTTGTCAAGGTTATAAGGGGATGTATGAACGCCTGCACTTCCTTTTAGTACCCAGACATGAGAAAAAATAGAGAGTGCCAGTATAAAGCACCCAGTGACTCAAAATTAAGCTTTTGCTGGCAGAGAATTTGCAGTAGTGAGGAAAAAATATCTCCCTGTGCTTTGGTGCAGTGAAAAAATTCCATAAACTGAAAAGGAGGAAATAGTGCAGGGCTCAAAATGTATGGAAATGTAATGTTCTTTCTGCTTCATTGCTATAAAGCTTTTTTTTTTTTCTTTCTTATAAAAGGTCTTGGTTCAAAGCTTAGTTGTGCTCAAGACAATACATAATCACAGCTGTTACCTTTGCAGTGGGGCACTAACATAGTGGTGAATAATAGGATGTAAGGGCTATACAAGCAGAATGCCCTTCCATTTCCAGAAATAGATTTGTAATGAGAAGAAAATTCAAAGCTTGTTTTTTTGTTGTTTTTTTTTTTTTTTTATATTTAAAGACAAGCCAGCAGCAGCATGGGCACATCTTCGGTAGTCATCTCATGGTAAGAACAATGGCAGCAGCCTAGAAAAGCTGAGAGAAAAGTTTAGTCATCATTTGGACCAAAGACAGATGTAAATTAATACTTAAATTATCGGGAACTTTTAAAGAAACACCTTTCTCAAAGTATGGGGTAATTTTCAAGACAGACAATTTTTCAAGGGAAAGCTTTGCACCAGAAATATTGCAAGCTGTTACGTAACTGCACTAAACAAGTATTATCTTCAAATAGGTTTTTGCAAAAGCAGACAAATGTGACAACTTATGTCTTACAAGGATAACCAAACATAGCCATGTGTTCGAGGAGATGAACAAAAATCTTTCTCCAGCCAAAGCTATCCCTTCCAATGTATTATATTAACCTGCTAGTTTAAACTGCTTCACTTGACCCCTGCTAATATATCTCGAGTACAATGTTAACTTTGGCACTCACAGTGCTCAAGGGACCAGAGGAGCTGGAATGTCAACAAGTGAATAGAAACGTGTTTCTCTCATTGCTCAAGATCTTTGAAAGGATAAAGTCCATCACAACAGATCTGACTTCTGAAAGAAGTGGATGTGGGGAAGGGGAATACTTTACCTTCAGTTCCTGGGAAAGACATCTCATTTAATATCTTCAGTGCAGGTAGGTTTAGCTCACCTGAAAATGCAAAGAGAAAGAAAAGACAACATGGAAGAAGAAGGGGAGGACAAGCCAGTCCTCTTATCCTGCTTGAGAGGTCAGAAAGCAGGGTAGAAGAAATAAGACCACAGGACTCCAAGTTTGATTTTGTAATCCTTTGAAGGATTTTGGAGGCACTGCAATTGAGCAGTGCCAGGCTTTACATGGATCTGCACAGAATTAACTGGATAGGCAGCCCAGAGAAGGCAGTGGCTATGTTGTGTCACTGTTTAAAGAATAAAGACTTTGTACTCTATCTGGAATTTGTGTGAAAACTCAGAGGCGGTCCCGCTCACTGCTCCTGGCAGACATCCCAATGGCTTCTGCATCCAGAACTGGGGGAAGGGAGATGGAAAGCAAACACAGTAAATCCACTCCCACTTCCTCCCACACACATCTCAGGGGATCAGGCTGTTTAGCGAACCAGAGAACAAGAAGGAATTCCAGAGCAGGAAGAAGAATTTGTTCTCCATGTTGTTAAAAGGAGCTGGCTTGTTTTTGTAAGACTTGGTGTTTATTGTGGCTTACTGGAAATTGCTATCTGCCGTTTTCTTGGATTTCTATAAGTTCCGCAGTACAACAAGGTTCAACAGTAAGTTGCTGCGCTGATTCCTAGAGGATGGTGCTTTTTGGAGTTATGGATTATGGATTTGTTCTTTTAGCTTAACAGCTAAGGAAACTTGACAAGCCTTAGGCCCCAGTACAGTCTTTGTTGCACTCACGGTGATGTGTGAGCATCACAGGAGCACAACTTTCAGAAGGAACCAATCTCTAACAGAAAAAGCTGAATATACATACTATTTAAATTGATTTTATTTTTTTTTTAAAAGGTATTTCTTCTAGCCCTTCAATAGGGACACTGTTTGTAAAATGGCCTGCAATAAATCAAGGAGCACCACTTTTTATTGTGCCACAGCCAGTGGTATTAAGACTGAAATGTCTTGCAGTGCTACTCAGCTCCTCAGTTGACATTGCAGTGTTGTTAAGATTGTACCAAGTCTCAGTCTAAGCATGGCTGTAATTGCTGTCAGCAGTCAACTGTAGCACATGAAACTCTGGGGATGCAGTGGAGGTAGCAGAGGTGCTGCACCAGCTTGGAAAACTTCTTAACACCCATAGGAATGAAAGAGAAAGAAGGGTAGCAAAACAAGGATTTCTTATGGTCTGGATATTTCATATTTTGATAACCTTTCACAGTGAAGAAATTAATATTTTTAATTTAATTCAGTGTACAGCAGAGAGATGAAGTTTGCTAGTACCAGAGCAACCAATTTATCCTGTGCATCTGGATGATTGTTTACACAGTTCCTGTGCAACATTTTCTGCAGATTTCTTGCTCTGCATCTATTCACAAGCAAAAAGAGTGCATTCCCCAAGCCATTTTTTGTCCAAAGCAACTAGCTCTACCTTTTATTTCAGCAAGCATAGGAAATTGCTTCCACTTATGAAGTGTGCCTCGAAAAGAAAAAAAAAAGTATATTTAGAAACAGAAAGGTTATTTTTAGGCTTTAAAGTCCAAGGTGAATTCACAGAGTTGGCAGGTAGAAAAATGGGGCTGTTAAACTTATAAATGGCATTAAATTTAAATTTGGAAGTTCTTTATCATAATGATATTTATGTTTCTGGAGAGTTTTTAGTAACGTTCAGATGGAAGCACCTCCCTAAAGGCAATAGATGGCATCCAAATCTAAGAGTGTCACATTCATTCCCTAAGAGTTGCACAGTAATTACTAGTTCCCAGGCTGGCTTTTATTTGAGGCATATTTTGTAATTTCTAAGCTCAGTAAGGATTAGTTTATTTTCCTGAAGTTAAATTTCAGTTTGATGTTACATAAAGAGTGAGACACTAGATTTACATATCACTGCCTCCTGTTTCACTTAATAGAAACCCTCATTTCAGTGAAGACCAGCAGTTTTGTGCTTCTATTTAGTAACCAACATCTTTAACATCGATTTAAAGTATTTAGTCCTCTTGCCAAACATGAGTCTGAAGTTAATGGCAACTGAAAGCAGGCTGGATCCTGTAATGCTGCATGCTGAGCAGTGCCCTCAAAAGTGCTTTCTCCTACATTGCAGGGTCTGCTCAAGAAGGCTCTGCAAATAGACGTTCAGAAAGTTGGAGGCTGCACTGTCAAGCCCTAGTGCACTGCATTCTTGTTGTCAGCCACAGCACTGGCAATATGGTTGTGATAATACAGGGTAGTTAATAAGCAGCTTCTCAGACAAGGTCACCAGAGCTGCTGGGCTCTCATTTTTTTTTTTACTTTAAATATTTTTTAATTTTACATTTTTCCTTTTTTTTTTTTTTTTTTTTCTTTAACCAGAATCATATGACAAATGATGTGCCTTTTTCATACAAGGGGAAGCCATGAAGTTTACCAAGGAAGACAGCGGTAAGAAAATGTATGCACTGGGGAATCTTTCTTGTATTTTTAAATGTTGTGCATAATAAAACGTAAACAGATCTCTAAAAAATAAAAATTGTTGAGAATCTAAGAGCAGTGAATATGGATTTAGAACTAGATCTTCTCATAGAATCATAGAATGGCTTGGGTTGGAAGGGATGTCAACGATCATCAAGGCTCATCAAGTTCCAATGCCCCTGCCAACAGGCAGGGCTGCCAGCCACGATCAAGTACTAGACTAGGCTGTCCAGGGCTTCATCCAGCCTGGCCTTGAACATCTCTAGGGATGGGGCATCCACAAACTCTCCAGGTAGCAGTTCCAGCACCTCACCATCTCTCTATAAAAAAAAATCCCCCTGACATCTAACCCAGATCTCCCTTCCCTTAGTTTAAAACCATTCCCCTTTTGAGGCCTTTAAGCCTGTTTTTGGTTTTTTGTTTGTTTGTTTGTTTGTTTATAAAAGGCAGAGGTTTAGGAGCATGAGTACTATATTACATTAAATATAGATTTATCACATTGTGCTATCTTAATGAACTAGTAGTCAGTAGATGTTTTCTAGTACATGTGCTTTATTTCAGGTGAACTACTTCTCACAAACGTATTGAGCAACTAAGATATGTGCTGAGATAGACTTCTAGGAAGATACATTCCTAGTTAAGCCAGTTAAGCCCATTGCTGCAACTTTGATTCTGCAGATGGTACATAAACGTGGTGCTGTTTGTAGCACTGTGCCCAATGGATACAGTACTCAAGCTATTGCCATTTTAACCAGTTGCATGACAAAATTTCTGCTCAAATGAAATGAAAAAGTACTGGTTTCAGAAAATATTCACGAGCTCCATCTGCAGGAAGTATTTGGTAGCTCCTTGCATCTGGTCAATCTTAATACTCTAATAATTAAAAGTACATTATAAAGCTTGCAAACATTTTTTTTTCTTTCCATTTTAATTTTAACTTCAGGAGCTGCCTAAGTATTTGGCTCATTTTGTACTTGTCTCTAAGAACTTGTGTATCAAGTCCTCCAAAACCCAATTTTTTATTGATACTGGCTGATGATCTTGGCATTGGAGATATGGGTTGTTATGGCAATGATACTATCAGGTAAGAATTCTACAAAATAAATTATGCCATCCTGGTAAATTTCAGTGGGAAAAAAACCCTGCAGTGGTGGCAGTATTAGAAAATTTCTTATTAACAGACCAGTTTATCTAGATACACTTCTTTCCAAAGCATGTTTAAAGTAAATGTTCTACAGTAATTCCTCTAGGAATAAAAATTACACAAGCATGCTTGAGTGACTCTCATGGACTTTCAATTTTCAGTATGTATAGTCAGAAATTTGTAAATGCGCACGTGCCTCATATTTTTCAGATATGTGTATAGTTTGTATGTATCCACAACTCAGGTGCTGAAACATTAAGGACTGAGATCAGGGTATCATACCAGCTAATTACTCTTGTTGGCTTGTTACAGGGTGACACTTCAATCTATAATGCGCTCTATTTATCCCTACTGCAGCTTTCAGTCTGGATAGATCTTGATTGTTAGAATGATTGTGTATATTTATCCCATGTCTTTTCTCATCTGTTACAGTCTTGCAACTTGAGCGCCCATGTCTAGTAGTGGAATTTTTTTCACTGTGCTTCATGAGCTTGTGATATGAAGTAGAACTGAAATAGCTTTTCTTTACACATGAATAAAAATCATATTGATATGATTTTTCTTTTTAGGACACCTCATATTGATGGTCTGGCAAAGGAAGGAGTGAGACTTACTCAGCACATTGCTGCAGCTGCTGTCTGTACTCCCAGCAGAGCAGCCTTCCTGACTGGCAGATACCCCATCAGATCAGGTTGGACCTCTCATAGTTCACTGCAGTTTGTCTAGCCATTGTTGCTATTAAAAATCCCTTTAAACAAACCATTATAAAGACTGGTTAATCTAAGGCTTTGGGACCTCAGTGAGATGGGCAGAAATAAAGATGACTAGATTTACTGATTGATTTCCATGGGAAAATCCCTACATAAAGCACATTTCATGTGGTTAAATGACAACACAGGAATGGATGAAAATCAAAACAAGCACCAAAGGTATAAACAAAGTAGTTGTTGAATGTTGAATGTAGTATTAAAATTTATATTAAGCGAAGTATTTTGATTACCCTAATGAACATTTTAATAATGAAATCCGTCAGTGTGTGGAATAGTTCTCAGTGATTCTCAACGTTTAATTCAGCCTTTTAAAGTGAAGACAGAAAACCATCCATGCTATCTCATGAGGATAGCTTGTCTGATCTCACTCTAACTTGCTAAAGGAGCTATAGCTTTGAGCTTCGTGGATAAGTGTTTTGGGTTCTTTTTTGGTTTTTGGTTGTTTTGTTACTTTGTTTGTTTGTTAGCTTGGCTTTTTCTTTATTTTAAAAATTGCATCTCCTCTCCAGGCATGGCATCCAGCACAGAACGGCGCATTCTTTTTTGGAATGGGTGTTCTGGTGGACTGCCACCAAATGAAACTACGTTTGCCAGAGTACTGCACGAGCAAGGTTATTCTACAGCACTTGTGGGTATGAGACACAGAAACTTGATATCTAATGTTATTCAAATGAGATTGTTTCTGTAAATGTTTTTCTTTGCCAAAATATATCCAGGATCAGATAAACCAAAGTTTTTTTGTATGGAAAACTTTAAAAACCAACAGGGTTTTTCAAATTCCACTCACAACCCAACCCCCAGTAGTGTCAATACAATATAGGTGATAATTCAAAAATGGTATGTATGTATGGAATACACAGATGAACACAGCAAAGAAAAATAACTGCAGAGGAGGAGAATATCTTTCTTGCCTAGTACAGTTTGCTTTAGAAGAACCAATATTCAGACAGAGCAAAAATATGTTGTCTGACAGTTGGTACCCAACTCCACAGTGGTCTTAATTCTATCTGATGGCTAGATTTTCTGTTACTTATTCATCCTTCTTATCATACAGAATAAAAAGGTTTTAATTTTCTTCTGCTGAGACGAAATAGCTGGAAAAGTTCTCTTGCCTCCAGGGGGTTTGGGATCAGAATCTGTGTTCAAGAAAGAAAATCCTTTTAATTGTTTGCTAATTTTTCCTGAACAGTGATTATATGCTGTGTCCTTCAAGCACCTCTCAACTTTATACTCTTCTAGGTAGTCACAGGTGCTGTGTGCTTAACTGTAATAATTGTGATTTTCATGCCTCTACTTGGATTCAGCACAAAGAAGTGTCCTTCATTTCCTAAACTGAAATGAGTCTCAGTGATGTACAGGCTTCACACAAGCTTGTGCAAATGGAAGATCTATCCTTAGCTCGTTGCAGTCTGGTATAGTTTGTTCTATAAAATACACTCATGTACAGGAGCACTGAGCTTATTAGTAGATCTCTGATGTTATTTGTCTGGTTAATAGGCCCAAAGCCCATGGTTATAGGCTGTGTCCTTCAATGTCACAATAATTACACTGCTCGGTAAAATGACTTCATTAAGTTTCATTATCAGTGCATGACATATTCTGATATGTCCAATTGTACTGGATAATTAGAGTGGCCTATTTTGCTACTCATTTTAGGAGCGCTAGTTTGTACAACTTATTCCTGAATTTTATTTTTGAATTTGAAGGTCAGATTGAAATTATGTGTAAATTAGTTCATAATTTTTGCACTTAGTTGTTTCTTTTGGCACAAGGGATTCTCCCCACCAGGCCACACACTTAATTAAAGTCTACTTTATCATGCAATCAGCCTGAAATATTGCAACCATATCAGTACTTAGAGAGGTGCCTGAGCTGGACTGTTATCTATGTGGAATTATGTCAGTTAAGTGAAGAAAAAGAGCTATTCTCTCAGATGCAGCGCCAGGAGAGCCTGTCTTATTCCAACTAGCTTCTCCCTTGGTTGCACTTCAAATGAGGAGTGCAGCCAACCTTTTAGAAACAAAGGCAAACATACGTGAGAGAAATGATGTTGGTTTTAATACTTCTGTTTTGTATTTCCAGGGAAGTGGCATTTGGGTGTGAACTGCAAATCCCACCGTGATCACTGCCACCACCCTTTAAATCATGGCTTTGAATATTTTTATGGCATGCCTTTTACTCTTCTGAATGAGTGTCAAGGCACAGATGACCCTGAACTGGCCAAGTCTTTGCAAGATACATATTTGCTTTATACACAGATAATCTTCCTAGCAGTGTTTACGCTTTTGTTTGGAAAACTTACCTGCTTATTCTCAGTAAAATGGAAAATAATAGTATGTGTTACCATCTTTGGTCTCCTGTATTTCCTTTCCTGGTTCTCCAGCTATGGATTCACCAAGTACTGGAACTGTATTCTGATGAGAAACCATGAAATCACAGAACAACCAATGAATCTAGAAAAAACTACTTCTAATATGCTGAAGGAGGCAGTTTCATTCATTGAAAGGTAACCAACAAAAACAGTCTCACTTCTTAAGGATTTTTTAAATAATACAATTGCTCTGTCATGCACTACTGGGTTACACAGCTGGCACACCAAAGTATCTGCTCCTACTGTTGGCCATCAGCAATTTGCTGTTTTCTGGCATCCAGGTAAGGTCAGCACCCAACTGCTGTCCTTCATCTTTTACATAGCTTGTTAGCTTCTCAGGAAAAGGAAGATGATTTTGTTGCGTTTTTGATTTGTTCACAATGGAGTCCTAGCCAAGGACTGGGCCTGCAAGCAGTAGGGACAGAAAAAATGATCTTAGCCTGATGAATGAACTCCCATGTAAAGTTCCATAAGTTAATGTTTTGCAAGCAGGAGACTGATACCGAGATTTGTTTTGTTTTACCAAAGTGTCTTTCATTTAAGATGCTACCAGCTAGAGTTAAACTGACTGCTAAATTCTTAGCAGTATTCATGTGGCAAGTTTGGACATATCCCTGAATAAGATTGTATTATTTCCCTGAGGGCTTGCTTGAAGATTTTGTTGTTGTTTTTAAGGGGAAATGAAGTGAGAGAAATCTCTTGTGCCTAACTCTGAACACAGACAAGCTTAGGTTTCTCAAATATCCTGCTTTATCTCTAGCTGCCAGTATTAAAGGGATGCAGTTCCCTTCTGGGTGCAATATCATACCTGCTGGTTTCACATGTCTATCTCAGATACTCAGTGACACCAATATTTAGATTTAAGCAAGTGAGTCCTATTCTCCTTGCCACTGAACGTGTTATTTAGAATCATAGAATCATAAAATGGTCTGGGTTGATTTCATGCTTTACATGTATCTAATTTGGAACCAGAAAAAAAAAAACCATTACTATTTTAGTCTTTCTACAGAACCAAAATCTTTGAAGGGTGTTTTAATCCCCTCCGTCTCCCAAAGCCTCAAAAATGCAAGATATCAAAATCTGATTTTTTGTTTTTCTAGTGAGATAGTCACTACCATGCTGCTATTATATTTTGTTTAGTGTGGTAGTTTGCAGAGAGATGACTACTCTTGTTTTCTCTTATTTCAGAAACAAGCGCAGACCATTTCTTCTCTTTTTTTCCTTCTTACATGTTCACACCCCACTCATTACCACAAAGGAGTTTCTGGGAAGAAGCAGGCATGGCCTGTATGGAGATAATGTAGAGGAAATGGACTGGATGGTGGGTAAGTGGTGATCTCGAAGAAAATAATTTATTTAAATATGGAAGATGACAGAACTCGCTGTTTATATATGACGAATCTTGCCTTGCATATATAGTTAGCTCCAAAGGTAGCCATTTCATTACAAATCCTCTTTTCTTATTCTTAGTGTGAATGTGGAAACTTTTCCTATTTTTAATTGACACACTTCAGTGTTGCAGTGCAAAATCATAGAATCATAAAATCATTTAAGTTGGAAACAACCTTTAAAGGTCATCTAGTCCAATTGCCCTGCAATGAACAGGAACATCTACAGCTAGATCAGGGTGCTCAGAGCCAGGTTCAGCCTGACCTTGAATGTCTCCAGGGACAGGATATGCACCAACTCTTTTGGCAATCATTTCCCCTTTTTCTGTCACAACAGACTCTCCTAAGGAGTTTGTCTCCTTCTTTCTTACAGCCCCTGTTTAGATATGGAAATGTCACTTGGATTAGGTCTTCCCAGAGCCATCTCTTCTCCAGGCTGAACAGCCCCAGCTCTCAACCTGTCCTCACAGCAGAGATGGTCCATCCCTTGGATCATTTTTGTAGCCCTCATCTGGACACACTCCAAACAGGTCTATGTCTCTACTGTACTGAGGACTCCACATCTGAATACAGTATTTCATGTAAAGTCTCACCAGTGCAGAGTGGAGGGGCAGGGCCACGTTCCTCAACCTACTGGCCATGCTTCTTTTGATACAGTCCAGGATACAGTTGGCTTTCTGAGCTGTGAGGATATACTGCTGACTCACGTCCAGCTTGCCATCCACCAGTATCTCCAAGTCCTTTTTGGCAGAGCTGTGCCCTATCCTTACAATCCCCAGCTTGCACTCATGCGGAGGGTTACTGTGATCCAGACGCAAGACCCTGCACTTAGATTTGTTGAACCTCATGAAGTTATCCTGGGCCCACTGCTCAAGCCCATCTAGGTTTCTCTGGATAAAGTCAGATAATCAAATATTACAGAATCATAGAATCACCAAGGTTGGAAAAGACCTCCAAGATCATCCAGTCCAACCGTCCATCTACCATCAGAATAACCTCACTAAACCAAGTCGCTTAGTACAATATCTAAATTTTTCTTGAACTCTTCCAGGGACAGTGACTCTACCACCTCTCCAGGCAGCCCTTTCCAGTGCCTGACTACTCTTTCAGAGAAGAAATTTTTCTTAATATTCAATCTGAACCTCTCCTGGAGCAACTTGAGACCATTCCTTCTCGTCCTATTGTTAGTTATGTGGGAGAAGAAGCCGACCCCCACCTCATCACAACCTCTTTTCAGATTGTTGTAAAAGAGCTATAAAGTCTCCCTTGAGCCTTCTTTTCCCTAGACCAAGCAATCCCAGCTCCCTCAGGTACTTCTCATAAGAGTTGTGCTCCAGACCCCTCACCAGCTTCGCTGCCCTCCTCTGAACATGCTCCTGAGCCTCAATGTCTTTCCTGTAGTGAGGGAGCCAAAACTGTGTATGGTATTCAAAGTGTGACCTCACCAGAGTTAAGTACAAGGGGACAATCACTTCTCTGATCCGGCTGGCAACACTATTTCTTATACAAGCCAGGATGCCATTGGCCTTCTTGGCTACCTGGGTGCAGTGCTGGCTCACATTCAGCCAAATGTCAACCAGCACCACCAGGTCCATTTCTTTCAGCCACATTGTCCCAAGCCTGTAGCATTGCCTGGGGTTGCTGTGGCCAAAGTGCAGGACCCAGCACTTGGTCTTGTTGAACTTCATCTCACTGGCCTCAGCTTGCAATCCAACCTGTCCAGATCCCTCTGAAGGCCTTTCCTATCCTAAAGCAGATCAACACTTTCCCCCAGCTTAGTGTCATCTGCAGACTTATTGAGGATGCATTCAATCCCCACAAGTCATCAACAAAGATACTGAACAGGACAGGCCCAATATTGACCCCTGGGAAACACCTTATGACTGGTTACCAGCTAGATTTAACTCCATTCACTACCATGCTCTGGGCCCAGCCAACCAGCCAGTTCTTTACCCAGCAAAGGGTGTACCTGTCCAAGTCACAGGCTGCCAGCTTCTTCAGGAGAATACTGTGAGACACAATATCAAAGACGTGGCTGAAGTTTAGGTAGAGTATGTCAACAGCCTTTCCCTCATCCACTTGGCAGGTCACTTAATCATAGAAGGAGATCAGGTTGGTCAAGCAGGACCTGCCTTTCATCAACCCATGCTGTCTGGGCCTGATCCCTTGGTTGTCCCACACATGCCTAGTAATCTCACTCAAGATTATCTGCTTTATTACCTTATCTGGCACTGAGGTCAGGCTGACAGGCCTGTAGTTCCCTGGATTCTCCTTACAACCCTTTTTGTAGAGTCACGCTGGCAAGCTTCCAATCCCTGGGGACCTCTCCAGTTGACCAGGAATGCTGACAGGCAATGGAAAGCAGTTTGGTAATCACCACCGTCAGCTCAATCAGCACTCTTTGGCAGATTCCATCTGTCCCCAGTCCAGGCAGAGTAATAGGTCTCTGTTTACCCCAGAATTATGGGGAGTTTATTCTGTTCCCCATCCGAGACTTCCATGTCACGTGGTAGAGTACCCCAAGTATAATTGGTCTGACTTTTAAAGACAGACATAAAGAAGGCATTCAGAATCTCAGCCTTTTTCTTATCTTCAGTGGTCACACTGTCCCCCACATCCAGTAAAGGATGGAGATTCTCCCTTGCTCTTCTCTTACTGTTAATATATTAAAAAAAAAAAAAAAAAAAGTTCTCTTTTACCCTAGTGAGCAGGTTGAATTCAAGCTTGTCTTATGCCTTTCTAATTTTCTCTCTACACATCCCAACAAATTATTTGTGCTCTCCCCGTGTTACCCATCCCTTCTTCCCCAGGAAGCAGACTCTCTTTTTCTCCTCAGAAAAAGTTCCCTATTCATCCATGCTAGTCTTCTTCCCTGCCTTTTATGGCCCTTCCCTCATCTTATGGCACAGGAGGACAGCCTGCTCCTGCACCTCTAAGATTTCCTTCTTCAGAAGCATCCAGTCTTCCTGGACACCTTTACTCTTCAGGACTGAATCCCAAGGCACCCTCCTTGCCAGTGCCTTGAATAGATCAAAGTGTGCCACCTGGAAGTCCAAGGTAGCAGTTTTGCTGACGTTCTTTCTAACTTGGCCAAGAATAAAGAACTTGACCATTTTGTGGTTGCTCTGCCCAAGACAGCTCCTATCCTCCACATCTCTCACCAGTCATTCTGTTTGTGAACGGCAGGTCTAGCAGGGCACCTTCCCTTGTAGAATCTCTTACCAGCTGTATCAAGTTAACTTCCACACGCTCTAGAAACCTCCTAGATTGCTTCCTCTGTGCCATATTATATTTCTAGTATATTTCAGGAAATCTGAATTCCCTCTTGAGAACAAGGGCTAGCAATCAGATATACTTAATCTGCGCCATTTGCCTCACCCCTAACCCCATCATCATTCCCCCAGGCTCAAGCAAGCCTTGTTTTAACAGGTTCCCCCTTCTTACCTAGTTTAAAGCCCTCTCAATGAGCCCTGCCAATTCCTAGGCTAGGATCTGTTTCTCCCTTTGAGACAGGTGAGACACATCTGCAGCCATCAGGCCAGGCACTTCGTAAACTCCCCCATGATTAAAAAATAAAATAATAATAATAATAATAATAATAATAAAATAATCCCTGTGATTGCACCAGCCTCTTAGCCATGCATTTATGAGATGGATTTTCTTGGTCCTCTCACTATCCCTTGCTGCCAATGAAGGGTTATAGGAAAATGCCATCTGGACTCCTAATCCATCTAACTGCCTCAATGCCCTCAAGACCCTTTTGATAGCCCTCAGGCTTCTCTCAGTGACTTCATCACTACCAACCTGAAATATCAGTGGGGATAGTAACCAGAGGGGTGAACCATACTAGGAGTTTTTCTAGTAATGTCCCTGACTCAGGCCCCAGGAAGGCAGCACACCTCCCTGTGGGTAGGGACTGGCTGAGATACAGAGTCTTCCATTCCTCTCAGAAGGGAGTCGCTTGCAACAATTACCCTTCTTTAGTTTTTCGATCACATTATTAATTGGAATATATGTTTATGCAGTTGAATACCCTCAAAAGATGTAACTTGTTCTGCTGCTGAATACTGCATTATATGTGGTGGGTTTGTTCTTTTTAACAAAATTAATCCTTAGAACAGAAACCAGAACTCTCTCCTAGCCAAAAGGCCAAATTAAAAGGACATGGTGTTTCACTTAACAATTTAATTAAATTTAAAAACATAATATACACTTGGAGCCCAAATTTAGACCTAAACCTTAATTAGTAGTTCATTTTTACTTCAGGAGGAGGAAGATAGCTCCTATTTGCATTTATTCAAAAGCGAAGCCCTGCTGACAAAGTATTCATCTCCTGTCCATGATTCTCTGAACCTTTTCTACCTCCAAAAACCATGCTTAAAAAGTTGTAGTTTGAGAAGAGTCTGACTGCCTGTGATTGGCAGGTTGAACACCTCTGCTAGATCTCGTTGCACCAGAGAACTCTGGTGCAATCTTCTTACTGTCACTTGGCAACAATCAAATTCAGGCACAAGCTACTCAAGCAGAACAGAACAACAGAAGTACAAAGGTACAAAGGACATGTGTTGCATTGACTGAACGGGATTCTGCTATTGAGGACAAACATGCTAAAAGATTTGGGTCTAATTCAGACCAGAGAGGCCTTGAGTCTTCTTTGGCTAGGTGTCTATTTGCAGGTAAGATCAATAATAACGAGCTGACCATTGCCTCTTGTTTTTTCCTTGCACACAACAGCTGTTTCTGCTGCTTCTGTAGCTATGGAAGCTGTTTGCAGTGATTATATTTTGATGTAGTGAGTGATGAGAAAGAGCAATCAGAGGTAAATTATATACTCTGTGTAAATGCTTCATGCTACCAGTACTGAAAACATTCCTTATGAAGTTAGATTTGAATTGCACTCTGCAGAGTTTTTACCACTAACATCCTGAGAACATTTTGGCTGATTGTGTGAAGCCTGATTTCAGAACACCTATGTAGCCCTTGGTGAGACACAAGCAGTTTTCAGCGATGAGGCAGTGCTATTGTTTAAGCTTGTCAACAGGCTTTAGGTTACTCAATGGATACAATCCTTGACTCAGAAAATTTGCAACACAAACATGACAGAATATTCTGAAAAGACTGAATAAAAGGATCATTCATTTACGTTATTTTCCATTTAAGTTTTTTGTTTGTTTTATTGACACTACAAACAAATTTTGGACACATTCAGCAGCTTTCTGTTGGGCTCTTCTTACTTCCATAATTCAGGATTATGCATTGCTTGCGGTTGCTCATAACAGAATTCACTGAGGTCAACACAATAACAGAATTCACTGAGGTCAACACAATGACTGGCTGCACTGAATTTTAAGTCAGTGAAAAATCTGACTATATCTCAGGATATTGTTATGTTGTTTTGCTTTGTTTATAGGTAGGCTTCTGGATGTTATTGACAAAGAAGGATTGAAGAACACCACATTTATTTATTTTGCATCTGATCATGGAGGATCTGTAGAGGCTCACAGAGGAAATGCCAGATTGGGTGGATGGAATGGTATCTATAAAGGTAAAATCTTAGTGGCACATGCATGCATAAGACTGCCTATTGAAAAGAAAGCAATAAAGTATGTCCAGATATGTTTAAAAAGATATTTCCTTCTCAGACTTGAAGTCCAAAACCAAAACCTCACAGATTGTCCAAATGTGTATACTTCCTAATTTTCCTCTGAAATGTGAAAACATAAACTTGTGTCCTTTAATATTGCTTCTTTAAAGACTTACCAATTCTTGATATTATTGCCACAAAGTTTCTCCTAGACATCCTTCTTTATCAGTCTCATAGGTTTATTAAAGCCTGCCTTTCTGGAGATTTTTAGTTTGTTCTTCTTTCTATCCTTGAGGTTTTAAATTTTTTATGGTCATTGTCTCCCAACCCACCTCCCGCATGGTCATTCTCCACTGATTCTTTCTTTAGTATTAAATGCATAAATATTCCCTTCTGCTTGCTTTTTCCACTTTTTTTGCCACATAGTAAGAAATAAGTTTGTTTGTTTGTTTGTTTGTTTTTCCCTCAGTGAACACAATGGGAAAAAAATTAAAACAAAACAAATAAATCCATTTCTAAAGCCCACTGCTGATTAGTATTTATCTCTGTCTTTCACTTCTCTTAGATGAACTCTATTCTTCTTTCTCTGTTCCTCACTGAATACTGTGAAGTAATAGAGTGCTACTTCATGTGAGAGTGTACATCAGTGCAGCAAAGACTGGAGATGAAACCAATAATTTTTTTATGTCAACAGACCTGATGAGATACCTTAATCCAGACAGAGATCCTCTGGAATTTCTCTAGTTGTCTAAGTCATGAGTTAATTCTCTAGACTTCTATACCCTGAAAAGCCACTGTGATATCTTGGGCAGCTTGGCACTTATTGTATAACAGCCTGAAGACTGTTCCCACCATTTACATCCCAACATAAGATGCCACACATTAAAGTGTAAAATAGAGAGTAATAAGTAATGAATTTATTTTTGAAGAGTGGATCTTGCACTGTAGCCATTCTACCATTCTTTGGAATTTAGTGTGTTTGCATTAAAAGTATTTGAATAAGAAAGTTGTAAGATTTCTTGTTATGCATGCATAAGAAATGTCTCATGTATACATAAATATATGTATTTTTCCCTCCTATTATAGGTGGAAAAGGAATGGGAGGCTGGGAAGGAGGGATCCGTGTTCCAGGAATAGTTAGATGGCCAGGAGTGTTGCCTGCAGGCATAGTTATCAGCGAACCAACAAGCATTATGGACATTTTTCCAACAGTGGTTCACTTGGCCGGAGGGATAGTGCCTCAGGACAGGTACAAAAGAAGCTTCCTAAACCATGTTTGCTCTCCTTTCTTGTTTTAGATAGAAGCTGACTAAGTGTCACACATCTTAACACTTACAGGTTAAATTCTGTTAGTTGCTAAAAAAGAGAGTTCTCCATCAATCTTTCTATTTAGCTTTCCGCATCTTATGTGATTATATGGGAAAAAAAAGAGAAAGATAATATATGTTATCAAGGATACTAGCTAACTCAGTATTCTAATCATTGAAAAGACACTTAGTTAACTGGGATAATTTGGAGGACTTTACAAAACAAACAAACATAAAAACCCACAACTGCTTTAGACTTAATTTTACTTAAGATGGGCCCTCTCCAAGCCTGGTTCTTTGTGAGCAGGGAATATGGAACAAATGCCCTGCACCTGGATGCCAGTAACGGAGAAGTATGTTCCTGGACTGTAAAAAAAAACATAGAGCCTATGTTAGTCTTCTCTAAGAACAAGTGAAAGGCTGGGTGACTAAGCCATTCTGAGAAGGAGCATAAAAGCATAAAAGTGTTGCACAACTAAACCAACTGTTAGTCAATTAATTGTCACCATTTTGACAACGCCTATCACTGATCTCAATTTCAGGGAACCAGAACCAGTGAACTTCCCTTCTCTACAGTTATCACTTAGCCCCAGGAAAATTACAGTGACGACAGCTTATTTCCCCAGAATGTGTGAAGTAGCTGCAATTGTACAAACTGCTGGAAACTACTAATCACTGGCCACCACCCATCCAGACAATTAAAACTGTCAGACGTAATAAGCTGAACTATAGTTTATTTTAGAAATGACATTTGAAATCCTAGTGCTTTATCTATAGAGAGTGAGTACTGATCACACTGCAGGCAGGGTGCAATTCCTGAACAGTCTGATGACCTCAGTCCTCTTCACCAGGGTAATCGACGGGCGCACCTTGCTGCCATTACTGCAGGGAACATTGCAGCACTCCGAGCATGAGTTCATGTTTCACTACTGTGGTGTGGTTTTGCATGCAGTACGGTGGCACCAGAAAGACAGTGAGTATAAATGTTCCCCCTGCAGCCTGTGGGAGATAATTCAATGACCTCTCATTTCCAACAGAATAACAGGTGACAACACTTATACACATTTTGAGTAAGTTTATTGATTCAAGCACAGTTCTTTTGCAACGTGCAGAATGAGCATTGTTGGCTATCCTGCCTTGCCTAAGGTGAAGCGTTTTGCTCCCTGAGTAGCATAACTTTAAGAATATTGATATTGTTGCAGTATTTCTATTGCTTTTGATGTGTGTAAGGCCTGGACATAGTAGGCACAGTGGGACCTCTCAAGGGAAGAGCACAGGGACAATCACCTTCCTTTCCATGCCGGCCACCCCTATTATTGATGCAGCACAGGATGCAGTTGGCCTTCCAGGCTACAAGCACGTACTACTGGCTCATGTTCAGCTTTTTGCCCACTTTCAAGTCCTTTTCCACAGGTATGCCCTCAAAGGGTACTTCTCCAAGACCGTACACACATCTGGGATTGCCCTGATCCAAGTGCATCACCTTGCACTTGTTGAATCTCATTATGTTCTCATGGGCCCACTCCTCAAGTCTGTACAGATTCCTTGAGATTATATCTCTGCCTTTTATTATATCAGCTGTACCACTCAGCTCAGCATCATCAGCAAACTTGCTGAGAGTACATTTGATCCCACTGTCTATGTCTATAATGAAGATGTTGAAGAGCATTGGCCCACGATGGACCCCTGCAGGGCCCCCCTAGTCACTGGCCTTCATGCAGCTGTTGACCACAACCCTCTGGCTGTGACCAACCAATTCTTTTTCCACTGACTACTTCACCCTTCAAATCCATATCTCTCCAATACAGAGATAAGAATATGGTGTGGGAACACATCAGTGAAAAAGACCCTTGTAGAATTCAAGAAGATGATATCAGTTGCCCTTCCTTTTTCCACTGATACTATCACTCCATCGTTGAAGGCCACCAGTTTGGGCAGGCATGACCTGCTGTGCTGGCTGTCTGGGATCACCTCCTTGTCTCCCATGTGCCTTCCAGCAGAACGTGTTCTGTGGTCTTCCCAGGCACAAAGGTGAGGCTCACAGGCCTGTAGTTCCCTGGGTCTTTCTTTCTTAAAAATAGGAGTGATGTTTCCCTTTTCCAGTAACCAGCGACTTCACCTGACAGCCGTGACTTTTCAGATATGACAGAGAACGGCTTGGCAACCACATCAGCCGGTTCCTTCGGGGCCTTAGGGTCCATGATATCCATCCCCATAGATTTGTACAGATTCAGCCTCATGAAGCAGTCTCTGACTCCATCTGTTCTTACAGTGGGAGGGATTTTGCTCCTCCAACTGCCACCCAGAGGTTCAGGAATGTGCGAGGCAGGGAAGCCTGAGTGCCAGTGAAGCCTGAGGCAAAGTACCCCAGTCTTCTCCAGCCTGTTGAGGACCGTCCTCTCTTGATCAGAGTTGGAGAAAATATAGAAAAGATAGAAAACAGTAAATACAACAGAATTCCTTAAATCCACTTCTTCCATGAAGTGGAGTGTCTTACATTATTCTAGGAAAGGGCTTCGTTTTTGTTTGTTGTCCCCCATCCCTTGTTGTGAATTCTTACTATCTCTTTCCCAGTTATTAGACAAAAACGTTAGGAACATTTTTTGTCTGGAGAAAAGAGAGAATAATTCTTAACAAGAACAACAAATAAAAGGACGAGACGGGGAAGGGAGAGGTTCTGCAGCTGCCTGTCTTCTGCTGCGTCGCTGAGCGCTGCGACCTGCGCAGCCCTGCAGTCCCAGCGGCCAAATCCTTCTCTGGCCGCTGCAGCTGAGCAGTTGGACGCGGTCACAGCTCGGTGATCCCGGCCTCAGCAGCTGAGGGGGCAGCGCCAAGGGGCTCTGTGATAGACTTGGTGCAACTGCTTCGGGCCGCCGCTGAGGGGAGCAGGAGCGGGAAGGCGCCGCCAGGGGGCAGCGCGGCACCGCCAGCCGCCGTCACCGCCACAGCTACGCCGTGAGAGTCAGGCGTCAAATAAACAGCTTAAACGGGGAGACAGCTGAAATTTAACAGCAATTCAATAGCCCTGCAGCGATGTTGCCGGCCTCGCTTTTCGTTTTCAAGTTTGGCAGAGCCTGCCGAGTGAGCGTGGCCCCCCGCAGGCTTAGGCGTGGAGCTGCCCCAGGAACCCGAGTAGGGCTGTAAGAGCAGGAGGAGACATCGAGAACAGCCACGGCGCAGAGATGATGGTTGTCCCTCCACCTGCGGTAGCTTCACTGCCAAAACGTTGGTTCTTGCACTCACTGAAACCGCAGTTTGAGCTTCAAGCTCAGCCCATAGCTCCAGGCTTCAACCCATCTAATTTGTTAGCCCATAAACTTGTTAGCAGTACCTAAAACTGTGCAGGAGCTAGGAACTCAGATCTCCTGTGCCTCCGAATCCATCACAATTCATCGAGATCTCTTTTTAGTACGTGTATATTCCATACAGAGGAAGCCTCGTCTGGCTGCAGACTCCTCGAAAACCTCTGCTGGAGGAGTCACACTGCACTTTTCTAGTGAAATCTGAATGTATGCACCACAAAGTTTGAAGAACTGCTTTTTGGGTTGAAGTACTGCTCTCCTCCCCTCCTTCTCACGTGTTGAGCTCCTTCTCACATCTTGTCCTCCTTGGATGTAATAAGGTTGATCTACACCAGAATTTTAGTTCAGACCAGAAGTATGCTTTTGAAGCAACCCATTCTGAGCATACCCACTCACCATGTTTTTATTTGCATCACAGAATGGTCTTAAGACTGTAACTTTAGTTGTAGAGGAAGCCAAAGTGTGAAACAGACTCATACTCCATACACTTGTACCACAAGCAGATGTTGAGCAGACAGGACCAGAGAGTAAACCCCCAATGAAGCACCCCCAAACAAGTACAGTGTGGAATTCAAGTCATTAATACTGCTTCTGCTGTACAGATCATGTTTTAATAGGTCACACTACTTGTAACGTAGATATGGAAACCACATCCAGACGTAAGGTGTATTTTATGTTCCCACAAAACACTAAAGTGCTGCTACAGCTGTCATTCATGCCTTTATGTCATTTATACCACTGAAACACAACTGCTGCTGGCTAGGTCACTGGAAACAATCAGGCATTCTGCATGTGAAATTAAATAATATTGTTTGGCTCAACTTTCATCTGGGACAGGAATTCTGTTCCTTTGCACTGTGCTGATGAGCTTCTAATTTAAAATAATCTGATTTAATGCACAATATGAAGGTGATATACCTTTAAATGAGCGCAACTGAGAAAATTTAATGTCCATTCTCTTTTATTTACTGGACAGGCTGAATATGAAGCCATGGTGTCTTGTCACCACAATCATAAATTAAGCACTCCACTAGAGCTGGAAGTGTTAAGCTAGAAGAGGCTTATTAGTGATAGTCCATTTCTTTCTGCTCATTAAGTTGATTGATTGTTACCAGATGGGCTTGAGAGATGTTTGGATTGAAGAAGCAGGTTTTCTTTCCCTTGGATATATTCTATTAACACGTTGCCCTAAAATTCACACACATTCTTCAAATTCTGTCAGAGCTACTTCAGTAGCAAATTGCATTTCCCTTTGCTTCTTAGGAAGGGCCATACCCCCCTGCTAGTTTCAGTGGTGCTGATTTCCACCACCTTTTATTTTATTTTTTATGACCCTTCATAACTCAGGTGTCTACTCAGCTCACCAATACAGGTTAATTACAATCAGCCTGACTGTATCCTTCCCAATGACCTAACAAGGACCTGGCTCTCTCCCACTCTGCAACTTCAGTAATTCTTTGCAGCTGGGGGAAAAATGGATGATAAAAATGTGCAGAATGTGAACAATTCTCCTCAGACACTACACTCCTGTCTCTGAATTACTGTGCAACATGTTATGAGGAATTCATCTCAATTATTAAAGAAAAACAGTGACTGTTTTTTTTTTTTCCTGAACAATAGTCACAAACTTCTCTACCATAAGAATTCATACTTGTCCATCTCGTATTTATCTATTAAACAGTGATTTTAGCTATATTACAGGAGTACAGCTAATCTGGGAAATGCGCTTGGCCTAAAGGTTACTTGCTTAATTCCTTCTGTAAGTATCTGTGCTTCCCAGCCAACAGACAGAAGACCCAAATCCCATACTTAGGAAACCCTGATATGACTGAGAATGCTTGCATTTTTGTCACAAGACAAAAATGTACTTTTATTCACAAGATAGGGAAAATTAGGTAGCCTTAGAACAGCAAAGCGTGCACCAAAAGCTAAGGAGCTAAGGAATACCTGTCCTCATTAAGCATCAGCAACAGTGAGCCAGTTTCCTTTATAAAATCAACCTTTGCATCCCTGCTCTCAATTCCAGCAAAATATAACTAAAATCTATCATTTCTAAATGTACTATGTAAAAACACAGGCACTGAGATATCATCCCTCTCAAAAATGCAGTAGAATAGCTTAGAAGGACCTGGAAAGCGTGCAATAGAAATACGTAGCCAACGAGCAACAGAAGACGTTCAGTTAAAAAATAATCTGAGATTTAATGTCTGTTATTTGCTCCTCATCATCTTTTACACTGCTTTTTTTTTTTTTTAATTTGATTGAACAAACATGTCCTAGCTGTAGTAATATGGCAGAGTCAGAAGAATAAAACTACAGAATCCTGGTCACAGAGCTCCGCACAGGGGACAACAGACAGACAGGCTGAACCAAAACAGAAATGCCGTGTAGGCACAATGCAGATGTCAGCTAGCTGTGCTCAGTGGCTCCAAATATTGAAGTCCCTCTTTTATTCTCTGCCCATTTTCAGAGGCAGTATCTAATTGCTGTCTTTTTGCTGGGCACAGTTCTGCTTCATCTTGGAGTGAGTTCAGTACAGTGCTTCCTCAAGACAGTGAGAGGAATAAAGGGAAAAGAGGGGAGATGAAAGCAAATATCCCCTTGAACTGTATTTCCTCTGTCATTTTTTCATTAACAGTTAAAGATCTGCACTTAAAATACAAGCCCTAAAGTTGCAAACTGATTGCTCTCATTCTGTTCACTTGAAAACTATTTTCGAGATTTTGTTCTCATGGCCAGCCATTAATGCCATATTTGAAAACATGCTTGAAAGTAGGCACAGGCATGTGGTGCATCAGTTTGTGTCCAGATGCTGTTCTTGGCTTGGATACAGAGAACTAACAGAAGAACCAGCTACTTGTACCTACATCCAGAAACACATTTTCCATTTTGCCCAACAAAGAGGCATACACAGCTTTAAAGGAACACAGGAAAGGGGCAGAGATTCTCTCTACACTCAAAATGTTAGACCTAACCATCCATGAAGTGTAAATAGCCTTGCAAATACCGACAGCCCAGGTGTGCCCATGAGTCATTCTGAATCCGTGCCAGCTTCCAGCATGTCTTTTTTTCTGTCTGTGACAACCACAATACACGCTCACAAATAACACAGACCTTGAACCAACTTCTCAGGGATCTCCCCGGTGCCTACTGCCATTAAGCTGTTCAATGTGCTTCTGTTGTAACAGGAGGTACCGTATGGAAAGCTCATTATGCTACTCCACTGTTCCAACCAGAAGACTCTGGAGCTTGCTTTGAAAGAGGAATTTGCCCATGTTTTGGAGATGGTGTAACTCATCACAACCCTCCACTGCTGTTTGATCTGTCACAGGATCCATCAGAGGAAAATCCCCTAGCCATGGACACCGAGCCTTTCTTTGATTCTGTGATGAAGAGAATAGGAAAAGCTGTAGAAGAGCACCGTAAGACCCTGACCCCAGTCCCACAGCAGCTGTCTCCTTACAGTAATATGTGGAAGCCATGGTTGCAGCCATGCTGTGGCACATTTCCATTCTGTTGGTGTGACAAAGAAAGCGAGAAAGCCGATGACACACTTTAATACCAAAATCAAAATCGAGTTAGTTAAAAAAAAAAAAAAAGTAGCAATTTTCACATCCACATGACTACAGTCATATAGAGATGGGGGACAAATTACACCAGAGTAATTGAGAGGGACATTTGTGATGCTTTTTGTTCAATCTAAGCCTGTAGTTTTAAGCTGTTTTTTTTTTTAAGAAATGCTCCAAACACGCTCTGCTCATGTGAACTGCAAATTCTATGCCTCTAATGGATAGTTCTAGATCAGATACACAGATAACTGAACCAAAGTGTCTTTCCTTACTGATTTTCAACTTTACAAAATTATGAATTACAAGAGATTAAACTTGAATTGCTGCTGTGTTGCAGGTAATATGCTTGTTAAGGCACCAGGTCTGTGCCCAAAAGGATCTCTCTTCAAGGTCTTATCCTTTTAATGAAAAGGCTGTTGTGTGCTTTACAGCACAGTTGTGCATTTAATTTGGAAACACACCAAAACACAGTGGCCTCTAAGAAATAAAAACATTCTAGTTTATAGCAGTATTTTACCTCATCTTTACATGTACTTATCTGCCATGTAAGAGTTTCTGGAGAAGAGGGGAAAAAAAAACCCAACAAACCAACACTGATAAATGTGTTTTAAAAATTAGGTAGCTAAATTTACAATTCCAAATCCAGCATTTAAGCATCTAGCTATTCTGAAATGCTAAACCACTGCAATTCCAACTGACACACAGCTTCCATGTTAAATCAGCTCCCCTGTAGGAGCATTGAAAATCATCATCCAGCTGCCTGGACAAGATAGTCCCAAATTTCACAATCCCCGAGACCAATCTATCTGTAAGCTGCATGTCCCACTTCGGCATGAATGCTCCTGATTTTATGGGAGTGTTGAAATGCCCCCATTAAAAATGTGCTTTGTTTTGGAAGACAGTACTTTGGTTTCAGTAGGTGTTAAAAAATCCCCTGCACACACTAATCACTTCAGTGTACAGGTCACATTCTATGAGCCAAACAAGTGTCAGCACTCTGTACAGTCATTAGGGAAAGGTAGGGAATTAAAATATCTAATCCTCTCTTACTGCCCTCTGGTTAACTGCGTTCATCTCTCAATATATAATCCTGACCAGGTTCTTGCAGGGGTTTTGTATCAAATCCAATTTTTAGGCAGAGGTTGCTGCATTTTCCGGCTCAAAAAAAGAAGTAAATTGTGTGGCGGAGACTCAGATTCAAACCTCTAAACCTTCCTGAACACTGCGTCTTCATTCCTACTGCTTAGCTGAATGTCAGCAAGATTTCAAAGGCAGCACAGAAAGGTAAGAACAGCCCAGCTTCAGATAACGTTTCCTTAAATCTAGCGGCACTGCAGAACCAGACCAGTGCCACTCTGTTCAATACTAAGGTCACTCGAGTCATTTTTTTTTTTTTATCTTGTAGAAAAAGGAGATAAGGCGGCCAAGGCAGCACAGAACTGACAGGCTGATAAACCCAGAGTAGCGTGCAGCTCTCACAGGTCTTGAGCTGTCACAGCAGGTCCCAGCCCATTCACCAGCCTCAGGACAAAACAGCATGCGTGTGCCTGAGATGAGATGCTTTCTGCAGTGCTTTCAAGCAAGCTCCTGACTTATATCCCCTGCATGGATGTCACCTGTGTGCTAAGTCACAATGTTCTTTTGTTCTAAACAGCATAGGTTGTGACCATGATGCAGTACCAAACAGTCTCCAAACAAGCATTTCTTCATGTTATTTCCTGTTGGTATCTTTCCTCTAAAAGGACACCAAGGAAGTTATGCAGACATTACTCTGCAAAAATCAAAAAGCTAATCTGACAGTGAACTGCTAGGACAGTTCAATGGCAGGTTTGACAGAAGTATCTAAAAATACATTTGTTCTTACAGCTTGATAGCATTTAGGTCTACATCAGCTTTGCTGAGAACCTGTCAAAAGACTTGACATTTTTCTGTGTCTGACAAGGGTTGAAACCAGAGCAGCTGTACTTCACTGGATTCATAACAAGAGAAAATACATAGCATAAAAGACCAGGCATTTTAAAGCTAGTCTGGCCGATTCTGGGATGGAGGAGAAATCTTGCTGCTAAGTGAGGAACAGAGCCAAAAGCTGTTTTCCAGAATCAAGCCAGCCTGTCAATAACATCTACATTGCCAGTTAAGCATAAGCTTGTTCTCAGCTCACCCCAGCACCCTCCTTACCCTGCCTATCTAGTTATACACAGGAACGTGCCCAGTCACAGGCTGGGCCAGGACTAATGGCAGGAGGTATTCAAGTAGCAACATGTCATACAAGCATAGGGACACAGTGCTGTGGACAGACTGGGAAGCCCAGTGCATCCACAAAACCCCTGTGCACATCTCCAAGCACAGCGTGAACATTTCTGACCCCAGGATAAAGGCAGGCTAGAACATGAGAAGAGGGGATTTGCATTGGCTTATATAGGAGGTCATCCATCACTCAAGCCTGCTCTTTGTTTCACAGTAGAGGCATGGTAAATTATTACCAGAATTAGAAACAGGTCAATTATTCTGTTCCCTGCAGATCCTAGCCGCAGACGTTACAAAGCACACTTGCATCTGAGTAACACTGAAAAATACTCAGTTACCTAGGTTTTATTTAAAAACAATCTATAATGACCTTCTGAACATAAATAAACATCATGGTGTCTCCCTTGTTTTGTCATGGCTTCTCCCTTTGTAGAAGGAAGAAGTGCTACATAAGCTCACCTAATAGGCAGTGATGAGACAAGTGACAAATCACCAAGGCTATGTTAACCTCAGGCGAATGCACCTACATGTAGTTAACTACAGACTCTGAGCAGAGGGGAGCAACATTATAAGTGTTCCTATTGAAAGAGCTGTGGCTGAACTGTACAAACGTTTGACATTCCTGCTGTATTCCTGACTTCTATCTAAATAGTTTGATCATTATTAAATTACATTTGGAATCTCTACGCTAGTTTGACTCAACAAAGTAATTGCTGAGTCTCACAACAGTGAGACAATAAGCTTCTAAAGTAACTCACTTCAAATTCAAATACCTCAAACATGCCAATTTGCTCTCTGGTGCAACCCAGAGGAATGCCAGTGCAAAAATCACTAGATCCCATCATCTGAGAGTGCAAAATAATTTTGTAACAGATAAGCTGAGAAAAGCAATTTCAGCTCAAACTTTATCCAGCTTGAATTTTGTGGGGCAACTCATTTACAAAAGTGAGGGAAAGGAAGAAGTGGAATAAAAATACTTGTGCTTGTGATTCTGAATGACCTTGGCTGGAGGAACAGGCTGAAAGACCTGTTCTGCCATGTGTCTATAAGCCAAAAGCTACTGGAACAATTCAAGGAAGTTATGAAATACAGACACCCACCCACCACAAGCAATCACTTTTGTTCCATATATTTAATAATATGAGTAGGCTTTGAAAAATCATAGGTCTTTAAGCCTAAAAGAAAGAATCACTTGTTTCTGATATATATCTAAGGAGAACCATCTACATGTATCATGGCTCAGAAGCATGTATAGTCCCATAAAAAGGAACAAACACATCACCAAGCAGTTCATGTTCTGTCATTCCCGGGTGGGAAAATAAATACAAATTTTAAAATAACCACAAAACAAAATCTGACTCTCTTGGAATTACATTCTTTTCCCTGTTTTCTGACAGTCCTGATAACACCCAAAGCAAAGGTAAGGATAAGACTTGCAACTCTGCTCCCCCCCCCCGCTGTATTCATAGTATTATATATCACTGTAATTAAACTGTTTTCTTTTTAATTACCTTTGCTATAGCTCTTACGAGTGGGAAGTTTATACCAGGAGGTAAGACACTGCTTAGGTGTTGTCCCTTCTAAATTTTGGTACCAAAAAAACTTATTTATCAGCCAGCCAGCCAGCTCTGGATGAACAGAATTTCAACTGAAGCACTTTGTTAGCCATACACTGAAAAAGCAAGGTATTTCAATGACAAATATTAACTGACATTTATTTCTATAGGCTAACTAAAATGCCAAGCAGTCAATTCTTATTTCAGGGCCGATTTAAAAATCATGAAATCACAGAAACAGAACTCTACAGTGATTAAAACTATGGGGAAAAAAGCTAACAAGTATATAAAACATTTATTATAGACTGTGCTAAATACTCTCACGCAATGATAATATCATTAGAGGTATAAATTAAGACAACAGGCCCATCTCATGTTATTTTCAAAATCATATGAATCAGAACAGTTTAGCTCAGCAAAACAACAAAATTTATTAAGGAATAAATAGACAGACTTGTGGAGATTTTCAGGAGCATGCAGATGTATAAAGCCACCTGCTAGTAGGCCAGTCTCATATTCATGGGCAGAAAAAATCACTGCAAAGAAATAAATAAGTGTGTGGGTTTTTTTCTCCAAATATCAGCCTTACAAGACGTAACTCACGCGAGCTGACTGAGCCAGAGAGACAAAGAAATCTCCTCTTTTCCAAAAGAACAACCAAGTGGAAATGTCCTCACTAGACACTTTGAAGTAAGCAGGGACATTACAAGAATAACCACCTCCTTTTCCAGTAGGCTTGGAAAGTGCATCAACCCACTCGTCTAAGATTTTCAAGAATTCTCCTTGTGGCTCACCCACACTATCTCCTGTTTATTATACAAAGAGCACTCAATAATTTTGCAAATAAAACTACCTTTTAAGTCTTTCTGTAAATAATTAAGCCCAGGACAAAACAAGAGAGAATAAGCATATTTTGATTTTAACTCAACCCGTTTAAGTCTTCCACACTATACCACATCAGAGTTTGGCCTTTCAAAGCCCTTACAGCTGCTTCTTGGGTCATCAGGGCCTGGACAAATTCTTCTTTAGGAACCAGTGGCAGCGCCAGAAAGTTTGTTTTTTTTAAATTGCTTTACCCTAGAAGTACCTGAGGCTACCCACAATTTAATGTGTAAGAAATTTTGGGTGAGGTTTAGTTTGAACGTGATTTCCAAGTCATGTTTTGACTTCGCCATGATCCACAGAGTTTGTAATGTGCTGCCTGTAACGCTCTCCAAACCTGCTTGTGGCCCCACAGTTGTAAAATGATGTCCACAAAGATCAAAGGAAGCTGCTCAAAGTACAGCACATGCAAATTCTGGATACACTGAAAAGTTTGTCCCTTCTCACTCTCTGGAGGCATTACAGTGCAAGAATCCACTAAGATACAACATTATTTGTAAATGATTTCTTGAATGAAGACAATGCACAAAAACTTGGGCAAAGCTTTTAAGCACAGTTATATTTTTCTGGGAAACTGCAACTCAACTACTTTGGTACTTATTCAAGAAAGATTGTAATGCTTCTATTACATATGTCTGTAGAATTGTAATCTGCATCTCCTATTTCTCCTCAGCTGGTGGTACGAATGTCTGACAAGCAATTTAATAAAATGAAAAAAAAAACCCAAACCATTAAGGTAACCAGTCAGTCACAAATAGCACGCCCTGGCACAATATAATCTGTAACCATGCATCATTCGATGAGCACAACTTCATACAACCTTTCCATTTCCACTTCTACTTTATTTCCATGACATTATTCTGCTACATTTCTTTGCAAAACATTGCATAATCCACACACGGTACCATTCTACATCTTAACACTTTCCAATGCGTTCCATAACAGCTCCTTTTACTACAGTCATATGTCTACTTTAAAACTTTTCAATTATAGATTTCACGTTAGTAATTTTTTCCCATAATCTATATTAATGTATGCAGTAAGATCTAGTAGTTATTGCAGAATTACAGCTGCATGAAACATGAGTTCACATGGTCACCTACTGTTGTATACAGTTTTCAGGAACTGTTTGAATTGTACTAGCAATAATTCTTAGAAAATGGAAGACTTCCTCAGAAGTGCACAAGTTACTGCAATAAGAAATAATTAACAAATCAAATGCCACTACACTGCAGCTAGTATAATCTCCATGTAGTGCTGCACTGGGACACTCAAAACAAAATGCAGAAAGTGCCTGCCTTTATACTTTCATATAAAGGTTCCCTGCCAACAGAAAGTAATTTATCATAGGTCCTTTTATGATTAATGGAGAAACTTATATGAATCATCTTCTGGACATCTTTCTCTTCAACTTCAGTGACTTTAAACACCTAACTTCGACTACAAGACCAACTTCAAGAGACCAACCAAAGAGAGAGACCCACAATTCCCACCTTAGGAGTACTCAGAATAAATGGGAAATAAAGAATTTGACAAATCAGAAATAGCCCCAGAAGTAAAAGTAATGACACTGTTGTTAACAGTGGGATATAACTCTAAAAAACTCAGATCACTATTCTGCCTTCGAGGGACCTTCTGACTCTTTTGCTCCTTTCCTAATTTGTGCAAGTTATTTCTCTTCTTTTCAACCTTTTTTTGATGGAGAAAGAAAAAAATTCTCTCTCCTACCCCACCTTTTTCTTCATTAACATTTACAGCAATAGATATTCGGATTAATTTTTTCACTCAGAGGGTGGTGACACACTGGAACAGGTCAAGGATGCTGTGGATGTCCCACCCCTGGAGGCATTGAAGGCCAGGCTGGATGTGGCTCTGGGCAGCCTGGTCTGGTGTTTAGCGACCCTGCACATAGCAGGGGGGCTGAAACTGGGTGATCATTGCAGTCCTTTTCAACCCAGGCCATTCTGTGATTCTGTGATGCTTAACATTACACGACTGGCTGTTGAACAGAATTCCCAAGTTATTTCATTTGATTATCTGTACCAAAATTGGTGACAAATCAAGGCCGGAATACACTTCAGATCCTAGATCAGCACTGCAGAATTCTCATTTGAAGACTTAGCAGCATTATGCATAACTGTATCAAATCTGTTACCACATTAGCATGTCTATCAAGCTTCTTTCTTTCAAAGTGTTTCTTTCTTGTTTGTCAAAAAAAACCTGCCAAGACCACTCATATTTGAAGACTCAAAATTCATAAAGCAATCCTTCTAAGTACACTTAATAAAAGGGAGTCTCATCAATAGATTTATCTGAAACTACACTCTGATTTTTTAGTTCCCACACACAGCTATTGTTTAAAAGATCTTCAAAGAGCCTGTTTACTAAAACAAGGACTAACTATGTCAGTTGCACTCAAACTGGAGCAACCATATTAAATGAGAAGAATGCCTTTGTCAACTGCAGTCAGAGTACTGTAAACAGTATAAAGCACCAGAAAAGTTTACACCATAGTGTCAGTCAGCATTTCTTTCTCTAACTATGCAACGCTGAATACGGAAGTAAAAACTAACATATATTTAAAAAAAAAAACAAACACGCACGAACGGCATCCTATAGCAACAATATAAAAGGTTAGTACGCATTTTCAGTCTGTCTTAAGACTACCTTAAGACATCTTTTCATCACACTGCTACTTGAGCAGTTTCCATATAAAACAGTAAGAGTATCCAGTAGCGACCTCGAAGTCCTGATTTACTCTTTACCTAATTATACTTAAATGAAAAGGTTTTGTCACAGACTTATATGAGGCCAGAATTTCATCTTCTTACTTTTCTCTCACATTGAAGTCTACACCATGGTTGCCCTTGGAATCATTAACTTGGTTTCAAGAAGAAAGTTTTAATTTAAGAAGTTTTTGCAGTCTCTCGTTAAGAGGTAAGAGTATGTAAAATAAACTCAACTTTCAATACACTTCACTTACAACTGTTCCTGTGCAGTACTTATGCAGAACAGTGGGGAGAAGTGATAAATATGAGAGTTTCATACTCAGAAAATATCATTCATTATATCTCAGAAGGCACTATGAGAGAACAATAAAGTTGAGGCACACGTAACCATTAAAAAAAAAAAAAAGAAACAACAAAACAAGAGTCTATCTCTGTTAGTCTTCCATCAGCTTTGGTGTCAAATGAACTATGAAGATATCCAAATATTCAAGGTTCTATTTACAGAAGAAACATGATAGTCATTACAGTTCACTTCATCTTAGAGTAAAAATGTGTCCAACTTCTTTTTGATATGTTCAAAAGCATCTTTTCCCATATAGTCCATACGCCCTTCTTCCCATTTTCTCCGTTCATCTTCTGGATTTGGTTCTTCACGTTTGAGGTGAATAGAGAGCTCTGAAACAGAAGATGCAATCTCATTCTGTGGGAAGAACAGTAGGAAAGCAGTCACTTGATTGTTTTCACTTCAGTGCTGTGAAATTAAACCTTAAAAATCAAAATTTCTGCTTTATAAAGTGCCAGTTAAAAGAAGCAAGCAAGCAAAAGCAAAAACAAAAACAAACAAACCATCTATCTCATTTTCCCAATTCTTCTATGCTTCTAACTAATTGCTTTAGCATCTTTGAACATATGAAGTATTTATTTTACCTCTCTGAAGTCAAAGCCTGGCACTCAGCAACAATACAATGAGAATTGAGCATTGTCTTCAACAGACTTCCATTGGAGCGTAAGTTCCCGTATTTTTTGATCATGTATTTTATTTGAACTCCAGTGAGGTTGTACTATTTATCACATGAGCCACATTAGCTCAAGTAAATTAATTAATTCTAAGACTGACATTATTTGTTAGAATGGTAACTAATAAATGTTGAATGACACTCCAAAATTCTGTACCCTGGTTCAAGATGAAGCGCACAAAGATAGGTGCACAAATGCATAACATATTAGTAATTATTTCAACCAAATAAAAAGGAAAACTATGTCCAGAACTGATCAGTTATTAGGCTTAAACCGCCTAAATGCCCAGCAATGTCCATTATATGCAAGGCCTGTGCCAATTTGGGGAGCAGGCCTTGCATAAGGCTGGTACTCAAAGACTAAATAACGTATTTTGCTCTCTAAACATTATGCTAAGATTTTAGACAATCACATCCTTCCTATGTGGGAATCCCATCCTTGCTTGGGATCCAGTCTGTACATGACTTGAAAGATGGATAAACACTCTGAAGAGCATGTTTATACTCTATATATGCAAATGTGTGTGCATGTATCTATATACACATTATTAGTTCTTAGGGTATGTAAATACATAACTGCAAAAATGCAGTAAGATACCTTTTTTTTTTTTTTTTTTTTTCTTTTCAACCTGTAGCAAGGATTATCAACAGCCTTGGATGCTATTAACAGAACAGTAATCATCACATTTTCATAAATTAATTTTAGCTAGGGCCTAAACACCCCTGACCATAGAAGAGCTACCCTTTCACCTGTCAAGTTGTTTCTTAGCTTTTAAGACTTTCACCATAGCACTTCATATTTTCCTCAGTGGCAAAATATGTTGTGCACCTTAAAAGATTCAGTTCCCGGACACCCTGTGACCCCATTAATGCCAAGTTTGGCATTAAGTGGCTTTCATACTGCCCAAGTATGACATACTGCCCAAAAAAACACAGTGCATGATCACAAAGCACAGCCAAGCAGCTTAGGCTCCATGTCTGACTCACAATACATCATCTCCCCCCCCCCCAAAAAAGAAACAAAAAAACACCCACACACCATAAAATAAAACAAACAAAACAATCTGCTTGTTAAACATTGCTGTTACGTTATTGCACAGCTAAAATTAATAGCACACATTTTTATACATTTAAAACCTAGAAGTAAAATGAGCTGAATGGAACGTACGCCAGTATCAGAAGAGGTTAATAAATTAATTATGTTGCTCAAAGATTTAAGAATTTATTGGTATGCTGTATCAGTTAGTCACTATTTCCTAGAATGATGCTGGCAACAGCAACATGCATGCAATTAGCAATAGAAGTGTAATCCAGAAAGCTACATGTACCAGCTCGGAGGTTTCCTGAAATGTAGGATGAGAAGCAAGTTGCTTGGAAGGTCTGTCAGGTTCAGAGAGATGAATGCTGGAACCATGCTGTTGAGTTTCATATACAGGTTGCTAGAATACAACCAGTGAGTTTTTATTAGGAAAACTTTTTCCCTCTCCAGTTTCCTTATAATGAGAAAGCACACAAGACAAAATGACCTCAGTCTTGGGATTTGGGAAAGCAGAGGGCAGGAGTACAATGTGACCAAGGACAAAATTCATCTCACGTAGCTTTAGCTATCAAAATGGCACTGAATCTAAGCTCCTACTATAATCAGTCTAGGATAAGTATCTCCAGAGAGCAGCTCATCTCATCTTTAAAATAGTTGCAAGACTGTCTGGCATTCTTCAGGGATTACAGGAACAGCTTGGAAAACTAGCTCACAGTAGATGCCTACCATTCACAAGGCCAAAGGATTCAGGATTCTAGATTGCTCTGTAACTTGAGCTTTGTAAGTATAGAACAAGAACAGTACGTTGTGCTCTGTAACAAAATCAAAATGGGCTGCCCAAAAAATACCACCCCAAATATTTGCCTTTGCTAGATGTCAAAATAAACAAGTAGACAGCCCCCATTCTGAAGTCTTTTCAGTCAAAAGCAAAACAGTCTACACAAGACTACTGAAGCTATGCAACAGTCAGATGATGGTGTTCCTCAGAACAGAATCTTTCTATTCATTTCAAATTAATACAATCTTCTGATAAACCAATCCTGCTTTACTTTTTTAATTACAGTGCAGTATGTTTAAATGTGCATGAGAGTATTTTAAATGAACATGTATTTTTTTTTTTACCCCAAGTAGCATCTTAAAAACGTTTCCTTATTTGACTTGAGTACTTCCAACAGACAGATGCATCAGGCACACAAGATTAAAATTATTAGCAAATGATATTTGAACTGTAAGGCTGGAATGTTTATAGTTTTCCTTCAGCCTCTTTTCACTCAGGCTGGAAAAGAAGGTAGCAGAGCATACAGTTCTATGGAGTAACTACAATCTGAAGTGCAGAAACGCTGAATATAATAAAACATTTATCTTTCTAGAGAATGGCCCACAAATCAAAGCAGCAGATGACGTTATGCCACTGATTTTTATTTTTTTTTTCCTCTCAGTTTTACCTTGCTATGTCGTGGCTCATCATACAAACAACTTACAGCTCAGAAATATTGTTCTGCTATCTCCAATTAAATTCCTGCACAAAATAAGGAGCATCATTGCAATAGAAATACCCAAATACATGAAGAGTGACAAAAGAACAAGAACCAGTGAAGTGATCATTAGGGATTTCCTTCTAAGATATTCCTTGCTGCCCAAATCAGAGAAATCTGGGGAACACTTTTCAGAGTCAATGCTTCTGAGGAAGGAAAAAAAAAAAGGGGGGGGGGGGGAATATTCTAGCTTTAGATATATTCATTTACAGGACTGTGAATATTCAAAAGATTAACTGGTTAATGGAACTTCTTTTTATTATGTTTTATTAAGTACCGACCCATTTTCAATATAGAGCTTCTTGGTAAGATTCAGTGCAAACTCAACCTCTGGATATGACCAGCAGACATGACTAAAACCTGAAGCAAATAAATGTTCCTCAGACTATTTCTGATGATAGCAAGAAAATTCTAACACAAAAAAAAAAAAAAAAAAAACTTATTTCAGTATATCATTTTACTTTGTTACTTAATATAGGAATAAACAGCATACTTACAGCGTTGAAACCGAGTTCCTCAGAGGAACATGGTGTAGGATCTGCTTCATATGCCTGCTCTGGAAATACAGGCATTTGCAGAGAATTGGCCACAGAAGGATCAACTTTTTTCAGTGTGATTTCAACTCCACTGAAAGTATGCTAGCAAAAACAAGAGCAACCCATCAATGAAATAAAATTCTGCAGGAAATCACTATCTGACTTAGAACAGATTCTTTTCCTTGTGTGGTTTTCAACTTTGAAGTTAATACATTTTAAAAAAAATTGTGGTCACAGATTCAGAGCATATTTCAATTTAGATTTATTAACTGAAGATTACACTGCCATCATCAGGGGGGTTAATCCAGCAGATATTTCTATCTTCATGCTACCCTAGCTGAAATATTTATTCACTGCCCAATTAAAAAAAATAATAAAATAACGGAGCACATTAAATACAAGATCAAAACCCACCCACTCATTCCTCTGCCTTCCAATCTCTCATCAGGTTTATAAACCAAATTCCTTTCCAGAGCTTTGATGGTAATTGTCCAACTAATTTTATGGGACTGTGCAATTTGTTCAATGTAGTTAATATTCAACAAACACTAAGAAAATATTTATATATGCATAAAAGTGACCTAAATTGTCTCATCTGATACCAAATTAAGAATTGCATCCTGCTTCTACTTACTAGTTTATAATGTAGGTTTCCAAGAAAGTGTTTGTCAACAGCTTTTTATTCTATTCATGAAAACCATACATTGTTGCACTTCCTTTGATGAAAAGAAGAGTAAAGAGTACAGTAAATGCTTGATGACATGCAACTCATATAATACCCTAAATGTAATTAAACAGTGACTTTTCAAATCCAATTTGTTACGATGCTTATAAAGTAAAAGATAACATAGGTCTGAAAATGTAAGTTTTACTCTAGTTCAAGGCCTAGTTTGAGGTATAAACCATGTTAGCTTCAGAAAGTCAGAAGTCTGTTTCACAGTCAGATGATTACCTTTTCTGCCTACCTTGCACTGTATTTTGTGTTTAATTTGCAGAATGTATGTATGTATACTTCCATATAAACTCCTCATCAGTTAAGAAAGGGAGTGGAAAAAATTAGTAAAGCTGCAAGTGCCAGACATCTTTCTTAAACTGTTAGTTTAGCAGAGATGGCTTTTAGAGGAACCTGTTACCAATTGACACGCATGTTTTCCCACATAATTATTTCCTCTGGCAAACACGATTTTCAGAACTTTTGCTGTGATTCCAGTATATGCCCACAAACTTCTTGATAGTTACCTTCCATTCCTCAGATTCTGATTCTTCCATCTTCTGAAACTTTTCTAACAACGGCAATATACTGGCACTGTATATGTTCCACCAGAGGGCAAGAAATGACAGCTGATGGAAAGATCCAGAGGTGGTGCCATCTTGCATAACTCTCTTTGTTTGAAGGTTGTATTTGTAGTTCCAGGGCTTTGTTGCTCCCAAGAAGTGAACAACTTTGGTATCTCTACCAAAACTGTAGGAATTAAACATACAAAACCACACATTAAAGATGATTTTTTAGCTAAAGTAATACGCTTACTCTCACTGGTGTGGTGAGAGTACTTTGCAACAAAAATACATTTAATCTAAAATATAGTATCTCATGTGGTACGCAGTAAAAGAAAAGGCTAACATTGCCATTACTTCTAGCTACCAATTCTAGTGGAAAAGTTCCTGAAGGAAACTGAAAGGCTCATGTTGTCCTGATTCCAGTCTTCTCGCACGCTTTGCTCACAACTGAATGAAAACCACTTCAAACACCAAATCAACAGAATTGGTTAGTACTGATGCCATTTTGAAAATGACTAAAAAGTACATCCCCCTCAGCTCACCCCCCACTGCATGTTTTGTGCAACTGTAAAAGTAATTCATGGCACACACTAAATCTCAAAAACCACTCACTTTTTGCCAGAAAAGTTTCTCTAACCAAACTAACTGATGTAATATAATTACCAGCACAAATTTTGTTCCAAGGAAGAACATAATAAAAGGTTCTCTGAATAAACAGAGTGAAAAACCCCAACAATTTCCCACAGAACTGAGTGGGAAGGAAAAAAAAAAAAGGGGGGGGGGGGGGCCGAAAAAACTTTCCAAGTAAAGCTGTTAGAACCTGATGTTAAAGTAATCTTCATTCCTTCAAATTAGAGAAAAGTTTCTCTGAAGCAGAATATGAGACATAGTAGCTCACTTTGGGACTTTCTATCTGTCCAGATGCAATAAATTTTCATATTGTTTTTAAGTTTTTAAACCCGTGATTTTTATACAATATACTATTTTCTACTACTGAGATTCAGATCAATGGAATATGCCATAATTATTCACTCTCTCTCTTTTATAGTAGATGATTTATTATTAGCAAGCTACAAAGATTTACAATCAGTCAAAAGCGTCACTACTTACTGATGGAAAGCAGGAACGTAGGTGTATACTGCACTACTGCTTAAGTTGTAGATGAATGGTAAGTGTTTGCCAATATCTGCTGTTGCCCAGTTGCTGAAGAAGCTATTCAACAAGCCTTGATCACCCCCTACAGAATATATAAAATAGTATTACCATAATGTATAATTATATTTGAATTTATGTCAAAATGTCATGTGCAAGGATGCAAATTATACTGGGGCATTCATGGGAGTGCAACTTGGACTTGACAGTATGGCCGGATGAGCAGGTGCAAGTAATACCTGATCCACTTCAATGCAATTTCAATTTAAGTGGAGTCCTACTATAACTTATGAAGAAAGAAGTAAGAAGGGATTTTTGTCTCCCTCAGAGCAGATCAGCTGTATTTCTTTATCCTAAAAGACAGCAAAATTAAAACTTACTGAGCAAGACTCAGACTCTCTTCGTTGTACTTTTCTGGGAAGTGCAGCCTGCAATAATTCAGTGAGTCTTAAATACTGTGTAAGACGAAAAGATCTGCACAATAAATTTTTGTAGGGGCTCAATTACTTAAAGCCCAGAGAACTCCTGCCTTCCTCTGTTCTGTCAGACTGCATGGAAGTTATGGAGAAAATGGCTCAAAGAAACTGAATCTAGTTTCTTGCATTTCATCTCTTACCATCAAAGCTGCCATGTTCAGCAGCAAACTGGAGCAGCAAGTTGTAAGTTTTTAAAGAAGGTCGGAAGACAAATACACCACTATTAAAGCAGTCAGGCCAGCCAGAATCAGGAGCTGCTGAAAATTCTTCTCGATCAAACAATTCATCAACATTGCAAAGCACCTTGGAGAATGTAGGAGAAAAGGTGAATTGTTACAAAAGGTGTTTTTCTGGAACATGAGTAGCTACATCATTACTACCAAATTCAATTCTTAGTTTGACCAAGCGCATAGCTTGCAGAACATGAAAGCAGGCAAACATGCCAAGGTTCAAAACTTTTTTTAATGTAATTAAGTAACTTTAACTGTGGTTCTCCTTGACTTCTCTGACAGAAGTGCAAATCCCATGAAATTATTTCATGAGTGTCAGAGATCTTTCAAAAGGTCAAAAGGTTCCTTTAAATATCCTATCGTGAAAGTTTCCTTATTTCTAAGCTCACTTTCTCAAAGTCCATTATTCTCAGTATCCACAACAAAGCCAAGAATCCAAGTAATTCGATTTAGCAGCAGACTGGCTAAAGACTAAAACAGAACAACTGTCTCTTGTTACTGTTTTTCTAAAGTAAGTTAAGCTCAGAGTCTTGCTTTGGGTTGGTTTTAGAGCTTCACAACGAAACAGGAAAAATCAATCAGATTGAGCCAGATCACTTATAAAATCAGTGGAAAGATGACTGTGCAGCCACTAGAAGTCTGTACCCCACTCATAATGACTGTAAATGGAGACGCTAAAAAATAGGAGGGTAAATTTTCTTAGGAGAAAGATCATCTCATTGACTTAAAGAAAACAAAAAAAAACAGGACAAACAAACAAACAAACACCACAACCAAATACTTGCCTTTTTCAATTTTAAATCATAAACTCTTCCCCTTGCTCTCTGAGAGGAATGATTTGGTTTCTAATACAAATATAATCCTATTAAATCAAAATGCATCCCACTCTCTCAGAATGAAACTCTTAACTGCTGCAGAGGAAGGTTGACATGACTGTCCTTGTCAAAATTACAGCTTGTTTTTTTTTTAATCTCCATACATCAGATAATGTTTTGTCTTCCTCTCCTTTTTATAACTTGCCAGCCTTCCTGACCAGAGTAATTCCAAGCAGAATTTGACAGAGAACTATTTTAAACATCTGTCAGAAGCCAATTTGCATACAATGTGTTCATGATATCTTTCGAGGACAGTCTGGAAGCTACTCTCGAAACAGGATCCACTTCTCTGCAGGCAGCCAAGCTGTCAGTCAAAATATCCAGCTGGAGCCTCTGCAGCCTTATGACCCCCAGCAAATACAGTCACTTGCTAGGCCACTGGGCTGCCGGATGAGGAAGCACACACTCAGAGCACGTCTAAGACAGACGCAAACCACACCACAGCTCCCGGGAGCTCTACTCACCAAGGTATCTGCATCCATGAAGACACATTTGCTATAATGAGTAAGAGTCCAGCAGTGAAGTTTAGTGAAGGTTACACCCAGTTCTGGCCTCTGCAACAGAGCCAAACGGACCGAGTCAGCACTGTCAAGTGCATCCACCTCAGTGACTTCATCAAACACGCTGCGCAGGACAGACCTACCAGAGCAAACAGTGGAGAGAAAGAAGGGAACTTATTGAGGTTCACCACCTTTTTCATAAAAACACTGACACAGCTTTTATTGTGACAGTAACAAAGGTTAGACTGATGCTTAGAATAACACCGGGCTGTAAGCCACTGCTTCTTTCAGTAAGGGGCCAACCCATCTCAAAACCTAAAGGTACTGTACAGAGGAGAAATCAACCCACACCTTAATTACTTAGTCTCCTATAGAAACACTGACAGAAATTAAAGGAGCTTTCATTTCTTCACAATTGTGACAGCACCATACCATACATACCGTACCATCTCTACATCGTACAGGACGTGGCAGGTACTGTCTCTTTGCACCTGTTGTGCCAGAGCAAAAACAGCCTTTAAAACAGACGGCACATACTTGCACAGAGAAAAGAAGTCTTCTTAGAATCACAGAATGGCCAGGGTTGGAAGGGACCTCAAGGATCATGAATCTCCAACCCCCCTGCCACATGCAGGGCCACAAACGTCCCCATTTAATACTAGACCAGGCTGCCCAGGGCCCCATCCAACCTGGCCTTAAACACCTCCAGGGACAGGGCATCCACAACCTCTCTGGGCAGCCTGTTCCAGCACCTCACCACTCTCTCTGTAAAGAACTTCCCCCTGACACCCAACCTAAATCTTCCCTCCCTCAACTTAAAACCATTTCCCCTTGTCCTGCTGTTATCTACCCTTTGAAAGAGTTGATTCCCCTCCTGTTTGTAGGCTCCCTTTAGGTATTGAAATGCTGCAATGAGGTCACCCCACAACCTTCTATTCTCCAGGCTGAACAAGCCCAGCTCCCTCAGCCTGTCTTCACAGGGGAGGTGCTCCAGTCTCTTGAAGTCTAATTTGAGATTATTTGTAGTAGTGAGCATCTCTTCCACACAAATTTAATAGAGGATATCAAAGGAGATAATATTCCCACAAGGTACAAGAAGGAAAAGCTTTTAAACACAGTTTATTTATATTACACTATCAACTACAAACTCCTAGCTGTCACTCAAGCACAGAAGAAGAAAAGCCTGTGCTTATTATCTAGATTTCAAAGTCACTACATTTTGCTTGACTGATATATGAGGGGCAGAAGTTAACTGTGAAAGTATTAAATATAGATACAGAAGGTTAGTTCAGAGACAAACGTTTTCAAGTGCTAACCTTGCCTAAAAAAAAAAAAAAAAAAAAAATTTTTTTCCCCCCCAAAAAAAAGAAAAAGGGGAAAAAAAAAAAAAAAAAAAAAAAAAAAAAGACCTCTCTTAGGAAAACTACAACATTTTTAAAAAACCTATAATTTTAAAAAAAAAAAAAAAAAAGAAAGGAAAATATGTTTCTTGAGACAGATGTCTTGTTAACAATTTTGCACAGCATATAGAAGCTGGGAGCTTGCACACTTCCTAATCCACAGCAGAACTAAGAACACAAGCAATTATGGTATGTCATCTTCTTTTTAATTAAAAAAGCTCAGTTCTCCAAATATCAGGGCTAAAGTTCAACTGATTTAATTGAGATTTCTGTACACACAATTCTGCCATGCTTGTAGAATTACAATGATTTTTAAAAAGAGGGAGAAGGGTATGTCTCATCATCATGCGGAAGACATCTGAAGTTGAGCCACTGATGTCTTGGAGAGTTCTAATGTCGTGGCTGGTAGATATCTTGCTCTTTCTAAATGAGAAGCAATTAGAGAAGGAAAAAGAAAAAAAGAAAGCAAGACAGTAAAACTCTAGTTTTTTATAAATTTTCAGTTGGTGTTCCCAATTATGGGCTCAAGTATCAGCTTCCATCCACAAGCTCTACTTTTGCAAGTAAACACTTATTAGGCACACAGCCTTACCCTGGATGTGATATGGGACTCCCCTCAGAAACCATTAGCCATTTGGGAATTTCTACTCATAATGCTGTGAAATCCTAAGGAAACCCATTTAAATCTTTTATGTTATTGTTTATTTTCCCACATTGTGAGCCTTCAAAAGCACACAAATTCTTACCTCATTCCACTGGAGACCTCTGGTGTGATCAGTACTGCTAGTTTTCTAGATGTTGTATGGTTCCTCAATGACTGTCCAAGAACCAGAGCTCCTTGGCAATACACATCATCAGTAGCAAGAGTCACAAAGGCCTGATCCGTTACTGTGAATAAAAATTTAGAAGAGTCACTTTACAGATTTAATGTAAGCTCTTTTGGCAGGTTCCTACAATCTCCCTCCTCCAGCTAGCCATTAGGCTACAGCTTATAACAACCTGCAGCTCCTGCGATAAGCCTCTCTTTTCCAAACTCCCCCAAAGGACAAAACTGAATAGAAAAATCCAGTAAATATGATTGCAGAATCTATGCCTCTGGATGTTATTATTTTGTGTCATTCGCATAATATCATGAAGTTTTCAGAGTAGCTTTAAACAAGTAACTCCCTAAGTCACATCTGCCTAAACTTACTGGCAATTTGAAAGAGCTGATCTATACGTATTTAGACTGTACATTTATTTCACATAATATGTAACACAACTGATTATTTTTTCCTTTCTGTTTATACAGTGCCAAAAGCTAAGGGAAAAAAACACAGGATGTAAAGTAGTAAGCAGAAATACCCTTCTTTCCATGACCTCACTGAATAAACATTTAGGAACATTTTTGCTTTATCCAATTTGTAATGGAGTACCTGGCTGAACAACTGGTATCTACCAACATGCATGGAGAAAGTGATGTTAGGGTTGGCATCCCTTACCAAAAGCTAAGGATCCTTAGCTTAAGTAACTTAAAAAAAGTTCTTCAGAATCAGTAAACATTTGGAAGAAAAGAGTCACTCTAAATAAAGAAGGAAAACTACACTGTAGCACGACATCAGATACAGTGTGTTCTGTAGGGATACCAGGCATCTGGCAGTACCACTACCTTCTGCTCTTCAGTTCTGTCCTCCAACAGAGCAACCCTTACTGTATTTCTGGGGTGAGCTACTCAACTCACAACTCAAACATTGTGAGGTGAACGGCATCTCTCAGAGATGAAGGAATAGCTCAGCTGCAAAATTAACCAGAACTAAGCAATGGGGTCACACAGGATGAGGGGAATTCCAGTGAGCTCAACAGAGCTTCCGTGTTTGTGTTGAGCTACTTTTAGAAAACCACCACCACTTCAAGGGACACACAGTGATACTAAATTCATTATTATATAACAACACCAAAACACCATGTCACTCAGTTTCCAGGCTCTGTGAGAGACGCTGTGAAAGAATCTCACAGAACCAGTGGCAGAGAGCCCAATGAATGACCTCATGACTGCCTCAGAAACAGGCTGCCAAAATGAGCGAGTTGAAACCTCTAACATAATATAGCATAACATTAAGGTATGCAATGAAGTATGCTTGGTGCCTGTGATAAACCCTTGGATATTAAGCATTTCCATTTTCCATATCATCCATATCCAGAAGGAAACACAGACCTGCTGGCATGCTGACCTCTCCCTCTGCTTCTTTTCTGCCACTCACTCATCTCCAGCCAGACCCTGAACTCGGTACTACAGTTTTATACTACCACATGTCCCTGTGACTCGGGACAATCTCAGTAACACAGAATCATAGGGGTCTGAAGAGACCTCTGGAGATTATCTAGTCCAACTCCTAGGTAAGCAGGTTATGAATAGCAGGTTGCAGAGGAAAGCGTCCAGGTGGGTCTTGAATACCTCCAGAGAAAGACTCCACAGCCTCTCAGGCAGCCTGTTCCACTGCTCTGTCACCCTCGCAGTAAAGGTCTTCCTTATGTTCACACAGAAATTCCTACGTTCCAGTTTGTGTTAATTGCCTGTTGTTCTGTTGCTGGGCACTGCTGAAAAGAGCCTGGTCCCATCCATTTGCCTCCTGCACTTTAGATATTTATAAGCATTCATAAGATCATCCCTCAGCCTTCTGTTCTCCAGACTGAACAGCCCCAGGTCTCTCAGCCTTTCCTCATAAGGGAGATGCCCCAGGCCCCTAATTATCTTTATAGCGCTCTGCCAGACTCTCAAGTTCCTGTCATTCTTGAACCAAGGAGCTCAGAACTGGACACAGAACTCCAGCTGTGGCAGAGTAGAGAGGGAGGATCAGCTCCCTCATCCAGCTGACCATTCTCTTTGTCTGAACACTCAACCATTCATCAAAACATAAAAAAGTTTGCAGATCTTTCAGCTAAACAAATTCCAATAACCGTTTTAATCACAATTCTGAGAAGATGCAAGTAAAGTAAAAAGGAGCCTTCGCTGTGGAAACATCTGCATCTCCCGTTAGCACAACAGCTCGAGCAAGTTGTGGAAGTTCAGAAAATGAACAGGAGGTGCTCACAGGGAGTGGTTTGTAAGGACAGTTGTTCACATTAGCTGTTCCTACTGCAGTTTTCCAAGAGATTAAACAAATACAAGCATGCATTAAAAATAAATACTGCTCCCACACACCCCCCAAAGAAGGGGGAAAAGCCACACACATACACAAATACATAAAACCCAAAGGTCACCCGAGCAATAAAATTATTCTCAAAAGGCACCGAGACTCAGCAAAGAAAGATGCTTTTGTGTTGGGCAACAAGCATCTCCAGCCAAAAATAAATAAATAAAATAAAAAGGTAATAAAACAACTACTGAGAGGAAGGCGGGGGGTAGGCTAGTACAGAAAGCAAACTGTGAAACCAGTAGGTGTTTAAATCTTCAGACACTATTTTAAATAACAACCATAAAACCGAGCACAAACTCCTTATTGCCTCTGCAAATTCTTTTCGCTACAGAAGCCAAATATTTGCATAAATAGCCCATCCAGAACTACACAAGCTACTCAAGGAACAGTTCAGCAGGTTGGCATGGCAAGTTACGCATGCTTTCCTGCTCAGTCCTTCTTGGAGCAAAGCTGTGGTCAGAACTACAAGGAAGCAGACAGCTTCTAAGAGCTCTGGCTAATACTTGCCAAGGAAAAGAAACCAATCGCCTCTTCTGAGAATCTGCTGTAGGACACATACTATGGTCCTCTTAATACAGGAAACCATTATAAAGTTAATTAAACAGGCAGTCAAACTACTGACTGAAACAAAGCGACATTAAAACATTACTGATGCAACAAGAAGCATATGCTCGCTGTTTTAAAATCATGCAGAAGTATCAGTTAAAATCAAAAGATTCTATCATTACGTCTCTTTTCATCTCATACCATGCTTTCAAAGGACAGAAGTGTTACTTGAATTTCCTTGTTTAGAATATTCCTCGAAACTGCCCCTGTAAAAATTGTATTTCTAAAAAGTCAAAACTACAGATCAGATTTTCATACCAAGCTGTGTAAGCAAACTCCTCACCTGAAATCTCCATTTAAATTAAATCAAGGGAAACGTTGCATAAAATTTAATGTACTGAGAGACTCACCACTGATTTCAAGTTGCAAAAGCAGCAATATTTGATCTATCAAGTTTGAAGGCCAGGGGTGTGGGTATTTAAAATTCATTGTGACTATACATATGCATATATATGTTTTTTTTCACTGCCAAGTGCAGCTTTGCTTTCAGCTCTTTGTGCTGGATTACACCAGGCTTTCTCACAGGAAATACCTAGTGTGAACAGCATTATGTTTTCAAGCAAATTGTTTTCAAGCTGTGGAGCCCTACGGCGACTCTGTGAATTACAAGAAAAGTCTGTGTACGATCAGAAGCACATTATAACTATGTTGTATGAATGTATCAGTCTGCTCACTTCTCTTGCCTAGATTACCACGCAGCAACCTGGAGATGCAAATTTAGAAATCGCTGTTGGCACTGCAATAGTTTCTCAGAACAGGTCAGACGTTCAAGCAAATTACTTTTCCCATCTTCTCTGTGCTGCTATCAAAGCTGCAGAGTGGCCTGTAAAAATCTATCACCAAAGTTATATGAACCGCAATAGGCTGGGTGATTTTGGGTGTTACAGCTTTTTAGTCGACAGCAACCAACCAACTTCTTACGCTACTTACTCACAGCAGTACTTCAGACAGAGCTGCCAGAGGCAATATTCTTAAACAGACCTGAAAACCAGTTCTAGGGCTGCATAAAAACCTTGGAATCCACACCAGCATGCAGATTGAGCAGTGCTCCCTTTGATGGTCAGGGTAAAAGGGAGACAGAGAATGATCAAACACCAATGAGATGTAGGAGTGACTCAGTAATAAGCACTAAATGAAACACATACACCTACCAGCTTCAAACCAAGTTTCATAATCCAATTGACACAGCTTTGTAAACATATTTCTGTCTCCTGATAGAGAAATGTTAGACGTGCTCTAGCAGTTGCTCCTAGAGTAACAACTTCAGTTTGCGAAGTTGCCCACTCTGCAACTGCAATAACTGCAATGGGAGCCAGAGACTCATATACTACAGCTTTCCTACAAAACTACTCTAAATAACACGATGCTATCTTAAGAAGGGTACATAAAATAGCTAAACATCCCCAATAGGCTGATTATGTTCCGAGTGTTCTGCCTGGCAAACTAACACTGGCTCAATGTTTTCCCACATTCCTCGCTGATACTATCTGCTGTTCTCATCTTACTTTCCCCTTCTGTTGCAGCTGCCATCTGTGTAGGGCAGGCACACTACAGCCTGGGCCAGGCCTTTTTTGTGAAGGTGCATTAGACTGCTGCAAAGTAAGTCACAGAATCACAGAACCATATGGAGTGGAAGGGGCTCCGAGAGATCAAGTCTAAGCACCTGCTAAAGCAGATTCCTTACAGTAGGCTGTATGGGAAAGTGTTCAGGTAGATCTCACATCTCTGCAGAGGAGATTCCACAAGCTCTCTGGGCAGCCTGTTCCAGGGTTCTGTCACCCTCACTGTAAATAAGTTTTCTTCATGTTTGTGGGAAACTTCCTATGTTCCAGTTTGTGCCCACTGCCCCTTGTTCTATTACTGCACGTGCCACTGAAGCCTGGCCCCATCCATTTGACTCTGATCTTATACTGATACAGGTATTTATACTTATTGGTGTTGATAGGAACACTCTTCAGCCAATCTCTTCTCCAGGCTGAAAAGCCCCATTGCTCATGCAGAAACTCCAGGCCCCTAATAATCTTTGCAACCCTCTGCCGGACTCTCTAGAAGTGCCCTGTCTTTCTTGAACTGAGCAGCCCAGAACTGGGCACAGTACTGCAGATGCAGTCTCACCAGGGCCAGGTAGAGGTGGAGAATCACCTCCCTCGACCTGCTGGTCATGTTCTTGTTGGTCACAAGTTTCCTGACCTCTGACTTAGCATTAATCACTAGAAGCATGTGGAACAGGACGCTCTGCTCCAGCGGCACCCAGGACTACAGAAGCAGTCAGGATGGATTTTGTTACAAGTAGCAGAACAAGTAACGATGAAAACAGCTACATAAGCCACTATCAGAAATTGTTACGCAGATTTTCAGCAAATAGGCAGTTCTCCCTATAGTAATCAAATGAGCTGGCAGTATTAATTCCCATGCTTCCCTGGTCTGGGTCCAAGAGAGGAAACATTTACACTGACAATGAGTTTTATGCTGGCACTGCCAACACCTCCACAGAGAATACAAATCAACATCTGACATCATGCAGTGTTTCTCATGGTCTAATGAAGTTCTGCCTGATCCAAACACAGGTTCTCTACCACCCATTACTAAAGCAGCACTGAATGTCACCAGGCAGGATTAGGACTCATGGGGACAGGCGACAGCGAGGACTTCTCTCTCATTTTGTGCAGACATTATTAAATATCATCCAGTTAGGAACAGTTACATCCTGCGTCAATACCCTGCAATCCTGTTACACAGGAGACACCAAGCAATCTCCGTGAAAAACCAAACACAACAATATTATGATACGCAGATGAGTGACATAAAAAGAGTAACACCCCGTTTTGAGGAAAAAAACATACTGAACTAGGAACACAGCAGTCGGCAGGACAAGGCAGAGGACTTCGTAGCTCGTGCCGTTAGATACCTTCAGTTTCCTCACTCCTCGCAAAACAACTTTTGAAACAACCTTGCAACAGAGTCCCCTTCTGTGTGCCCCTGCCCCTCGGGAAGCCCCAGGCGGGCCCAGCCCTGCCGAGCAGCACGCGGGCAGGCAGCAGGCGCCCACCCTTCGGGCCCTTTCCTCCCACCAGCCAGATGGCTCCAACCCTAATCCGGAGCCGCTAATCGCAGCGCGGCCTGCCGCTGGCAGCGCGCTCCGCCGTCGGGGCGAGCCGTACGAGGAGCCCGCCGAGCCCGGAGCGCCGTGCGGTGCAGCGGGGAGCCGGGGGCGAGCGGGCGCAGCGAGGGCTTCACCGGTACTCACCGGACATCGTGCGGCCGCGGAGCCACTGCCGAACGGGGCGGGGACCGAGCTCTTCCGCCCGCCTCGCCTGCTTCCCCGGGCTGGTAAATCACCAAATGGGATTAGCCTCGTTCCCGCTGAAAACAGTGGGAGGTGAATTACGCTCGCGCGGACTCCTGTGCGCAGGGGCGGAAAACCGGCATTAGCGGCAGGGTTGGCACGACGTGACCCTCCCCAGTTTTCACGCGGGGGAGTCGCTCCCTTCTCGGCCCCGAGGAGCGCGGAGCCCCGCACCTGCCGCCCACCTGGGCCGCCCGCTGCCCCCCACGCGTGGCTGTAGCGCTATGGCGCCGCCTGACGGCGCGGCGCGATGCAATGTGACGCGGTGCTCTCTCGTCGTTGTCCGTAGCCTGGCCCTCCTCTCACCTCGGCCGGGCCGGTGGATGTCGTAGTGGACAGCAGGTTGGCCGTGAGCCAGAAAGCTGAAGGGAGACCGGGGACAGCTAGAGGCCAGGCTCTTCTCAGTGGTTTCTAGCGATAGGACAAGGAGCAGCGTCCTAAAGCTTGAACATAAGAAGTTCTGTACTAACATGCAAAAGAACTTCTCCACTGTGAGGGTGACGGAGCACTGGAACAGGCTGCTCAGAGAGGTTGTGAACTCTCCTTCACTGGAGATATTCAGGACCCACCTGGATGCCTACCTGTGCAACCTGGGGCTTTGCACTCGATGATCCCCAGAGGTCCCTTCCAACCCCTACAACTCTGTGATTCTGTGGCCCAGAGCTCTAACAGCGACTTTGTTTTCCTTCCCTGTATATAAATACCAAGTTATCCTAGTTAGAAGCAAAATTAGCACTGAAAGCAGTGCCTGCACACTGCTGTGTTGATGTCATTAGATGGAGTACTTGAGAAAGTTAAACACTTTCAGTGGGAGTTCCGACTAATTCAAGTTCAAATTCTCCATTAAAAAATAAATAAATAAATAAATAAATAAATCTGTCTCTTCACTTACAATAATAATAACAGAAACGATTTCAACTGAATAAGAAATTGTTTAGGAAAAACTGAGAACAAATTTAAATAATTTGTAGTAGCATTTTAAAAGAAAAAAATCTTTATGCTCTTAAAACTGCACATAAATCCTTCTTGAACACTGATCCTGAACAACAGATACATAAGATGTTTCCTTTTTCTTTTTTTTCTTTCCTCTAATAGTAGCTCCCACATCAGCTTAGACATTCAAGGTACCAGCCAGCCAGCATACATTCCATAAAATAACTCACAAAACGAGCAAACTTCATTTCATTTTAGGGAAAACAGGGTATGTGTTTATTGAAGATTTTCAAGAGAAAGAACGAGCATGGATATTTTTATTGTTAAACAAGCAATGGAGGTGGTAACCACAAAAAGCTTTAAAATCTACCTGACAAAACATATAGTAACTTTCATAAATATTAACATGAGAAGTTTGTATCTTTAAAGAAAAAGCACGTGTCCTGGAAAACTATTAAAATATATTATTGGTGATAAGTTGAAAGCGGTAGCCACAAAGCTGCTCGTGATCTTTGCATGTTGTCAAAGTGTTTCCATGTTTGAGCTGATGTACGCGATAACTTCTTACATTCAGGATCAAAATAAAGATATGAAATATCCATGTCAAATATCACGGAGATAGAATAGTGTTTTATTTTATGAAGTGTACCTGTCCAGACGATGTCTTTCTCTCAACAATTCAACAAACACGACAAACACCTACGTCCATGTGCATGCAAATTTGTAAGAAAATACATTCTTCATGTATTTCCTCTATGCTTATAAGTTAGTTAAAATAACCATATGATAGAATTATGTCACTAAACCACTAGTTTTGCCAGCTTCTCACCTGCATTTCATTCCCTGAAGATAGAGAGACCGGAAAAGGTTTTGATGATAATTTTTGTCTGCCTACAAACATTGTTAATACAGCAAGGTTGATGAGGAGCAAGAGAAGAAGATGAAGCAGCCTCACTAGCAAAACTCAAAGTATCAACTATACCTCTGCTAAAAGATATGTACAACATTTAAAAGTTGGTAGCATAGATTCATAGGACAAAATGTCACAGATTGGTTCTAACTGATTCCAAAACCTCTGCATCTAGTTTTCCCTCGAAGAAATTATGAAGAACACATTTCTTAAAATAAAAAGAAAGAAAGAAAAAAATATATATCAGGTTGCCTTTGGAGGCTTCTAATTTTTCAAGAAGGAAAACATAATTTACAACAGATTCCAGTTCCCTGAGAAGAGCCAAATGCCATTTCAGTAATAAATAAATAAATACAATTAACTTGTGCTCTCCTCATTTTATTGATTTTAATCAGTGGTTCGTCGGTGCACGTGTTCTTTTTATGTTGTATTTGAAAATTAAGAATGTATTTTCCATCTATAGCTCTTTCTGCTTTGTGAGAGTTCAGACATAAGATACGAAGTAAAGGCATTAAAATGCTCAATCATTTACACAACTTCAGTTTTTTCTTAAGTACCACAGACAATACAGAAATATGCAAAATGTGTGAATGGAAATGGCATTTCTCTTATTTCTGTCCTATCAGAATGATCAATTATTTTGGGCAATTTAGAAAACAAGAAAAAAAATTCTTCACTCATAAACCAAAAAAGCTGACAAAAGAAAAAAAAAAAAAAAAAAAAAAAACCACTCATAAACCAAAATATTTTAATTTTTAGCTCATATTAAGCTGGAATTCTGCATTTAAAATAACTCCTGAATTAAAATACTTATCCAGCATTTATGAATACAGTGCAATACTTATCCTGCACATTTTAAGTACATCTTTGATGATGTAAATCTCCAGGTTTAAGAGTAACGTCATGTAAAAGAAAATGGAATTGCAGTGCCTCCGCAAAACATTCATTAGAGGAAAATTTTTTGCTCAGACTTATGAAGCTGGAAAAAATGTCAGATCTGTGGGCAGAACATCGCCAACCAAAGGAGTGTGTCATCAGAGGACGGTTTTCATTTCAGCAGTTTACACTGTGGCCCCACCTAAAAGAAGGAAGATTAACATGAATCATTTCTGCTATGGATATCCTTTGCCAGTGCTTCTACATCGGCTGCTTTCTGTGCTCATTCTTCTCCAGGTCCCCTTGAGGCATGAGGTGGGAACCTCTTACCACTACAGAACTATGGGCAGCTTTTCCCTTTCCTCTATCTCCTTCCTCTTTTCAGAGGGCAGGGGGGTCACAGACTGCATCATCTGACATGATGCTTTTGTTACACCTTAGCTATAGACACAGAAAAAAAGTGACTGTCAGATCCCTTGGGGCACAAATAACCTCCCACAGTTCATCCCCAGGCCTGAAAACACCCCCCCCTTGGATGCAGGTGGGTATCTCCTGTGTAGTACTGTTCAGAGAACACCTGGCCCCTCTGGAGTTCCCTGTGGCATCACCAGCATCACTCAGCCTAGCAAACTTCTCCATGTGCACAGAGAAGAATTTTCCATATGTGTTCTGCATTTCATTCATGTCTTTACAATCCAGTGAATGTTTTAATACATGATAAATGTATTGGTTGTCAGTCCTATAATAGAATAGATAACAAAAATCAGAAGTTTAAATTCCTTTATGACAGCTAAGCACCAGGGAGCTGCAAGACTGGGGCTGCTCCCAAGGATGTTCACAGGGCAGCGTGGACCAGAGTCTAGCCAGCACAGTGCCACCCCGCCACACTAGGAGTGGGCAAGCCAGAGCAAGGTGATGATGGCAGAAGGGTCCTGTGGGCAACCCACTGAGCTTCAGGTAAATGCAAGACAACCAGCCAGGCCTAAGACCAAGTCAAGAAATCCAAAAAGCCATCCAGAACCATGGCTGGGCAGGAACACTAGAGATGCAGACAAGGCCAGGAAAGGAAGAAATGAGCTGAAATTGGAACCCTGAACAGAGGGCATATGGAGAAGCCCTATGTGAGGCTGATGCAGGTGATTCAAGCAGATCTGTGGGCTCAGGGCCATAACAGTCAGTCATCTCCATGGGTGCAAAGACTTCACATTACTCAATTCCTTTCAGGAAGTGGTGTATATCTGTCCTTTGGGTACATCGTGGCTTCCTATACTTGACTGAGAATTCCCAAGATCACATACAGGCTAGAGAATGTTTGGCCATAATTAGCTTATTTCTATCCCCACAGAATTATTTATTTTTTTTTAGTAAAATTCCCATCTTCTTCAACACAGAAATTGACTAATTGTGTCTTACCACGTGGTTTGAAACAAAGCTTGTTGTTCTTGTAAGCTGTGTAGGCCGCAATAGATCCAACAACTAATATCACAAAAGCAGAAATTATAGGAGATGTAACTCCAGCTATTAATCCTGAATCTGTAGAAAACAAGAGAGATTTTTTTCAGATGCAGTGAAATAGTATGACTAAGGCATATTACCTACAAGTACGTGTTTTTTGCAAAACTTTGAAAATCATATGGTGAAACATTGGAAATCCATTAAGTAATTAAGTAATTAAACAGAAGACTGGCAATTATGGTACACTCAGCTGATATGAAAGCAGTGTCATACAGCATCATTTAATATATGTACTACTTTTATAAGGCTAACATTTTCTCACTGTTTATGGTGATCTGAAACAAATTATAGAATAAAATATTTACTATACCCGTGCTTCCACCATGATTGAAATTATGCCCTTCTTCTCCTGCAATAGAGGATAAAGTTTCATCAAAAATTGTCTTTCATCATATTTTGAGAACAAAGTATTCTGCATTTCCTACAATGTGAAATGGGGCAGCTAGAGTGGGATTCTGTGACAGAGAAGCTCTGATTCTAATCCTGACTGGCATCAGTTTCAGTAGGAGGAATAGAGTTCCTTCCTCCTGCCACTTCATGTTTGTAGAAGAATACTGTCTGAAGAATATAAACAAAAAGATAATCCTTAGCTGTCTATGTCAGACTGATTTAAAGGAAATAGGAGGCCAACTCTACTCTTGTTATCCTCTACTTCTGGACAATAAGATGATTTATGTCAAGATCATAGACTTGGAGTGTCTTCTTTCAGTTCTCAGTAGAAGCCTCTTTGGGACTGTCCAAACAGAATTTGAAGGAATGAATCCTGCAAGGCTCTGGCTTATCCTTGCAAGGCATTTAGAGATATGTTTCAAAGGAGCTAAAGCTTGGTGCTAAAAGCCATGGAGAAAGATGACTAGTCTAAATAAAAATAGCAGAGTCTTGTCCTACACCTTCAGTAATAAACATTTGTGTTAAGCAAAACCAGCGAGCTCTGATTTATAAATTTAAGAGAGAAAATGCAATGAAAATTGTCAAATACTACCTGCAATGTGTGGTGGTAAAGGCTTCCCATCAACGAGATCAAAGTCGTTAAATCCTCCTGCAAGATAAAAATTAGGATTTCTGTTGCAAAATTATCTGAACAGTGGTAACATCTTCAGTTCCCTTCTCTGGCTTTTTTGTAACAGTTCTGGGGAAAGGTGAGGGACTTTAGAAATCCCAGTTTCCATACAGCAGCTGTCTTACAGGAGCAGTCACCCATTTACATTCACTAGAAGCTAAAGTACTAAAACTGTTGCTGTCTACCCATCCTGAGCATGAAGACACGTATGTTTGAAAATATGCTAAATTTGTTCTGTATTTAGAAGTCCAAATCTCAGAGCCACTTTAGGCTCCTAAACACAATATGCAAAAGCCCTGCTCATTAACTGGCCCAGCTCTATTCACAGAAGTAGACACTAGTGGGATGAGTGAACCTGGGCCTCAGTAGAATGTATCCTAATATAGTAAGGACATCTGAAATCCCAGCAGCTCTTGTAGTGGGAAGTCAGTAGGTCTCTTCTAGGAAAGACTTGAGAAGGGCATATCCACAGAGCATCACTACAGTCATGCAGCAGTAAATATGATATACGTGACAGTAGCTAGGATAGATGTATCACCTCCACTGTATTTAAGTGGGTGTCTGGGACAACAATCAAAAGCAATCTGAAATCCATCTCTCCTGTCCCACCTGTTGTATGCCCTAGAGCCATCTCAGTATGGATTTGTATGTAGCCATATCCATTTCATAGAGGTAGATGTCAAATTTGAACCTTAGCGTGGTTCCATGTATACATACCCAAAATGAAAGGAGAAACAAGATAAATATTAGTTTCATGTTGCTTAGAAGTCGATGTCCTCTCTTTTGGGGAGGCAGAAAAGCTTTATGGTGCCAGAACAAAAGCTCAGAAAATCTTTCCAAACACTGAGTCAGGAATAGTGAGAAAAGGAAGGAAAGGAAGGAAAGGAAGGAAAGGAAGGAAAGGAAGGAAAGGAAGGAAAGGAAGGAAAGGAAGGGAGGGAGGGAGGGAGGAAGGAAGATAAAAATAATAAAAATTATAAATAAAGAAATTAGAGAGTAAAGAGTTCAACATATCTTCTCTGAACAGTTCCTAGTGCTAGATTTTCTATGGAGAAAATATTCTTACCAGTATTACTGTGGCTTCCTGGTCGTGGTGGAAGAGGTGGGTATAATGGTTGTCTTGGGATGTCACCTATTGACAATAAATAGTTAGATGGTTGGAGAAACAGAACAGGGAGCTGTAAATAAAGAGTATGATAACTTGAAAATGTATGCATATTGCTCATCTGTTCCTGTTGAATTCAGAAAATAACCTTGTCAGTAGGTTAAAAAGTTTCAAGCAATATGTCAATAAATTGCAGGGTACTGAAGATAGTTAGAAAATGGAAATTTTTCAAAACTGAAATGAGAGAAGAGCTCAAAAAATGTCCAAGGGAAACATTTCTGGTAATTCTGGCACATGCTCATATTACTTTATTCTGACAGCTGGAAAGAACAGTATGCTACTGCAGGTGTCAGTGGTGCAGTGACACAGACCTGAAAGTGTTCTGGGCTGGTCAGGAGGCACGAGGTTGTCTCTGTGCCCTCAGAAGGTATTGTTATGAACCAGACAGTAGTTTCACTGAACACATACGGAATTCATCTCTTGCATGATGAATTTTATACTTTTAAACAGTGCAAAATGTACTCAGATTTTAGCATTTTTCCTTTTGAGCTGGCATTTTATCTAATTTCCACAAGAGTACTGGGAAGAGAGGAACTGGATAGAGAAAGATATGTGATCACAAGTAGCAGTTTCCAAATTGCATACACAGCGTTGGAGTAATGGACTGACTGAGGAAAAACGGCTATGGCTGTTCTTACTTCATAGTGCAGGCCTCCTCATGCTGCCCCCAACCAGGTCAGTAGCATATTTAACTGCTCACATAGTCAGGTAGCAAATTTAGCTCTGAAAAATCAAAGTCAGGCTACTGAAATAAATGGCATCTTCCCTCCCTCTCCTTAAATCTTTCTTTTACCTCCAACTCATGTCAGATGCTCTTTCATTATGGCCTCTTCTTGCCTACATGCTAAACATAACGCTTCTATTTGTAAGCTGTTTTAAAGCTCTGGTTCAGCAAATTATTTAGAGATATGCTCAGCTTTAAGCAAGAATTTATCCTACTGCATTCAATGGATTTTAGATACACTCTTAAAGCTTTGCTGAATCAGACTTTGCCCAATTCATTCTATTTAATAGGAAAATAGACTAGCTCTGTCCATGTGTTCCAAACTAAGACTCCACACAAAAGTGGAAAATTACCAATGTCACTCTTCATCCCCATTACCATACTGCAATTGTGTTCTTTAAACACAACAAGATGTACATGTGCATCATAGATGCTGAGAAGATAATGTCTTCACAGCTACTGATAATGAGGTATATATCATTAATTCCATTATAATGTGTGAATTTCAATTAAAAACATGAACTGAAAATTGACCAAAGAAATAAAAGTCAAAAGAAACATCATGTGCTAACCAATGAGATGTTTTTTTACAGAAGATACTTAAGTAATTTTTTAATAATTTAATCAACATGTTATAACCATCATCTCATCAGCATATTCAGTAAAAACTTTGAAGAATGGAACAATCAGTATGAGCAGGAAGAAATGACAGCAGAAATGTGGGGCTTATCAACAAAACTATATCCAGCTTTTGAAGTGTGGATGAATGTCATTCAGCATAGGTATGAGATGTTAGAGGAGAACCTGAACAATATAAGAAGTATGATTCTCTGCGTCTGAAACATGAATAAACCAGACCATTGCAATAGGACTTACATTTCTTTTTCTTCTTTTTTTTTTTTTTTTTTTTTTTAATTTAGTTTGGCTTTTATTTTCTGTAACCTTGATTCAAGTAGAATTTTAGGTCTTGATTCAATGCTACTCAGGCTGTAGATTATTACAGTGTGCAAGAACCTTTCTAGAGTACTTCACAGGTATACCTCCAAACACAGTAGGTAAAATGAGGTGCAAAATTTTCCAGCATCTTGGATGTCATGCATTTACATACCTCAGCACATGCTATAAATACATCCTAGATGAGGTTTGCATGTTATAGAAATAAATGGAAGTTACAGCAGGTTACAGTATCTTGACTGCCTGAAACCTAAACTGCATCATATCTGTCAGTGCTCACCTCTGAACCATTCTTTCCCACAGTTCTGGTTCTTGGCCAGCAGAGCTAAAACACTCATCTCTGTTCACTGTCACCTCTGATTCCTAATCTTTGGCAGATTAATTTATGATAGCTGAATGAACTGCTGGTGTTATCTGTTGTCTTCAGCCTTCTGCTAGAGGCTGTCTCTGTGAACCATGACGGCTGACTGGGCAATGTGTGCAGTTTCCATCCGTGGCCATGGTACTCCAATGTGGCAATGTTAACCACAGCAGATCTCAGTTAGTATAAATAGGCCACCACACAAATCTCTGTAGCTGGCAGCCAGACACAGCCCATCCTGGTGCCCTACTCTGCATGGTGCCCTCTGGTACATGAGTATGGCTTCCTTTAATACAGCTCATGTTGCAGTCATTAAATCTTTTTGTCCAAGAAAGGCTTCAAAAAAAAAAAAGAGTACTAAAAAACCCCCCAAACTCACTTAATCACAACATATCTGAGAAAAGAAGAAAGTACTCACCCCCACCAAGCGCGTCTCCTAAATGCAGATCATTGTCTAAGAAACGAAAAGGAAGAAGACGTAGATAAGTAAGCAGGGCAGACCTCTTGAGGGAAGTGAAACATCAGTTATTAGCAGAAAATGTAAAACAATGGTTGACAAGCAATGTTTTTTTTCAGATAATACCCACAAATCCAAGTAAGATATTCCACTTTTCTCAAAAAAAAAAAAAAAAACCCTTGTAAAATTTAACATGTGCCCAGAAAAGAATTAACAATTTATATCATACTTTCCACTCCGATTACAAAAGTTGCATTCCTTCAGAATAAATTTTATATTAGAAGCAAAGTCTGTACATCTTTCATATACGTGCAGGTTATGTAAGTGAAATTAGTTATGTTAGAACATTAAGGTGCATCTATTGATTTGTTTGATTTGTTCACACTTATTAACTTCTATGTCTGTAGGTCAAACCAGTATACTTGTCTCAGGTATAATTTGTTGCACCTATTTCTAGAAAAAAATCTTGGAAAGTAATAAACCTACTTAGGGAGACAGAATTGAATTAACTAATTTGTGTAAGGATCATGGTGATAGAAAAAAAATTGTGCTTCAAGTAATCATATGTGCCTCTCTAAGGTTGAGTGATGATCTGTTTATCTTTGGCAGAGCCATAAAAGTATTAAAATGTGCTTCAAATTCTGCACGGGCACATTATGTAGTGAATCAGCAGGCTGTTACCATTCCCTAAGACTGTGCATGTGCCTTGCAGTAGCTGAAATGGAACTTTCCATTAAATAAACAATTTGCCATTGAGCTGCATAAGATGCAAGCCTTTCAGGTGTGGAAAGAGTATGTAGGTGATATTTCAGGGTGTGTGGAACAACAGTGAGTTCTCAAAGGTCACTGATTCATATGCAGAAATATATCAGAGAGATGCTATTAAGTCCAGAGATCACTTTCTTGCTTCTAATAAATATGGAAATCTGCATGAATCTGAAGAAAAAGCAAAATCTACCTAGATAATAATAATCCTAATTGCCAAAGAAAATTAGATAGACATTCAAACATATGCTATTTTTTTTCGTTAGGCATCACAGTGCTTATCTGCTTTCATGCTTTCCTTCCGTCCAAAGAAAGCTATTTTTTGCACAGTATCTATTCTCATCCTATGTAAATAGGAATACTCAGAAATGCTTTGAAGTCTCCAGGAAATCTGACAGGAACATAATCATATTCATACTGCATGAGTAGATGTGTTTTGTCAAACTAGGTGTTAATCCTGTCAAGCTAGAACAGAGCTGCGTTGCAAAAATACCTCTCCATGTCAAAGGCTAGTACTTTAAGAAGCAATAATCTATTATCAAAACTAAGAATTCAAGTAAAATGCAGGGTTCTGCCCTGGAGGCTTCATGCAGAGATTTGCTACAGAGATGCTGAGGTCAATATGAATTAAATATGAATAGAAAGGTGTCTGTAAGCACAAGAAGAAACAGCTGAAAAGGGTTAAAAGAACAGATGGTAAAGGTCACCATTCTCAGCTGTAAAATTGAGGAATGTGCTGTTTCTGTCAAAAACAGCAAGCCTGCATTCTGATAAGGCAGCAGTAAAGGTCAGCAGAAGAAAAGCAGAAGGGCACTATAAACACAAAGGTTGCAGCATATCACCTATACCATTATTTTCCTGCTAGTTGATCCATAAAACAGACTAAAAGCATAGTGTATGTATCCCAAATAGATAAAAATAGACAGTGGGCAGCATGCTGGCCTAAGGTCCAGAGACGCTTCAGTAAGCAAGTTTATGAGCACCTTACCATTATAGCTGATAACTTGTGAAAGGTATGAAGGTATGAATCTGTTCAAAAGCTAACTTGTCATCTCTTATCAAGAAGAACCACAGAGGCATGACAAGGGCTAGCAGCTGATATACCTTATCCTGGGTTGCACATGATGCTCACCAGACAACTTGAACACAAAAATCTCAGAGTACCTGAGTGTGTGGGTTTGAGTGTACAACAACTAAATCATGGAATCACAGAATGACAGAACGGCTTAGGTTAGAAGGGACCTTAAAGATCCTCCAGTTCCAACCCCCTGCCATGGGCAGGGCTGCCCCAGACCAGCTCACGCTGCCCAGGGCTCCGTCCAACCTGGCCTTGACCACCTCCAGGGATGGGGCACCACAGTTCTCAGGGCGGCTGTGCCAGTGACTCATCACTCTCTCAGTAAAAAACTAATAGTCCAGCCCTCAAATCCATCTCTCTCCGATTTACAGATAAGAATGTAGGATTGCTATGAGTGGCTAAAACCTACTTATTTAGAGATTTCAAAAATAAACTTAATCTTTCCCTTCCATTGAAAGATACCTGCAGGGCAACTTCAACTCAGACAGGGATTCTTACGTGGGAAGAAATGCCGGTGATTCCCATACAGTAATTGGACCTACTCTACCAACATCATCATCTCAGCGAGACATGTTTCTCAGTGACACTGGCTAAATGAGACATAGAAGAAACATCGAGGTTAGTATGAAACATCAGGTACATGTTAGGACACCCTTTTATATCGTGTCTCTGAACATTTCCAAACCCAGCAACGTATTTCAGAACTTTCTAAAAATTTGTTCTAATCAATTTTAAACTGCCTGCAATCCTTACTAATGCCAGGAGAGATTCCAAAATACACTCTGGAAGACATCGAGTTCTTCATTCCCAAGAATTAGCAAAGTTGATTCAGGTAGGGCAGCCCTCCCACTGTCACATGTCTAACAGAAGTCCCAAAAACTCAATTCCTCTCACTGGACTGTCACTGTAACTATTGATTTCTGACTTGGCCTCCTAGCATGACTAAGGACAGAGTCTCTGAGGGCATGATTCAAGTAACCTACTTTGAATGTCTATATTAGGATGAGAACTGATCCACATTTAGGATTACCTGAACTGTTGTTAGACTTGCTGATTACTCCCCACTGATTTTAAAGGAAGTAGAGAGCAGTGGCTTCACTGTACCTTGCAATAGGTGCTTCTAATCTAGGTCAAACACAGATTCTCTTCGCAAAAGCAAGAGGGAAGAAAGAGTGCACAGGATCTAATGGCTACCATGCTCACAAAACACTGCCCTGCTTGTACAGAGTGAAACAGCATCACGTGGAACATCTAACCCTAAAAATCTTACTGTAATATTTGTTAGGAAAAGGTATAAAGTTGTTCTGTGGCTAATGTTATCCAGCATTTCCTGATTCATGCAGTTTCCTTCAGTGTAATTTAGGTGAAAAATATCTGTGTTGTTATAAAATGTCATAAATATGCTTGTGGTTTTGTTGTTGTTTGGAGTTTGTTTTTTTCCAACAGTAACAGCCATTCATTGAAAAGTTATCATTGCTAATACTCAAAAATACAGCTGAAACCTTTCAGTCCTCTCTGCTCTTCTCAGTTTTTTTCCTTTCTGACTTAGGTCATTGTAGCAATCAAAACTAGATAATATTCAAGTCTGTTACCAAGCATCGTGAACACTTATGCTAAAAGAAGAGAGAATGCAAAAAAAAAAAAAAAAAAAAAAAAAAAAAAAAGACACTGAAAATAATAAAGACATGCAATTGGTAGTTGCCCAAAAAATACTTACTTTACATACAGAGGACACAAATTCACACAACTTGTCTTAGGAATGGCACATTAACAAATACAAGCAAGAATCTCACGCAAGACTGTAATGTATAATATCCATTATACATACTTATGTATAATGGATATCAAGTCATGACTGTTGTCTGTATTACTCACTCATCAGAGGTCTTGTTGGTCTTCTGATCACTGTGGGCTTCCTGGTAATTATATCATCTGTGTGACCCGATGATATATATATATAAAAAATACAATAATAAACTCTTAACATTGTTCAACTTATCAAAAGAAATTATCTGCAAATTAAGAGAGCTGTATTTAGTAAATCTTTATGCATCATAAACTAAAGAGAAACTAAACTAAAAAGGATGAGATATGTTTCCAACCCCCTCCCCCTTTTTTTTTTTTTTTTTTTTGGTTATTTGTTTTAAAGAGAAAAGATAATTTTATGTCAAAAAGTTATGTTTTAAAAACAAAACAAAACAGAAAAAGCAGCAGTTTTCAGTTGTATGCAAATTAAAATTCTGGTGTTTCCCTGCCCTTCATGCTTTTAATTACAGTACTACCCTCTTCATGTTCCAGATCTCAAGAAAAATAGAAAGCACTTAAAACTTATTACTAGATCTAAATACCATAGGAAAATAAGGACACCTACCTGGGTGATCGAGAGCATCAGCTAAATCGAAGTCACGTTGACCTAGAAGGAAGCAGAGACCATTAGAAGCAGATATCTGTGACCTCTGAGGGCTCTGGATAAAACCAGAACTCTGCTTAGAATAGGCAGAATGGAAACCCACCCAAACAGGAGCTTGCCCAGAGCAAGCTGTCAGCCCTTGTCCCTGCACCACATAGGCCTGAATGACCACAGCCATCAGCTCTCCTGGCATGCCTGCCCTGAGGTCACTTACCACCTCAATCAGCTTTTTTTTTTCAAGTCTTTCTGTAACATATGTGAGCACTAACAGATAAACAGAAGTGTTTACCTAATTTACTTTCAATGAACCTTAAAAAAATAGGAAAAGAGAGAAAAGAACCCTTTGTGTTCTGTCTTAGGTGACAATGACGTCATTAAATGTCACAGCAGGGAAATGAGCATCCTGATCTTTGAAGTTAGCAGGTGAAAAAAAAAAAGAATAAAAAAGGAAAATATTAAATAGATGTAAACTGAAGTCAGAATTGAGTAAACACAGGTATTCATCTGAGATTTACAAGGGCTGCTCTGATTGCAGTGCCTCCTACTTTACAGTGTTGGCCCACAATGTCAGAGGTGGATGTTCATGGTATGGCAATAGAGGTTGAACATTCTCACCAATATTCTATTACATGTTGTTGCTGTGTGACAGATAGTAGCAGAGGGGCAGTCTGTCCATATGGCATCTGACATGGAAGTGTGGATGAAGCCAGGGTGTCTCAATGAATTCCTCCATGCATAAAGGAATGATACCCTCTGACACTGACTGATGCTGAACATTGATGAAGACCAAACAGTGGATACGAGCACAGTGAAGAGGTGGGTGGTGCTTTTCAGCTGTTGGTGACAGCATCAGTTGATCTCCTCTGCTAGTGCAGATTTTTACAAGTGTGGCATGCAGGCTTTTTCTTATACATCACTGGTAAAAAAGTGTAGATAATGGTGGTGATTATGTTGAAAAATAGGGTTCTGTAGCTGAGAATTTGCTCTACCGAATAATATTATTGTGCTCTTTGTATCTGTTGTAGTTTCTAAGGAAATAAACAGGAAGCATTACTTTTGCAGTGACCTACATACATTCCTCTCTGTGTGATCCACCATGTCTTTTTAATACATAGCCTTTGTGATTCACATCTTTACAGATCAGGTATCCAGTAGTTCTCATCCAGATCAAAACCCCATTTTTCCTGTCTGCATGCCAAATAAAAGGTCAGCACATACAGACCCACTGAAAGAAACCCCATGTCTTGGCTTTTCCAAGCAGGAAAACACTGTGTCTACCACACAGGTTTCCTACTCTGCACCTGCTTATCAGTCTGCCTAAAAGGCTTAGTACCTAGCTCTAGGCTAAAATGTTTTTCTTGGAAGCGATCAAAGTCTTCACAGCAAGAAAAGTCTTATTACTGGAGTGGGGAAGCTGGGAAGTAGATGTGAACTGTTGGAGAAGCCCCTCAACTCAGCACTGGTGTCAGTCTTGGCTCCACGGGTGCTGGCAAACTTCATGTCACTCCCCCTGTTAATTGCTGCTTCGATAATGGCCCTTGTCTGTGTCAGAGAACTCCATGGGAAGATCGGTTAATCAGTGGTAGAGCACTGCATGATCCTCGAATAGAAAGCAGCACAAAAATATAATGTGAAATCTTTTTGAGTCCTGTGAAAATTTTCACCCAAGTCTGTGAACTTAATTATAGCTGGTGTCTGACGGGAAAAATAAATCCAGGCCAGAATGCTGAATAGTGAGTGGTCTCAGAAGGAAAACTGTCCCTACACAATAGTGTGGGAAACTTATGTTTGGATGGTAAAAGCAGGTAACAGCATAACACTGTCCTGCTAATGCTATCATACAAACATTTTATCTCATCATTTGAGCTGCTCATGGAATGTCCTCTAGTCTTACCCTGGCTGCTTGACCAGCCCAGCTGGGTCCACAAACCTTTCAGCTAGTCCCTTGTGTCAATAATATCCTAATGCCTGTTCTTAATTTTGTATAAATCCATTAAATGAAACAAGACATGAAACTGACAGTGGGTTTCCTCAGCCAGTACTCCTTCGCTGGCCCCAAGCCCTTCCCCTGGATCTGTGTCACAGCTGTGCCATGCCTGGCTATGAACGTGCAGGCCAAGGGTAGATCCTACTCACTGGCCAGCCTCGTCACCCAGCCCTGCCAGCCTGGGTGCATTCTGCTCCTAACACTTAAATCACAAACAACAGAACCATAGAATAGGCTGGGTTGGAAGGGACCTTAAAGATCAGCTAGTTCCAGCCCTCCTGTTGTGGGCAGGGTTGCCACTTACTGGATCAGGCACAGGGAAACATAGGATTGCTAGGGTTGGAAGGTACCTCAGAGATCGTATATGGTCAAATTATGTTTCTCTGAAGTATATTTTAGTGACAGAAATACCAGCAAGTTCAGTTTGGGTGTCCTTCGATTTTGTCCTCGGTATAAATCATTCTCAAATGGCATCCTGAGAGCTGATGGCTGTCTAATCTGAGCCCTACTTCAGGGTAATCCCAGAAGGGCTCACACTTTGCCATGGGGAGAGTCATTGAAATAATTCTGAAAGACCAAAAAGCTGTTGGCCAAATCTGGTCCTGGTTTACAAGTCCTGGTATGCAGCAACTAATGGTGGGGAAAGGAGCTACGGAGGTCTTAGAGAACTTGATAAAATTGGTTTCTAAGTGAAACCTATGGGAAACTTCCAAGTATAGTATATCTTTCAAGTCAGGAGAAAGAAAAAAAATAACAGGGTTCTCTAATCCAAAAGTAGGTGGCATTCAGACAAGATCATGCAGATGACTCCAATTGCATGAGAAAGGGAAGCAGTAGCTGACATTTGTCCTTCTCCTGAAATACATCATCTGGCTTCCCTCTTCTGCTGTATGTCTGCTCTGTGGCCAAAATGGTAAATAAAGAAAAGAGGTGCTGTTTTGAGACAGCAAGGGAGAAATGCAAGACAACCAAAATGTTAAGGAGAATAAAAAAGAAGCCTGAGGATCCCCTGCAGAAAATATTCAGATTGAATTTTTATTATTTCTGATGATCAAACAGATAATAAAAAGAAACAGACATCATGGCACCAACACAGAATGACTGATTGATGACTGAGTAAGAAAGGAACCTACACTGAAGTTTCTCTGGTTATGTAAATATAAGCCTTGACAGATGGGCAGTATGTGGACATCTGTGTAGCACAGTAAATGATATTCCAATAAACTGAAAAGATTGCTTGGACTTCTATCCCAACTTCCTTCAATAATAACATCAAATCATTGCCAAGAAGTAAGATTTTGCAGAGCAGAATTTTAAATGATCATTCCCATTTCTGGGACTGTACCTAGACATTTTAAGAAACTAATTTGAGAGGATAACAGATGGTTAACTAGCTGAACAGTCCAAATTTCATCCACAAAACGGTGGGTATAAAAAGAAAAACAAATCAGAGACTCGGAGAATATTTTCCTCAATAGGAACTACAGTCACTTCAGGGATCTCTTAAGATAAATGGCATGAAGAATAAATTGGACAAGCATCATCATAGAACAAACAGACTTAATTGTGTTTTTCACCTAAATAAATGACTTTTTTTAAACTGCTTCCATAATAGAAACAACTGCATCTCTGCAGGAAGTATACTCATGAGAATGAGAAAGAAAGAGAGACACGGGGAAAAAAAGAAAAAGACAGAGAGAGACAGAGGAAGGAGGGAGGGAGGGAAGGAGGAAGAGAGGGAGGAAGGGAAGAAGGGAAGAAGGGAGGAAGGGCAGAAGGGAGGAATTTCAATTGGAAAAAAATAAAAATTCCTTTCGTGTATATATATATATAACATGCATGAAGTTATGAAGAGATTTAGTTATGCAGATTGTGCTAGCTCAGAATTACCTCTGTTATTACTGCTTTGGGTTGGTGTGCTATCTCTTGGCATTAGTTCTAGCCTTTCTTCTGGGAATATCCCTGTTTGCACATAGAAATGAAATGACTGCACTAGTGCTTTTTGTTGTGTGGCCCACAATTGTTCTTAAATTGTTCTTTGAAGATGCTTGTATGCTTCTGTCTGACACCACAGTACAGTCCTTATTGGCAAACAAGAAAATGCTAAGCTAAGAAAGCAAGCCTTCCAGATGGATATGTTGTTTGCACTGGGAAAGAAGCTGTTTCAATGATGTTTGTACAATATGCTCAAACACAATGAACAGTACTAACAGCAGGACTTTTGCTGGCACTTCCAGGATTATTGGGGAAGTAATTCCTTCCTCTCCGCAAAACACATGTAGTTGTGCCAGCAGAACTTTGAAGAATAGGCCTGGCTTCAATTACTACCACTAGATTTCTCTGTGACAGCCACACGACAGAACGGACTCCATGAAGCCAAGCACCAAAACACAGTAGTTCAAATTATAGAGTTATTGCATTTATTTTTACAGGCATCATTCTTTCAGACAGGACATTTTCTTTCACTAGTGCTTGTACTTGCTATTAGCCAGGCCAACTTATTCCACCAAGGTGATCACTCCTTTGCAAAGTCAGATACACATTTAATACACACTAGCATTTGCCCATATTTGTTATTTGAAAATGTGGCCCAAGTAATTAAAATACAGATGGCAGCATCTTGTGCCTGTAGTTGAACACGAAGCCTAAATGTTAAATGGATTCATCACACTTTAGCGCTCTTTCAGATCTCCCACAGTTTTTGAGGAGAATTTACAAGGAGAAACAGCAGATTCTGCAGGTGGATGCCACCTATTATTCACTATAGAATTATAGAACACTTTGAGTTAGAAGGAACCTTTAAAAATCATCTAGTCCAACTCCCCTGCAGTGAACAGGGACACCTACATCTACACCAGTTTGCTCAGAGCCCAGTCTAACCTGACCTTAGATGTCTCCAGGGATAGAGCATCCACTGCATCTCTGGGCAACCTGTGCCAGTGTCTCACCACCCTCACTGTATACGTCTGTTTCCTTAAGTCCAAACTAAATCTCTCCTCTTTAAGTATGAAACCATTTCCCCTTTTCCTGTCACCACAGACCCTGCTAAAGAGTCTGTCCCCTTCTTTCTTATAGCCCTCCTATAGATACTGAAAGTCTGCTCCTAGGTCTTCCCAGAGCCTTCTGTTCTCCAGGCTGAACAGCCCCAACTCTCTCAGCCTGTCTCAGACATGACGGAGGACAGAATTTTTCTCACAAAAGGCTACCATAGCATTACCACGTGACTTTGAACCTCAGTAAGTCCTGCACTACATCTGTATGAACAAAGTTTGTGGCCATAAAAAAGGCAGACATTTAAACAAGACAGCATAAATATTGTTAAATGAGAGTCAGGTAATAGAGCAAAGGAAATTAAATTCTCAGGCGTTCAGTACATGGAGTCTGCCATTCAAGGTGAAGCTTAGATACATGAGAAAATGTGTTTGTATGTATATGTACATCTGTATGGCCATACAACTTTAATGTATGTGCGTGTTAGATGAATTCTGTCCTTTTGTCAATGAGATGATTAAATTAATGGGCTTTGAGTGCACTGATAGCAGTTATACAACTGAGATAATAACTGTGTTACAAGTAAATTAGAAAGCAAAAAAAAAGTAAAAAAAAAAAAAAACAACTAAACATATTAGGTACCTCAAAAGGGAAAATAAGTTGATTTAACATTGTTTAAAAACAACAAAAAACGTTTCTTCAGCATGATTAAAGAAGAATTGTTTTTGGAATACGGTGAGCTTAAAAGATGATGAAGTTGGCAGATTCTGAGGAAGAAATGAATGACACACGGATGAGAACAAATTTTCTGAAAGTATTAGGTATCTCAAAAGAACATGATACATAAGTCACCTGTGGGACTTCTGTACTTTTTAGCAGAAATGGTAAGATATTCTTCGTACAGATCATTTCTGAACATTATATAATCATTGTACATACTTCCTCTGTTATGAGAAAATAGTACGTATTCTCCCAAGTCTTTGGTTCAGAGCATACCCATTTACTGGTTGTGCTTTGTTCACGAAACACCTATGTTTGTTTAAAGGAAATTACTCACATTAGAAAAGTTGTGTGAGAACATAAAGGTTTATGCCCCCGAGTGGACACTATGGACAAAACCTCAGTGAGCGGGTATATTTCTTTGATGTAAAACTCTAATGATCCACATTTCCTGATGAAGTTACATTAGATCATTTCTTTCTCCACCACGGTCCTTTCATAAACAATGATTGCCATTTCAGCCCCTCGGTGGCGTGGCGGAAACTGAGTGTGCTTTAAAATCTGTAATTAAGATCTAAGATCCAGTCTACAGACCACACGGTATGGACCTGATTATTGGCTTCATGTGTTTTGCCAGGCCGCTTCTGTTTATGTTTTGAACTCAAAGGAAATGAAAAAGTCTTTCTCACTTATTCATACAAAAGCACATTTAAATAATTACCAGCCAATAAGATGTATTAATAAAGAGTGAGTGTAGCGCTGCTTTGTGTCTGGGCAGCATGGCCTCATCAAACATTAAAGGTCTTCTATTTTTATGGTGTTTGCTTTGCTGTGGACAAACAACAGCTATTCAAAGGTAGCTACTGCTGCTTATGATGTGATGCACCCTTGCATACATAACATCAAATAGATACAATTTTCTGAATTTTTCTCCAGAGTGAGTGCAGAAGAAGCTGATGTGTCTCCTAAAATTACATGCAGAATAAAGGAGCTGGGACCTCTAACAAAGCAGCAGAGAGATGCCAGCCTTGGTCACTTCTGTTTCTCAGAGTATCTTCTCATGTACCTCATCTCCTCTCCACCATCAGAACAGACAGAGAACTACCTTTGGCTCTTCAGCAGGCAGGATGGGCAGCACAGACCTCAGCAGTGTTGTTCCGTAACCAACAAGATAAATTTGTTCCAGAAATTCCATGTGTAGCAAAGCCTGTGCACCTGAAGTCACAGTACTTCATGGACATAACTACCAAGGTTCCAAGGGGATTAATAACACAGCCATGTCATAAAATGGGTTTTGCCAGTGTGTTTGATATGCATTCTCCACTTGTGCTCTCTAGAAAAGTAGCAAAGAAGCGAGGCCTACAACTGCTCTGCTTTGCACCATTGGCAATGTGTTTTCTTTCAGATAATAAGGCTGGAAGGCATTAGAGGTCAGCACGCAGGTCTGTAGAGCAACAAAGTCTCTAAGTCTCAAGTGCCACCCCAGTATTATTCAGATTAAATAAAAAAAACAAGTGAAACTATGATCCATTAGTTGTGGCTGTTCAGGCCAGTTCTCTGTGTGCTGTGCATGCCTGGTTCCTCCACCACAGCTTCTGTGAGGCTTTGGGAAAAAGGAAGGACTTTGCTTTATTTTGTCTGCTAATCTTAGTGCCTACCCTGGCCATTGTTTTTATTTAATCTGGGGGATTGCTGACTCCTGAAAACATATTGCTGTGATGTAGCTTTGTTAATAAATTACTCAGAAATTCAAATGCATGGCTGTCAGAAAAAGCATACACAGCAGAAGTTGGATCATATTTTCATAGCCCATTCAAGTGGTTTCTCTTAATTGGGATGGCCTACTTGGCTTCCTGAGATGCTGTCCTACAATCAATATTTTAGATATATTTTTTGTTAACAGACATGGATTTTAGATTCCATGTGGAAATGAAGGAAGATTAATGTTAAAAGAGAAGATTAAAACAATATGAAATTATCTCCTCATAGCCAGAAAACAAAATGCCATAGAAATGCATACTTTTGTTGATTTCTGCTCTTGAAAGACTTTTGGCATTCAGTTGTTTATTTATTGTCCTCAACAGGATGGAAAGAGATTGACAATTTCTGATGCAAATGAGGAAAAATGCAGACTGAAAACCGGCAGTTTAGGCGCTGCTTGCAAAGTGGCAGCAGTGTTTGAGAAGCGACTAGAGAAGCTAAACAAACACAACTGTTGTTGGCTCTTCCTGAGCTCTGGCATTGCAACAGCTCAGCTGATAGCAGTGTTTCAAACAGTTCAGGTATGCTACCTATCGCACTGCAGTCACACCCTTGGATGGCAGTACCGACTTGCCTACAGAGGATAGCAACTCTGCTGCTGGGAGTGGAACAGCTCTGGTACTCAGCAACAAGGGAATTTGTTGTTTAATACATCCCCTCTGATACCATGAGTACTTCAGCAGGTATGCGTGTGGACCACACGCACTGATGGGCAGGACAGGAGTTTGATGGAGTTGTGTGAGATAAATGCGACTGGGTTTGCACCTCTCCCATTCTGTCTTTTAACTCCAGTGGAAACTACATTATTCATAATAACTAAGACACGGCGTCTGAAATCCAAACAGGTCTGTAATTTTCTCCCTGCAAAATGCCCAGACAATTACCTGAGAACACAACTAGTTTTGAGTCAAAATCTTAGTAAGCCTTGGTTTGACAGTGATATATAGTTTACTTGCTAGCAATGCTGTTCCCTTTACCTGCATAGTACTCAGTATGCAATGGAGTAAAATTAACTTGTCTGAATCATCAACTTCTGTATAGTCGATGTTACTGACTAACTATGTAACCTACCATCTGGTCTTAAAAAACATGGATAGCTAGTTTGTATCTATACTGGGTACCCAAGGAGTATTTCTGATCATTCCGGTCTGAGCAAGGGTCTCAACTGTTTTCCAGTTTCATACAGGAGAGAACATCTCAGATTGCACCACCTCCCCTCTGACATGTACACATGGGATGAAAACTGAGGTGTATTGCCCAATTGAAGCCTTCAATATGTTTTTAAAAGGTGAAAATCTCAGTTACTGGGGGTGAGGTCCTAACTGTGTCTTTGCACGCCCTACGCAAGATGTATAGGCACAGCTGAAGTTGGATTACCACAGGTCAGCTGAGCCACCGTAACTGACCTGTGGCATTAGCATGAACTTTGGCAAAAGAAGTTTCTAAGAGGCTTCTTTCATTTGGATTTGGCCTAAAAGCCACCCAGGCAATTAGCTGTTGCATCTCAACTTGTATAGGAGAACTTGTGTAACCTGCCCAAGCTTGAAAATTACAGAAGCCGAAAAAGCACAGAAAATCACAGTAAGCATGCAAGTTTCTAAACAGTGTCACTTTTTCTGAACAACGTGGTCCTTAGTTGTGCTGTGTCTCTCTTGAGAAGAGTCCAGCCAACTAGCTGAAGGTGCCTTCATACAAAGGAAGCTCTAGATAATAAGGGGAGTCATAGCATCTGGCCTGGCCACAGTGACCTGGCAGTTTCTAGGAGCTATCACAGATGGTTAAAGCCTAGGTAAAAATTAAGGCTGCATATAAAAGGCTGAATCATGCTATAGACATTCATATCCTGAAGACTTAGACCAGCTTTTCCATAGCATGCCCAAGCCTTTCCTAACTGTGTCTTGACTAGGGCTGAAACGTGGTTCCTATAGAAGTCTGCTGAAGCAAGTAAATACTTTGATGATAAAATTAAATGGCTGTTGCAACAGAATTAAAATAATTCATTTTGTTTCTCAAAAGTGGATTAAATAGTTTCCACAGTCATAAGACTGTGCCAGAAGTCCTCAGCAGCTTCCAGCAATGACTTTTTCCCTGAAGCAGGGCCTGAACTGCCTCTTAATTACATGTGTGCAGCAGGAACGGTTAGCCTGACTGCCCTAGTAATTACAGTGTCACAGCGTATGGAAATCAGCTTGCCCATGCTCAGATAATTCAAATAAAAATATTCAGCATAAGAGAGATCTCCAGAACAAGAAAGACTACATGCCAGTAATGAGAGAGTGTGAATCATCCCTGTTCACAACATGCTACAGGGCAGGCCATCACTGACCTGCCGCTCTGCCGTTTCAGTGACACATTACTTGTAGAAGACTTCCAAGTAGTTCCTCATTTTTAAAGAAATTATTGTAAGTATACGGTAACAAACACTGAATTTTATCATCAAAGTTTTTACTGCGTTTTAGGGGATATTTACAAGAACCCTTTCTAACTAAAGTTGAGTTTTTTCACTGCTCATCCCTGCGAGATCTCCCTGGGACTCCATTTAAATCCAGGCTGGTAGAAGGAAGAGCAGCAGCAGCTATTTTAGAACTAGTGGTTAATGATCAGCTTCTTCCTGCGGTCAAACATAGCTCTAAAAGTATTTGCAGTAACACACAACAAAATAAAAAGATCACCAGAATGCTACATGTCAGATGCACATGAGGATGATCCTATTTGGTTTGATGGCAAATAAAATTTTACAGAATGCTTTGCTAAAAGAAAATTACTTCAGAGTTTACAATGAAAACTCAATGCAAAGGGATTACATTTTCTCCACCTATATTCATTTTTCAAAATCCATTCACAAAACACCTTCAGATCTGCATTAATCCTGCATATAAAGAAATACATATGCCTGTGTCTGGATTTTATATATTCAGGAATATGTTGGCTAAAGTTAATCAATCAATACCAATATTATAACATGATCATTTTAAAACTGCAGCAACGTTTATTTTTACAAAATACACAACATGTTTCTAAACATCAATAACCAAGAAAAGCTTTAAAACTATGAGAAAAACATTTGCCTAAGGATCTTTCTGGAAATTTTAAGATCTCCTGGAAACTCATTTTACAGCTTCCATTAATAAAAGTATATATTCAAGTTCAAGCTTGTGAATAATTTTAGGAAAGTAACACCAAAGGGAAACTACAAAATGATAATAAGCAAACTCTAATTAGCACAATTATTATCAGTGAAGATCCAAAAGCTATGTATCTCTTTAGAAACTGCCAAAGTACTTACCTAGACGCCCTTGAATGTTTCTCATGAAATAGTCACAACAAAAATAGCAAGTATTTCTAAACAAGTGTATTTGTTGAGAGGCTGAGGCTTTGCTTTTGTTGTTGTTTTTCATTTTTAGTAACTGCACCCTAGAAATAAGCCAATTTCACTTACCTCTTACATGGACTAGAAGATAGCCAAGGAAGACAAGAAAGATGCTTCTGAATTTCCCCATGGTCTTCTATGCAGAGCTTTGGTTGCACCGATTGTTATTCCCAGGCAATGATGGGTAGGTGTTGGTAGTGCCAAGGTTTGAGGGAGACACTTCTAATCAGTGGCTACGTCCAAAGAGGTCTTTCACCATCACACTCATGTACTGAGGACCAGGGAGAAGCCTCTAAATGCCTCACCTGGTATGGGGCAGGTGATATACACAGGCAGCCCTTTGGCAAAGCCACGTGCAGCACCCGTAGGTGACACCTGCCCTCTAACAAATGCATTTATCACCCAGGAGGCGAAGGCGGAGAGCAGGGGAGCTGCCTGCAGCACCCAATGAGATGGGAACCAGCGTGCTTTTACTCCACCTCTTCCCCTGAAGGAAAGCCAACCTGTTTGACGTCTTCTCCAAAGTAGGGTGTGGTGCCACAGGAGCTGAAATAACCTGGGAGAGGAGGTAGGTTTTCTCCAAAGCATGCCTGAACAATCTCTCAAACGTACTCTGCGCACGGAGTGCTCCTTCCCTGTTCAGTTCTCAGCTGACACCTCACTGCTGCTAAAAGAAGTTCTCTTGGAGTCCAAATGAAGGCCATAGTTAGGGAAGTGAGAGGCCAAGAGTCTGCTTTGCAAGGACTGGGGATAGTCTACAGAGGCATAACAAAAAATTAAGCCTGTGAACTTAACATGGAATGTCAGACTGCTGACCTGGAGCATGGCCAGGTCCCAGGTGGATGCTCTTAGTCACGAGGTAAATATGTCTGTCTCGATTTTCTCCACTGATCTAAATGTACTTTCTAAATAAAAATATCCATGCATATCCTGCAATTAGTGCCATGCCAAAATCCAAACAAGAGGGGAAAAAAAAGCTTTGGAAGAACAGAAATCATGTATACGTGCATGAGCTTATATTAAAATCACAGTTAATTACATACATTAAAATGCAGCTTGCCATAACCCCTCTGTGGTAAATGTATGCCAGTTCATTTGCCTGCTGAACTCTATTGCCATCATCTTACTGGCACACAGAAGCAACGTGGACACTGGTGAGCTCTCCTTTTCACTGGGATGTAGGCTGCAGACATTTTTGTCAGCAATATTTCAACTATGACAGCAAATGCATTCAGGACTTTGCTACTATTAATAGCATATCTGTACACTCTTGGCATTGCTGGATGTTCCCACCTGGTGAGGAGCAAAGGCTGGCTGGCCCTAAGTGCATTTCTACAGAGTTAAGTATGGAATTGTAGAACCAAAAACATATCCCGAGATGGAAGGGAACCACAAGGACCATCGAGCCCAAATCCCAGCTCCACACAGGACCACCCAAAATCCAAATGCTATGTCTGAGAGTGTTGCCCAGACTCTCCTTGAACTCTAGCAGCTCGGGGCCGTGCCCACAGCCCTGTGCATCCCCTTCCATGCCCTCTGCCCTGTGGTGCAGCCCCTTTCCCTGACCCCCAGCTGCCCTCCCCTGACAGCTCCATGCCGTTCCCTCGGGCCCTGTCGCTGTCACACAGAGCAGAGCTCAGCACTGCCCCTCCGCTCCCTGCGAGGAGCTGCAGCCGCCATCAGGCCTCCCCTCAGTTCTGTTCAAAGCAAGGGAGATCAGCCTCTCCTCATACGTCTTGCCCTCCAGGCCCTTCACCATCTTCATAGCTCTCCTTTGGATGCTAGTAGTTCTATGTCCTGAACTTATGCTTTTATGTCACCTACAATAAAGCGGAAGATATAACGTAAAATTTGCTAGCACGACACTAGCATTTCCACAGGATTGTTTTTTTCCAGAACACAAAAAAAGCAGGCATGTGTACTAATCTTCCTATCAGTGATGAATTTGCCTGAAGGAACGGAAAAGATAGCAAGGCTGTATACTAGTCCCAGGCAAGTCCAAGCATCTCATAGACTTCAGTAGCTTTACTTCAAAGCTGTTCTTGACAGTATCTTCCCAAAATACCTTATGTCACCTGTTTGCTGAAGCTAGTTCTTCCAGATACTTACTTTGGATATTGAGATTATTAAATTTAGTTTGAAGATGATGTGTCTCTTGTCCAAAACCAGCTACTACTTCATCAAGCTAAATAAAAGCAATATCAAAAAGGCTGAAGGGCATACTAAAGGAGTAGACCTACCACTGGAGTCAGGAGACCCCAAATATTCAAGTTATGTTCTTCAAGCCCTGTAGGACTTACTAAACTCAGCTCTCTCTGCCAAATAGATGTGCAAAAGCTTGCCCAAGGTGGCAAGTATTGCATATTAAGCACAAATATAGGGCTTTTTATCTGATCGTAGACTGCAGTTTTATCACTTTGAGACAGCATTTATCAATCTTTTCCTATTTTAAGAGAAAATAGTTCTACCTAGTATTCATCTGACAAAGCTGACAAGTTGCCTAATTTGTTTTTGACTTGTTCTTTCACAAAAAAAAAAAAAAAAAGAGGCCCCATATATTTTAAAAAAATCAAATGGGTGGAGAAATGGAGCCAGTGTGTCTGTCTATTCTCTAACGCTAATTGCTTTTAGCACATCAGGCCTCTTTTAGATGAGACAAACTATAGGAGAACAAGAAGACAATCACAACTCTCCAGTTTTGACCTCATCCTTCATGTGGAGAGAGGTTGGACATTACTCTGTTTGGCACGGGCAACCTACTGTGTGAGTCGTTCGGAGATGAAAGAATCGAATTAGAAACTAGAACTACTAGGGAAAGCCTACAGTATTGTTTATAATAAAAATAGAGGTATTTTAATTAAAATCTTGAAACATCTGCTTATCACAGTCAGTCATCTAAATGTAAGCCAAATGCACAAGAGAATCAGTGATATAATTTGGCAACAAAATAATATAATTTTTACATTTTAATTAGAATTTCAGTGTTCTATCATTGAAGGTGGAGAAATATACATTTTGGTATTTCATCCTTCAGGTTTTTAATGTACTCTAAATGCAGGGGTTTGAAAAACTGTATTTTTACTCCATTCCTTTTCCTAATCCTAATCAACTCTACACCTTCTTTCAATTTTGTCCTTTATATCTGCCTAAGAGAAACGACATAAAGAAGATAAACATTTCAGTCTATACAAAGGTTAGGCTGTATTTCATGATCTTGACAAGTGAAATCTGTAGAAGAAAGAAGGAAGAAAAAACAGATAATCTAGTTTAGATAGTGACCTACGATAAATAGAAAACTATGGAAATACAGAACTGAGAGTGCAAATTAGTTCAGTGTACACTGAAAGCTAAGTGTATTAATGAGTTTTCCTTAGCATTCAAAATTTGGCACAGATTTTGAAATGAGCATGAATAAAAACTACAGTAAAAGGCTTCCAGATCTCATTTTTAAGAATTGCTTATTTTCACTTCCACGATTTGATGATTCTTTTGGATAAGTATGGAGAAGCAATTGAAATGGATATCACATATGAAAAGTATCAGAACATTTTTTATCAATCCTTTTACTGTTAGGAAGTACTAGCCTACAACCTCAATTCCCTTGTAGAAAAGTAACATGATGTCCTAGAACAAAATAGTGCTACTTAATATTTTTTTCTCTTATTACTGCAGATAACTTTAACAGCTCTAGGAGTGATGCCTCCAAGGAGGCAGACTGAAGAAAAAACAGAACTCAGAGATAAGCAATAGGAAAAATAGAGTACTCTGTTGCCATTCCCTTTTTAATAGTGAACAGTACCTCAGCAGGACTGAAACTGTCAGTTTGGGCCTGAACAATTTTTTTTCATTCCACTGCACAGGCAAATTGAGACCTGTATGGAAACTGGAACGAGAATTCCCAAAACAGGATCTGAAGATCACTAGCATCTCACATGGTCACGATAGGTAGCAACTGATCAGTAAGAGATGACCATAAATACACCTCAGAACGGTGAAAAAAAAAAAAAAGATACTTCATGTTTCTTGACCCAGTGAGTGTGAGAACTAATGGATTAGCATATTGGAACTAGGTGATCTCAGTGGTCCCTTCCAAAACACCCATTCTATGATTCTATGATTTAGTTACAGTGCAAGAGCAGTTCAGCTACAGCAACACAAAACCAAAACTTCAGTGAGTAGTAAGGCATATAGAAGTGTATCAATTAATAGCCTGATAGTTGAAAACTAAGTGGAACGCTACTTTTTATCCACAAATAACTAACAGAAATCCAGAAATTGGCAGTTTCTTGCTCCCAGCTACATAACTGCCTGAACTTTCACGCCTTCCCTTCAGCCTTTTCTCCCTAGATGGCAGCACCCAGTCTTTCTTCCTTCTCTCAAAACTCCAGATGGTGAAGTCATAAGTGGACGAAGCCAAGGATGAGAGCAGCTGAAATCAGCAGTACAATGGCCCAAACATTACTCGAGGCTTGCCTGCTTTGTGAAGTATAGCTGTGCCCAAATTTCATATGCCTGTTTAGAATGAAAATATGAGTAAGCTTTTTACTGATTAGCCACTTGGCCTCACAATGCCATCTCGTTTAGTTTTGATCCTCTCACTCACAGAACACAACTCAAACAATTCTGCAATGGTGTCAGCTCCTAAAGGCTGAGATGATAGCTGCATGAGAAACACTTAACTTACAGGTTTCCCACACTAAACCTTCTCTATACACTTTCTCCAGATTGCATTACCAGATCTTGGTGTTCTTGTTCAAAAGGTGCACCTTTCCTCCACACAGGCATCTTCTCTGCTCTCTGTTGTTGTCTTCTCTGCATTGACAAAAACCCATGAAAACAGCTCACAGCCCTGTTGCTAATGGCCAACTTGCTTCTAAACTGATTTTGTAAGAAATAAATCTGAATTCCCAATCAAGCAGGAAGACAACAAAGACAACCCCCCTTTGAATTCTGCTTCTCTGGTAGAGCACCAAAATGCTGCCAACATTTCTAGAAGTACTAAAAATGAAAATAATTAATTTTTTAAAATTATTATTTATTTTAAGAAAAATCACAATGATGACAAGACGGTTTAGCAAGTATTTTTTATGGCTTGCAAAAGCTGAAAAAGATTTCAAGAGTCTAGTTACCAAAAGCAAGTTTGAACTTCCCCTTCGCTCTGTTCTCAATAGACATCAATTTACTTCTGTTTCTTCTACACTTGGCACTGATATGTTTCTTCATGCAGATAAGCTGTACATTTAATTTCTTTTATTTATGTAGATCAGATGTTTACATATAAATTGCTCTTCCACCCTTGAAAACACTTAGAAGTTTTAGCACTCTTCTGTTAAAAGCACAAGTGGGGCAAAAAGAAGTTTACAAATTAATTCCATCATGACAAAATACTAAAATCTGTGTAAAGCTTTGTTGCAGGCTAAGAAATAAGTACAATAAATTCTTAAATGAATTATCACTGGCATACATTCATATTTGAATGCATAGATGTACATGTTTAATATCCAAATTCATAACGACTTCTAAAATATTCCACGAAATACCATCTTTCTGTAGAACTCTGTCAGGTGGCTGAGGCACATTAGTAAGACAAATATTGTAAAACTGCACAAAAACTAGAACCACTTAAAATGAAAGCCAACTGTTGGGCTATTCCTTCCAGCCTGAACTGCTTATTATTCCAGACTTAGTCCTTTAACTGTTATGAAATGCACAGCTTCCTATGCTTCCATGGATCTTTGAAAACTCCTGGTAGCTTCCAAAAGCCACAGCAAATCCCACAAGTGCTTTCAGCTCAGAATGCAATCACTGCCTTTCATCGCAATTGCAATCCTTCACAAATCCAAAAGCATTCTTCACATGTATGTTTAGTGGATGCTTGTGGAGTGAGGCAGGGTTGCTCTGGTCAGTCTTGTTAGTCTGTATTTGTTAACTGCAGTACAGTTTTCATCTTGTAAGGGCGTATTATGATCCTTCTGAATTCAAAGTAACACATTACTTTCTCTCCCGTTTTTGGTTCTGTGAGCCTGGTGACATTAATCCCCACTCTCCAGCGCTTCATTAACAATTCAGATTATCAGTCTTACAAAATACAGTCATGGTTCTGGCTTGTAAATCAGGCTTTCCCACATCTGACCAGCTTAGTAGCTGCTATGCAAGAATAGCCTGAGAGGATCAAGGGTCTGTGTGCACTAGTTTGGTTGTTCAGAATCTGTACCAGACAGATATAATGAAAAATATACAAAAACATCTCTGAATTTTTTATCTTTTGGTGGCTGACCAAGGCAGCTACACAGATTGTATCAGCAGCACCCACATCAAGATCCATTATCACAAACACAGTGAGCTATTTCATTTGCTTTACTTCCAGGTGCCTGCATCATATCTCAAATTATTTGGTTGGTACATTCACTCCATAGAGGATATTTAAAAAAAAAAAAAAAAGTCTGAACTGCCTAAAAGCAATGGCATAACAAAACATAAACTTCTTATTTTTTTGTAAGAGGTAAGAAAAAGTTAAACATACTGAATGCACTTGAGGCACACCCATTTGTCATAGGAGTAAAGGTAAGAACATCTCCTGTCATTAAGGCCATGTATTGGTGTGCAACACTGCTTCATAGGACTAACCATATAGAAGTACTCAGGTTTAAGTCACACTCTCAAAAATGTTTCAAACACCATGGACTGTTTTCTCACACAATTTCAGTCTCTACTGTTTACATTGTAGTTTTTTGTTTCTTTCTTTTTTTTTTTTCTTCTCTTTTTTTTTTCCCCCCAGGCAAAATGCAGGCTCTCTATCCAGTTTCAACGGTCACCATCATTTCTCTTAGTTCTCCAGAAGTGTGCGCTGAACTAAAAAGTGAGAAACAACTTAAGATTAGTACACTAAGTTAACATATGTTCTAATATATATATTGTTAAGTAGCAGCATATTTGGACAACAGTTATTTTCAGTAGACATTTGAAACAGTGGGAAAAACTCAGGTAAGCAGAGGCTTGATGCCATGAAGCCAGTACCCTGCCTAACAAGGGATACTGCATTCCAGATTTTTACTCAAGTAACCACATCCTAGTAGATCCATATAGGTCTCTACACTAGTGGTTTGTATAACCCAACATGCAGTTACAGATTGCAGTTCTGCCAATGCAGAAATGAGATGGAGTGCAGCTGCATATCTGATGGAAATAATCTTAGCCTCAGTTGCCTACATTCTTAGGAAGTCCAAGTCTAAAAACTAGGGAAGAAGGGCCCCATAATCAGGATTGAAATCTTGACCTAGAGCTAAGTTAGTTGTACCATTAGTTACAAACAAGCGATTTTCTTCACAACGTTAGATGACGATAAAGTGTATTTAAATAGGATCCCCACAAAAAACCTGCATTTCCATCTAGAATCTCCTCTTACCAGGTGGCTCAGATTGCGCTCCTCTATGGCTGTCCATATTCACATTCTCTTCATCTGCTGAGAAAGAAATAGATGCTTAGCAATGAACTTTCCCAAATTTGAAAATACCAGTGCCTGTTTGGACTGATGTATTACTACCTGCCTTCACCAATGCTAGATTGTACTAGAAAGATCAGATAGACTAGAAAGACAGAAACAAAGTTTCTGTCCCATCTATCACCTAAAGCGCTCTCCAAGTTCTCTGATCCAAGTTCCAAACCATTCAGGTGAAAAGGAACAGACCACCACAGAACAAAGATCATGTGGGGAAAAATGCCCCAGTAGATGTCAAAAACCTAATACAGAGGTAAGCATTTTGTGAAGACACATATGCAAGATTTATGAAGTCAGAAATGATTGTGTATTTTCCAGCAAGAAGATGGTCTTAATCCCCAGCCTTCTCTGTTTTCTTTAAATATTTTTTTCTTGTAGTCTCTCCTGCTCACTCTTTAGCACGAGGTAATTTCAAGAAAACAGAAACTTGAGCTGTTTGCTTCTGAAATTCTAAGTTTTGGGCACAGCCTTCTGGAGGATCCCTGTCTTGGATAGAAGAGGTTACTCCTAGTCGATATGAATCCATTGAGTTGTTAAAACTACCTGATGCCTAAAGTAAAAATTCTATCTGCCATATAAAATACAAAAAAGCAACGCTATAAGAGGTGAAAACAAAGTAATTTAGAATTCTTACCGCTTTGTTTGAAACAGAGTTTCTTCTTCTGGTAAGCAATGAAACTAGATACTGCTCCAATCGCAGTAGCAGCCACAGCACTTACAATCCCAGCTATTGCTCCCTGAGAAGCTGAAAAAAAAGGTTTTGTACTCATTATTTCAGTATTGAAAGCGATGTCAAACTTGTATTATGTAAGCTTATGAACACTTGTAAAACACAATAAACATGAAATTATAACATGAAACTGCATTAAGCAACTTTTTATATCTTTGTAATTAAATCTTTTAATTTTATAGCCATTAATTTCTCAGTAGTGTCTATCATTAAAACGCTCGAGTACGTGTGATTTAAGTTCTGCTACTTTATAAAAGCTCCCCTTTCATGACCAAACCTAAGTTATACGAATACAGTCTCTGCACCAGCATCTCTGAGACCTTACCACTTTGAATCATTTCCAAAAGAGATCTCAAAGATTTATAAAAGAAGAGCTTGAAGGTAAGAGTTCTAGATTCTACGTTTTGAAGCTAAACCCTCTGACACCAATAAGCATTCTAGTGGAATATCAGCAACGAAAGAAAAGGCACAAAACAAGTTTCAGACATGCAGACACCATGTACAGAAACTCTTGCACTTACCCTCACCATCTCCACCCTTGTTTGAAATTGAGTCCCCTTCTCCTAAAAGAATGAACGGAAGGTTTAGTTTTTATACGTCCTAAGAATAGTGGTATTACAAATTTTTTTGGCAGTTAGTCAAGGAAAATGACAAGCCATTTGCCGATGAAGGAATTCTTATACATCTATATAGCATAGATAATTATATCCATGTAATATTAAGCTTTCTGGCATTCCAAATTCCTTTTTTCAAAGCACAAGTCACTGTAATGTTAACTTTGGCACTCAGTGCTTCTACAAAAATGAGCACAGCACATCTGTGAAGGCCAATTTAATTAACTTGCCCTCCACCACAGGAGAATACTCAGTGGAGAGGAACATCACATAATTGTAGGTTAGCCTTAAAATGTGTTACCATTCCTCAAATCTCAGCCTCATTTACTAAATAGCTTTGCTACTCTCTTAGCAAAAAAGATTAAAGTTCCATAAACACTCCCCTGATCTGTCATTATAAAATTTATAAAACTTGGGCACTCTGAAACAGAAACTCACACTGATAAAAACACTGTACGTGTCCCAACAGATGCTATTTATACCTGTCAATTTTTAAGTTACCGTTCCAAAGGAATCTTGGAAGGTAAAAACTTCCCCAAAACCACCCTCAGTACCCACTAAGATGGGTCAGAGACCTGCTACATGTCAAATCCACATCAAGTTATTCAAACTAACACTGACCAGGAAGTAATGAGATGGCAGTAATGCACACAGGGCTAACTACCACACACTAATGACGACCAATATTGCGACTTGCTCCCCATGACCATCTCCATACTCAGATGCACCATTACAATTAGGCTCAGAAAACTATTTACAGCAATATTTGTAAGCTATAAAATGGTTACGTATCATTCAGTGTAGATATACCCTGCATTATTTGGAAGTCTAAGGATCAATTCATTCTGTGGAACAGGTGAAATCTGAGAATACATCTCAAAGACCATCTTGTAGCCCACTCTTGGGCTTCTTAACCACAAGAACTAAAATAAATTGAGAGTATTTCACAGAATATCTTAAACAAACAAACAAACAAAAATATCAAATACCTGGATGCCTTTAAAAACCATATTCATGATGAATTCTGAAACAAATGCCACTTTCACATCTCAGTTTTAAAATCTATCGAACTAAGCATAACAGTAAAATCCCCTGACAGTTGTTTTCACCTCTTAATTATCTGGGTATTTTTTGCCAAATGCAGAACACATTGGCTTTGAACTAAAAGATATTCTGTCATGTTTTCAGGTACCAGAACCAAAATTTTTAAAAATTAGACCATGTTAACCAGCTTGCAAATAAGCTTTTATCAAAAGTTCAGGTAGCCTTGGGATCAATAGGAAGCAGAAACTACTAACTTACCATTGCCACCACTGCTGCCACCACCTCCACCTCCTTCTCTTGGTAAATCACCATCAAATAGATCTGAATCATCAAAGCTGTCTATAAAAAGTTAAATATTATTATCTTATGTGTTCCAAGTGAAGTGTCTTTTCACTGAAAGGCACACAATGACATGCAAATATTCTGCAGTTCATTCAATTAGAATCTGTGGGGGTTCTAAGCTCAGGGTCATGGTTACAACATGTTCACATTCCAAAAGCCCTTCCAACCTCAGCTTAGCATCAGCCGAGCACTATACATTATATATATATATACATATAGATATAGACACTGAACAAATGAGAGAGGCCACAGTCCAAGATCAGGTGTTACTCCAAGCATTACTTGCTAAACAAGCAAGAACCTCTGTAGGCTACTTAACTGGAATGATCCAAGCCTCACTATTCTGTTAAAGCAGAAAAAGAACAGAAAACGAACATTTATGTTCAAAGTTGGAGCTGTGAGTGCTTTTTCAGAGTTGAGTTTCTATGTCATAACTGATCCTTTGAAACTGTACAATGAGCTAGAGGGAAGAAAAAACAAAAGCAAAAAAACGCAGAGTTCACCATGCCAGTCCTGTGGCTACTGTATTAGCTTGATAATGGGAAGAACCAATCCTTTTCCACTTCCAACAGACCCCACCTGATAGAGCCTGAAATTCTACAAGTTCTACTCCTTCCCTCTGCTGCCAAATGAATCTTTACTTTATGAAAAGCAAAGTTGTTTGAAACAGCAAAGCTAAAGCCATTTGATCAGAGGAGGTTTTATTCGGGTAGCAAAAGAACTGTACTGAGGCACACGTGACCTGCATTCAAACATACATTGTCTACAAGGCAGGAGAAGGAGCATGAACCAGGGTACACACTGCAAGTAAGAACTCTTCATCATCACATGCCTCAATTAAGGCAGCAGGATAGCTGCATCCACCTTAATCTGTTTTATTCGGAGCTGGGCAAAGACAGAGAAGATCTCTAAAGCACTATAGGAAGAGTGTGTATTGCCTATCTTTATAACACACACACACAAAAAAACTGTATTGCTTTAGTTAGGGCTTTAACAAAATCCTAAAAAAATAAAAAATATATTTTAAAAACAACTTCTTGAGCATACCTTTAATTTAGATGCTTTAAGAATGTAGATCAAATGTAGTTCCTCCTTGTTTTTTTTAAGTCTAGCATGGATTCAGTTTGTAAAGACAGAGTCAATCCAATGTATATGTGCAGTAGTATATGCATCTAACAAAAACATTGTCTCAAACACTCACTCTGTCCCCTCCTTTAAAGTTGGAAGGAAAGTGACTCAACAAGTTTGTTATGGAATTCCAAGACTGCTACAAAGCTTATTTGCAAGGCAATTTTCCCTCAGTTCTCAGTGTCATCCAAACCAAAATCTGACATGCTGTGCATCTAATTAGAAAGGAATAATTATTAGAAGTTTAACTGGGACAGTAAAGACGCATTATAATTTGAGTGCTTGTGCTAGAAACCTTACCAGATTCTCTAGGCTTTACAGGTGTAGCTGGCCTGGGGTTATCTGCACAAAAAAAAGATATACAGAGGAAAAAACAAAGAGAGGTTAAAAGATCAAAAGCAGTCTCTGGAATGGACAAAAACAGTAACTCTGGAATGGACTAGGAAAGAATGAAGTGACCAAACTCACTACTGTGAAGAGACCAAGAGCAGAACACATAGTAACCTTGAAAGACCACTCAACTTATAACTTATAACTCAGCATATATTATTATATATAGTATCAATCATTCCCATATTATGTTTTTTTTTTTTTTAACATTAGCTAGCACTGTTGTTTTGTGTTAAAAACTGTACTTTGAGTTAATGCAATTAATAGTGTTTGTTACATTTGTCTGTATGTCAGACCTTTTTATACCTGAACATACACAGCAAAGTTTACTAAGTCTTATGCAGCATTTCAATTTTAAAATCTGATTTCGAAACACCAAATTTCAGGGTTTTTTTCTACTAGATACAAATTATTTTGCTGTTTTCTCTTTTAAAAGTACCAGATCAATCTTTTCCTAGCTCTACGACAAGTCAGATCAGGTGTCTTTAGGCTCTGTGCATACTCAATATAAAGAGGCTGGCCCATTGACAGCACAGTTCTAAGACCCCAACTTAGGCTTCCAATCCTACAGAGGATCCTCTCTCTTCATTTACCTTAACCATCTGATCCACTCACCCAATTGTTTCTCAACTAGCCACCTCCATTTTCAAAATATCAACATTTGGAAACAGACTGCTTTAACAGACAGAAAACTTCAGTGCTAAATCAATCAGAGCAGCAAAAAGTCTTGTAGAGGTGTGCACGTGGTGTTAGCTCAGCTGGCTGTACCGCAACAGGTCTAATGACAGTGCCCAAAGAGCTACCAGGCATTATCTGCCTAACTAGATGTTTCTTCTACCAGGTGTATGAAAGAAAACTGACTCAACAGGTTTGTTACAGAATTTCAAGAATGCTTCAAAGCTTATTTGCAAGGCAATTTTTCCTCACTTCTCCAAAGCGTTTATCCAAACCAACAGCTCACATGAATCGCAGCCAATTAAAAATGAATAATTATTAGAAGTTTAAATGGGACAGTAAAAACACATCATGATTCAAGAATCTGTGCTAGAAGCCTTACCAGAGTCTTTAGGCTTTGCAGGTAGATCTGGCTTGGAACCTATAGACAAAGAGTGTTTGAATGGATTACTTCAGATTTAAATGCTACTTCCTGTAAGTAATTATTTATGGACTTAGTGCCACCTAGTGAACACACAGCAATGAAACAAGTAGGACTTGGCTAAGAAATGTGAGGCCTGTTACTTTAAACAACACAGTGCCCCTATTACATTTAGATAATATAGGATGGATAAACATTGCACCAAATACTTCTGAGCAGTATCCAGAAAATCATGATACTTACTAGGTCCAAAAGCATCTTCTAAGTTAAAATCATCTATGAAGAAAGAGGGGACATTTTAAGCGTGATGTGAAAACTGAATTAATTTTAGACTATTTTTTTACACAAAATGCACCTAGCAATGTTCTCACCAAGAATATAATGGCATGTCCATTCAACAGAAGTCCACAGAAGTGCATCACAGAGCTACAAGGCATTATCTGCCAAACAACATGCTGCTTTTGGAGATCATGGGACATCCCATGAGCCAGCTCAATGTAAGCACGCTCAAGATGAGCGAGCTCAGAACATGCAGACTAAAAACCAACAGCAGGAATTCTCACAGGACCTCAAAGATTGTGAAATCATGAAGCAACTTTGTAAAGGCAAGAAGCAAAAGACTCCAAAATGCAGAAATTCTTTTGCCATTAGGGAATTACTTTGTTTTTTATAGAAATATCACAGCTCCATGGGCCACTATACTGAAAAATGCAAGGTCTCAAACTGGTACATACAACTATGCTTGACAGTAAAAGGCATTACAGGGAAATCAGAACTCACCAAAATCTGATGATGGTGGCTTCACTGTAGCTCCTGTCAAGGGAAAGAGGAACAAACAAACAAAGAAGTTGAAATACAATTTCCTACACTGTTCTAAGATACACATAAGACGAATTTAAACCCATTATCTATACAGCAGAAAGGACAAGATGAATTCTACACAGCAAGGTTTCCTCTCAAGATCAGCCCCAAGGACTGCTATTTACCCAGTCACCCACAGCACACTACCTCAATACATTCACGATACAAAGTGGCTTCCCAGCACACATAAAGTAGTGTGATCTGGGCAGGAGGTTCTGATCTCTGATCACTGATCACTGCTGTCTAGTGACAGTGATAGAACCTGAAGGAATGGCTAGGAGCTTTATCAGGGAAGGGTCAAGCTGTTTATCAGGAGAAGGTTCATCACCAGGGAGTGGTCAGGCATAGAAGTGGCTCCCCAGGGAAGTGATCACTGTACTGAGCTGCTGCAGTTCAAGAAGTATTTGGACAATGCTCTCAGCCATCTGGTCTGATATTTCGGTGATCACACGTAGAGCCAGGAGTTGGACTGTGATCCTTGGGTGTCAGTTACAACCTGGGATATTCTATGGACTTGTGCAAGACCACTGCCAAAGCATCCATATCTCTAAGTTGAAAGATATGAAGTCTAGACTTGGATAAATAATTGGTGGGATGGTCATAACCAGGGGGTTGTTGTTAATGGCTCTATGTCAAGGTGGAGCTGGTTACAAGTTGTGTCAACCCACAGGGGCCTGTCTTTGGACCAGTAGTCTTTAATACTTTTATCAATGAAATAGATGATGGATCAAGTACACTCAGTAAGTTAGCAGGTGACACTAATCTGAGTGGCTCAGTTAACACTATAGAAGGGAAGGACACCATTCAGAGAGACCTGCACAGGCTTAAAAGGCCTACAAGAAACAGAATGAGGTTCAACAAGGCCAAGTGCAGGGTGTTACGCGCAGATCTGTGTACAGACCAGGAGAACAACTCACTAACAGCAGCACTGTGGAGAAGGACTTGAGGATCAAATTCAGAAGATATATACATAAAGCACTGGTGTGCTTGGCTTTTCTTCTAAGAACACAGCTACAGAAAAGGAAACGTAAGTGGCTACTGCAAAATCTGCAGAAGGGAACAAAACCAAAAAAATATCATACCATAAAACTGAACGTTTCTTCTGCTTATGGGACAGACCAAGTTAAGACAAACCACGAGTCTAGTACCAGGACTGAGGGATGCTCATGTATTTGGTGACATCATTCATTCCAAATGACATCAAAACTGAAACTTATTTTCTTTCTCAAATGATTGCACTTTTAATACCATTTGCTTTCCACAGAAGAAATATGACTAAGATACATTTCTGTGTTTGTTTGTTTGCTTTTAAAAAGGAAAAAAGGAATGACAACTGGAATAAAGATTTCAAAGGCAAACTAGAGTTTCCTTCCTTCAATGTGAACAACTGAACTACTTCAAGAAGTATAATCAGTGATTGCCTTACTCTAACAATCAAATAGAATATCACCCTGCTCACAACTAAGCAGGGAGGTAGCCCTGCCTGGGAATTTACCTGCTCCTTCATGGAAACTGACAGAGGTAACTCATGGCTTTGTTGTGGTACAAGAGCAAAGTGAATTTAGAAACCCCTAGATAAGGTTGTTAGGTAAAGATCATGGACAGGAGACAAACAGTTTTTTTAGCTGGATTTCATCACTCCAGATGGAGACCATAAGCTCTTTCTGATTCACAGATTGCAATATATTTACAAGTCACTATCTTAGATGTACATCATCTTGCAGTACAATCTCAAAAACCTCAGTAAAATGAGCAGACCCAAACTGCTAGACCAAAATCTCAGTCACCTCTGGAGTCACCCCTTCATTTAAACTCCAGCAAGAAATCTCCATATTAACAAACACAAATGGACAAAACACACAGGATAAAAGAAATTTTAAGAAGCAATTACATTGTTCTTATTCAAATTTGAGTTCTGGCTTGTTTTTCTCCGGAAGTATCTATATTTTTCCAGTTCCAGTCCTTCAAGGAAGAATGCCTGAACGAACACACACATTCATCTTTATACTTTCATGCTGTGGAAGTTTCAGCTGGAGCGGAAAAGGAACTGTTTGTCTCACTGTGACCACCTTAAAACTCAGTCTGAGGACTGCAAATGGTCTTAGTCACAGCAGTTTCTCTCTAGAAGAAGAAACCATATAAAAGAGTGTGCACACAATGACATCACTATTTTAAGAGACTGTTTTTTGCACATGATGTTCATGGAGAAATAATTTAGAGTGATACTGCTAACTGCCAATCTGACATAAGACATGTTTTGAGACAGCAATTAAGAAACTTGAGGGTTAATAAAGAAGAACTCAATCAACACTGGCTGGAATCATTCAGTATTCTGTAACCACGGTTCTACTTCCCAAGCATCCAGCAAAACGTCAGGCCCTTCAAAAACATAATTTATCTCAATAATGATAGCAAAATCATCATCATCTTACTTACCAAACTCATTACAATAATCTGTATACCAAAGTGCTTGTGGTCTCATTTCCCCATTGCTTGTGACAGAACTTCACATCTCTTAAATCACTTGCTTTTAAGACTATACCCGCTCAGCTTTTAGTATAGGTAGGAACAACTAAAGTAACAGTTCAAATATTCAGCTTGAAAAGGGAGAATTTCCGTACCAGGAAGAAGCCATGAGATAACGCAGATAAAGATACAGCATTAGATTAAAGGTAGTTGCAGGATCCAAGAGCAAACAAAATCAGCATGAATGTGCTGTGCTCCTTAAAGGTTTAAGCAGCACCCAGAGCAACTGAGCTTATGAGCATTTTCTTAGCCTAAAAAAAGATTATTGCAAATAAAGCTGATTAGCTCCATACAGCAGGTATTTCTAACTCCTGAGGCCATGAGCAGATTCCAGAACATCTCAGAAGAATTCACACCATTTTCCTTCCATATCCACGATACAAATTCTCATCAGTCAGTCCCTTCATCAGGCCACCCCCAGTAACTGGTAGAGTTTGTGTCAGATGGACTGATAAACAGCACTTAAAATGAAAAGTGAAATACTTTACCTTTACACGAGACAAAGTACTCAGAGCAACACAAGCGTTTGGAAAGCTGATGAGCCAGAAGGTATTCAAGACAGCCAAGCAGCTACATAAACAGGGGTCATTCACAAAAACTCGTTAGTGCTCCCAGATATTTACTGTTACAGTATTATTTACATTTATGCAGTACTGCAGAAGCCAGCAGCTCTGAGTCAAAGAAGTTCCTCCATGAGTCACGTGCATGGCAACACACCAAGAAAAGCAAGCTGCTATGAATCATGGCAAATTTTCTTACTTGAGCAACAGACAGATGGAATGTTGTTTTTCTAAAAACACTGGTGTTCTCCTTCCCCAGTCCTGGAAGGCAGAAGCTCCCCCCCTCTCCCAGGGCCCTGTTCACACCCCAGTGCAGAGCCTGAACACTATGGCTGGCACAGACTTGGGTGGCAGCAGGGAGCTTGTCCCTGTCCCACCTCTGAGTGCTGCCTGCTGCTCCTTCAGTGGCCTGGATTCAGCTCTACCCTTCTGCCTAGCCACTCCTCTTCATGGAATCTGCAGAAATGTTCATATTAGTGAGGCCTCTAATTTCTCATGTGGTTTGACAGTATGTCTGATGAGGGGAAGTCTGGTAGCCGCAAGTGCATAAACGCGGGAAACCAATCTAAACACATCCTCCCCAGCTTCCACTGGGTAGCTGGTTTTTACTCTCCTATGTCTCACATTCTCCTCAGGGGACTTAAAAGAAGTAGAAATATTCAACACCTAATCGTAAGAGAAGCTGAAGAAAGTACAGGAAGACCAACACAGGGAACCTTGTTTATGAAACAGTTCAAATAAGAGCAAAGTCATTACCACTCTTAGAATTGCTTCTTAAGCTTGTTTCCAATTCAGGTTTTGCCCCACTGGCATTAGTTACCAACCATAATTCACATTCTGACACTTACTTTCCAACATGCCATAAATGAGCAAAGCCGAGATAAGCAACTGGATCACAAAACTAACAAACAAAAACCTGCGAGGAAAAATGACATTATTCTCCAAATATAACTACAAGAACTGCCTTCCAGGATTTGAGATGGAGAACCTGGAACATGAAGACCACTTGCTGTGGGCAGAGGAATGAACATACGCCCGCACCATTGCTCTCAGCCAGGGCAGAGGTTCTCAGCAACGTCCCTCTGTAACAGCAACACAACTGGGACGTTTACTCCCATTGCCAGGCAGCAGTTTATAATTAGTTCTGCATGAAGTCTAGTGGAATTAAATCCCACGTGGTTGGCTTTCAAACCCAGTTCCTCCTATAAGGATCCCCCTATTAACACTGCTTTTCACGTTTAGTTTCTACCAGATGCACAGAGTGACAGAAAACAAAACAGCTTTGCATAAAGTTGTGTTCTGAACAATAAAGCCCCCTCCTCTCTAAAATAAATACAGTCCAAACACAGATAACAACTGTAAAATAGACAAAAAAAGGAAAGACAATTTTCTGCATTTAGGGAGTGTCTTCTTTCTGCACATCTGGAGTTTTCAACAACGTATCTGCCTGGAATGAAGTCAGCTAGGGCTCTGCTGCAAACAGATGTGTAAGACTAATAAATATCATGTTTAATTTTTGAACAGCCATCCAAAAGCTGTTTCCCTGAGAAAGTTACTTTATTTGCACCAACCTGGAAAATACAATATCTAAAAAGTTGGACAGTAACACAGTGTAATTTTTTTTTTTCCTGATCTGGCTGCTGGGAAATAGATTCTTAGACTAATCTGTGCTGTATTAAATTTTTGAGTAATTTCTTCCCCCCTTAAAGGACAGTTTAATACTTTAGGTTAAGACAAAGTGAAAGCCTACAAAACTACATTTAGATTTAACAGTATTTGCTTAAACAACTGTAATCATCTGAGTTACTTTAACAGAACGTGATAAAACAAGCCTTTCACTGGGGAAGAAAACCCTTCGTCTCAAAGCACAGTTTGGGGAATTTTCTCTATGTAAAAGCTTCTTGTGCACTGGACTACTTTTGTTGCCCCTTTGAGCAGTAGGAAGCAATGAAAATACGATGGTGCTCTGAACATCAGCTGTAAGCAGAGTTTCCCAGGAAGGATTTGATGTAGGAATAAATGTACAGAATGAATAGCTGTAAATCAGCAGAAATTATGCAGAAGAACTGGGCACACCACAAAGCTAGAGAATTAACACAATGACAACAGTGCTGCCAAATGCTGAGCAGCTTATCCAGAAAAGGAGTGAAAGAGAACTGCACAATGGTTACACGATGTCTGAGGACGCCTGTGAGTCCATTCCGTTGAATAGCAGTAAAGCTAAAAGCAAATATTCAGCATCTTAGCGACTATCCCCAGAGGCACCCTCCAGGCTCAGCCATCTTGCGGTTCTGTGATGTGGGTCAGCTGTAGTTACTTGACTGAATTGTTCTACAAACCTCCGACAAGAAAAATAAACCACTCAGTTGCCTTGCAATTCCTTTTTACCGATGAGAATTGAAATGTATTGTTCCACTGCACAAAGTTAGTAAGCAGAGACCTAAACAACACTAAAAAGGACTGGTAGAAGAACGTTTGGGCATGACAAAAACAAAGCACTTTTCATATAGAAATTACAAGGTAAGATTAGGGATACTGGGACAGAGAAAACCCTTACTGCAGAAAGCCTTATTTTCTTGAATCAAAAAGGGTGGGAAAACATTGAAAAAGTGTCGTGCTTTAATAAGGTGAATTCAGAATGCAACTAACAAAAATATATTAGAGATGTTCATTTTACTTTTGTTCATTTCTTACCTGTGGTTCCAGGACAGCCTGATGACACTTCAAGATGGCAAACATCACGTACTATGCTTATTGCTATTTCATCTAATACTTGACCTCAAACAGGCACATAAAAAGAATACTAGAAGCAGTGAGTGCTTTTATAAAAATCAAATACTAAGTTTCCTCCCATGTAAATTCAGAGACTAAGGCAAAATGTGACTGGCAGACAGAAGCTGCAGGCATCTGATCAAATACTGCAGAGCCTTCTATTATTTACAACCTACATGTTGGTACTTGTACCTGCAAGTGATAGGCATAGTGAGAATTTCTTCTAATAACTGCTCTTCAGTTCTTGGTACTCTCTCTCATAACAGTCTAGACCACAGAAGCATTGCTAATAGCAAGAAGCTTGATCTTGTACCCAAGTTTAGAACTTTTGTAGCCATTCAGCAGCTTGCACTTTGTGCATCTGCAGTATGTACCAAAGATAAGCTGTAACAAAATCTAATTTCTGAAGAGATAAGTTAGTACAAGTTTAGAGCAGGATGAGCCAAACATCGTGGTTCTGTGAGCTATATTATAATGCCTCAAGCTAAAAAAATCAGTTAATAGGCAATGCCAGTCCTACAAATTTGCTTCCTCCCAAAGCAGCAAGCTGGTCCTTATCCCTAGGGCCACTGCAGCCTTGCTTCAACACAGCATCTAGAGAATCCAGCCCTGTCCCACCAGCCCTGAGATGGGCAGGGAGCACCTCACTGCCCCTCCTCCTAGGTCGTAGATGATGCCACAGTCACCATCACTGGGAGGCTCAGGGATGTGTCTACGGTGCTTCTGCTCTCCATCACTGCCCCTTTTGAAACCCACACCACAGTGGGACTGGCAGCTCAGAAGCAGTCTTGGAAAGCCCTACACTCAAATCTCACCAAAACCAAGCAAAACAGTCATGAGGCAGCCACTTCTGCTTTGGCCACTTTTGGAATTCTGTCTTGGCTTAGCAGCATCCATAGTAGTCTTTTTCTAAGCCAAAGAAACCAAAACCCTCATAGTACATTTTGCTCACATTCTACAGCTTCAAAGTTTATGTTGCTCAACTGACAGGTCTTCAAGCTTTCACCAAGCCTTGCAGCTCCTACTCACATAGCCTACATTTCCATAACCAGCGGCATTCCTACACAAGGCTCACATTTATTCTCCAAAGGTCAAAGTCAGCATGCCAGCACCTCATCCTCTTCTGAAGCCAAGGGATCACCTTACTTCTTGAGGATTTCTGCACCTAAAGCTTCAACAGCTTTTGTCAGGAACCTCACCATAGTGGACTCAAGTCTCTGAAGCCTTCTCCTCTAAAGTGTGCACTTCAGAACAGAGAGCATATCGCAAGCAGCCAGAACTGTACTTAGAAAGCTGCGGAGCAGTATACATATTGATGGAAATAAGCAGTCACTGGAGCAGACGGTGGGGCTGGGGAGGACACACACACCAGGCTGACACTCGTGTTTGTGAATGTGAAAACCTCACAGAGATAACTGAGCTTACAACTATCACCAAAAAAATAAGCGAACTGCAACGGAAAAGCCACAATGGAAGTAAACCAAATGGTCAGTCTCAAATTTCAGAAAACTACTTTCTCCAGGAAAGTTGCTAACTCTTCCGAATTGTGTAATTTAATAAAATTAATGGTTCTCTGGAATCAGCTAGTCCATCAAGTAAATTAGTGCTATTTAATTACTAGAGGTTTATTTATACTTTTACTCGGATCAACATTCAAATTTCTCTTTTCACTGAACTCTTTACGTGGTACTCCTTCCAGTTACGTGCAGAGGATGGGAGAAGCTCTTTCAGGGCACTGTGCAGTCTCCTGAATATGTTTTAGAACAGAGAAAAGGGAAGAATTAAGGAGCCAAGATTGACTGCCAATTAACTAAAAGTTCCACAAGCTCAACAGCTAAAGAGAGAAAAATAATCTTTACTGTGATCAAGGAAAAATAATTTAAATAATAACTTATGGTGAACAAGCCTTCAGAACAGAACTTGGCCTTCCATTTAGAAATTCCTCCTTTAACATAAAATTTGAGATATACACTGACAATGTACACAGAACTAAGACAAGAATACTCTTCTATTTGCAGCAGTTCATTAAAACTATGGCTCTGTAAAGCAGGGAAATAGTTTTAGGTCAACTGGCATTTGTAAGCTGACAACTCATTTCACAGCCTGATTCTCTTTTACCTTTCTCACAAGAACTCATACCATTTCAATACAGTTTATACAGTAGCAGCAAAAAAAGACTCTTTAATCTAGTCAGAAACATTAACTGAACAGAGAACTAGTTTGCTTTCACAGACTCTTTTTCATTAGACATGTGTAACTATGACCAACGAGATTTTTCAAGAACTCCACGTCTTAAAAATAGCTCCCACAGCTTTTGCTGAAGGGCTGAAGAGAGAGACACTGCATTTTACAATCTAGTTTTCCTGTGGGGAAGGTAGCGGCAGAGGAAACCAGACCTGATGCAATTATTTGCAATGACTCAATTCACGTTTTAATCCACTTCTATGAGACTGAATCCTTTCTGGCACCAAACAAGCAATTTAAAACAAAACCAATATAGTTATGCTGAAAGTGTTTCAGGAGCAGCAGGGACACTTTCCTTCCTGTACATATTTACTTGCAATGAGTTGAGAAAAAGCTGCAATAAATGACAATTAAGTGAGACAGGCCTTCATGATTTGCACTTCTTTGCACAGTACCATCATTGGTATGGAAACATGCAGAACTAACTTCAGCCACAAGACATGTGACGTGATATCAACCTGCTTCTCTGAATGAAGAGGAACGCTGGAGGCTTGCTTTTCTTTTCAAATAACAGTCTCTTGTACACGAAATTGCTCCTTAAGAAAGTATTGCTGAAAGGCAGCCATGCACACAGGTCAATGTGACTATGTTTCGTTGCCAAGCAGGTAGATAAACTAAACAGACTAGTTTGATCATGTGCCACACTTCTTGCTTGCTAGTTGCCACTGAGCTGAATGCTTTCACAATGAGGTTTTCTTTCAGTTTCCTGTCAAAAAAAAGATTTTTACTTCCAATCCTTCATTACTAGAGAAATGAGATAAACCTTTCCTCCTGTACCAAGGCTACATTCTTGAGACACAGTAGGTCTGACATGTTCGTGTACACAGTAAAATATGTGAAATGCATTCAGAATAAATCTTGAGCATTTCTAATTCAAGTGCATTTGCTGAAAGCACATCTATTTTGCTATATATATATAGACAAAAACATTTATCAAGAATTTTCCATACCCCACCCAGGAAACACTTTCACCATCTCCACTCATGCTTCTATTTCCCCCTCTAACAATAGAGCTACCACTTGCAGGGAGCCATTATGCATGCCAGGCTTTAATCTGCCCTATACACTTGCTCTTTTGTAGAATACCATATGAAAACAGTGGGAGCAGATGGAAGAATTGTCCTTAGGGCAGTATGAACCATATGCTGAAGGGAGCAGTGGGCACAGGGCTGCCAGCAGAGGAAGCAACAAAGATGAAATGGCAACACCGGAGGGAAAGGAGAACAAAAAATGGGCAGGGAGGACAGATTAGAGTCAGAGAGGTTTGGGTGCAATAAAGTTGTCAGCTAACTATAGCCACATGTTTCACAACCACAGTTCTTGCCTGAAGTTTTTTGGGGAAAAAAAAAGGTCCATAACTTTACTCGGTTTGCAAAGACCTAGTCTTTTCAAAAGGCCAAGCTGCTGTGAAAAGAGGAGCAGGAAGCAGTGCTGTAAACCAGATGTAGAAGTCAATGGGTAGAAAGAGTTCTGATCTGAAGAAGTTACTGCTATGTATCAGACTTCTCTGCAACATTTTGGAGAGGCAGAGGTGGGGAATGATTGCTCAAATGATTGCTGAATTCAGGATTCAAATCCATGACGCTTGGCCTCCAAGATGCTTTAAGAAACACAGAGGCAGGAAGAGATTTCTGGCACAAAAGGAGAATGCAAACAGGCATGTACAGCTGGAGGCAAGTGAGGAAACAAGACTAAAAGATAGAGAAAAAGATAACTCTATCACAAAGCTTTCTCCATAGGCTTCCCTGAACCCTTACCCTGAAACTTCTTGCTCCTCCAGTGCTGTCTGCTTTGTCCAACAGTTGCATCAGGTGTCATAAAAATGATCTTTCTGTGCACATTCACTTCACTTAATTTGCTCTCATGGAAGTATCAGTTGAACAGATTTTCACTTATTCTTTCCTTTAAAATACTGGATTTATTTATAAACAAAAGATGCAAGCAATACTTTCTTTGGTTAAGCAAATATATATATATATATATATATATATATATATATATAAAAGAATAATAAAAGAATAATAAACAATTTAAAATGTCATTTTTAATAAAACATTCATAACAAACAAGAAGTCCAACGTGAATACTACAGGACTCAAGCTAAGAGGAAAGTAGAGCTGAATTACCATCTGCAGCTAATTAACAGTTGCCTCAGTCAATAGCTTTCCTTTATGAACACAATTAAAGACAGTTTCTTAAAGTTAATAACTTGTGAACCCTTCACAGATGACTGAAATCTGTACAAAAAAAAAAAAAAATCACCAGCATAAACAGGATTTGTTATGTAGCCAATGATGTTTTGTGATAAAACCTGACTTAAATTTAATTTTGTTGTTGTTGTTGTTTAAATGCACTTCAATTGATATTTTTCTCTAGAACGTCTTAGTTCTTGGTGGCATAAGTCCTGCCTGTAACTTTTCTAGATATAGAACAATTTCTGTAAAATGTTATCAAGAAATCAGATGTAGGAACTATACTAAGCACTTGGGCTATTACAAAAATTTGTGTTATAACTTTTTGGAATTCTCCAAAGAAAACAGTCTAGAGTCTTGCCCTTCTGGGCTCTCCAGTCACATCAAAGGTGAAGAATAAGCAAGTTTGAAAGAAATCCGTGTATAGTCTCAGTGCAATAGTTTTGTTTTCAGCACAGGGAAAACGTGCTTTCTTGCAGCAAGCAGGGAAATCTTTTCCAGACCACAGTTTACATTGCAAGTGTATCAACAAAGTCTTTTTTTTTTTTTTTTTTTAAATGGAAAAGCAAACTAAAATTTGCTCTTATCACACCAAGAAGCCTTCTAAATGGTAGCTTTTGGAGTATTGGTCCAAAGTGCAAAAAAAGTGACTTGGGGAGGAAGCGCAGAGACCTCCCAAAGCCACGATAAGATACATAAGTTAAAACACTCTTTCTCCCTATGGGAAATAACAGCAAGGCTTGGGTAGCAGGGGGCTACAGGGTGCCCTATATGGCAGTAAGCCACGACCTGCCCTGTGCTGGTTATGGTACATTGATGCAGTGCTGACAAAACTGCAAGAGTCACCGCAAGTCCCAGAAGAGCACCTATGGCCCAGCTTGAGCATATTTAAGAAAGAACAGCAGGGATTTGGAAAGATGCAGGGGGAAAGACTGGCAGGGGAAAATGGTGCTGGGAACACGCTCTTGGATGGAGCAACTTGATGGCACACTAGTGTGTCCCTGAGGGTCCCCAACCCAAATGACCAACACTGGTCACACACCCCTGAGGGAGTTTTCTCTTTCTTAGTATACAAATTTATGATAAGATGCTTGCAGTAACTAGCAGGAAGATAAATTCAGAAGTTCCCAGAGTTGAGACTGGCTTATCACAGGAACTGTTGGAGAACACTGACAGCATCTAGACCTGGAACAGCGCAGGATGAGGATAACAGTGAGGACTCCAAAGCTCCAAACAGAGCCTGAGTTCCCAGATTGGGAAACGGTGGTGGTGTTTAAAATAGAAGTGCAATGTCCACTCCATATGGTGAAGATTTAAACGAGGTTTTAACCAGTGGGAAATGCAGAATCACAGGGGACCCATGGCATGAAAACGTCTGCCAGCCAGAAGGAGAATGCTAAGAAGCGGGCCAGCACTGCGCAGGAACCAGGAATACCAGGAAGGAGATACAGTGGCCGTGGTACCCCTCATTTGTGGCTCCAGGGCTGGCTGTTTGCTCCCAGCAGGGCTGGGTGATAGAGCAACAAACCACAGCAGCGGCAGAATGGAAAGCAATATAATAGCCACACAGAGAAACAGCTACTTCAACACATGGTGTGGATGTGTGCATCTACATTTCAAACATCAGCAGGTACTGTGTACCCACCGCAGCAAAGCTAGCAGTGAGTTGCTTGAGGTTTTTCCACTCAGAAAGTAAAATGTAGGCAGTATGCTAGAAAAAATAAACACACATACTTGCTGGTACCACGGAATGTAGCCTAGGCTGGAATCAGATACCAGCAGTCATTTGAAAAAACACAGTGGTCCAAAAAGGAGAGAAAGATTGTGGAGTAGAGTGGGTTTATCATATTCCCTGTAATCCCCTGGCATCCAGTGAGGCAAATGATACAATGGCTTGTTTAAAACTGTGCTCCAAGGAAAGAAAACTGCAAAGCTAGGAAGCTGCAGAGCTAGATAAGATAAGGGCAGGATATTATCATAGCAGCCCTGCATAAAAATCACATGTACCAAGTTCATCCATCCACATGACAAAATACTGGCCAGAGTTTGTGACAAACATCTGTTTAGGTTGTGATGATGTTAAAAGTAGAATTTAGAACAAGATGAACGTGCCAACAGTTCTTCAATGCTTGTTTCTCAAAAATGTTCTGGGCACAACCTGAGCAGGGTTTCAGTAGCAGAAGGCTGCAGGGTGCCCTTTGTGGGAGAAGGCCCTGAACTGCTCCTAGACATAAGGAGCAGCTCCACGAGGCATGCAGAGAGGCTGCTGAAAGGACGGCAACTGGAGATGTGCTGCGGGCAGGAAGAGCACCACGTAGAGGGGGTATGTCCCTGAAGATCTGCAGCCATGGGCCCCTCTCACCAGGGCAGGGACAGCCTGAGGGACTGTGGGCAACCCACAATAAGGCAGAGGAGCAGAGGCAAACCAGAAAAAAGCTGTGGAAAGAAATCATTAGACATATGGCCTTTCTGCTCTGCCTGTCACCTCACCGAAGGAACAGTGATGGACTGAGTACAGACATCAAAAAACAGGAAATTAGAGTAGGAAGGCAGGGAGGAGAGGTGTTATGCTTAAAGCTGAACCTTAGAAAGAGAAACTGCTGAAGTCTTTGATTGATTCTTTTTCTCCACACTCAAAGCCACGATTCAGTTCATGTTAAGTGACAGCAAGTCAAGACTGCTCTGGTTATGACATTCTCTCAAAGCACTTATACTATACTCAAAAGTGTAGGCTCCTGTGCAAGAACTTGGAAAAGCAGTTTGACTAAAAGAAAGAGGCCTGCCCCTGTCAAGCTGATATTAACTGATGAAGATTACTATTATTACAGTATTTCACTAACACACCTGTCACTTGATGAAATACAACTTCACAGCAGTGAGAGGTTCAAGACAGGGTTCTGCTTTAGCTCTTTCTTTTTCAAGTGCAGTGGACTTCATTACACACACACCAGAGTAACATCAGAAGACACTGAAATTGGTCTTGGCTGGATGGCAGCAGGCTGAGTCACATTTAACTCCGGCCAAGTTAAATCACTGTAACTGCAGAAAGACTAAGGATTGTTGCAGTGATGTCATTTTGCTGTAGCAGTGCAGTGGCCATTTTATATAAATAATAAACATTAAAAGCTCTTAGCCATCTCAGCTTAGAGGAAACAAACACAGAACAGTATTTTCTGCACTTTCCATGTTCATGCTGCCATGTATGCATGTTAACATCCCTACTAATAATGCTTAACTGAAACTTAGATGTAAAAGGCACGCAGCTGTACAGCCCACAAAGCAGATATCAGTCTTCAGCAGTTCCTACACCATGCCCCTGCTTCAGATGAAAGCTCTATCCACAAGATTATTCACTTAACGCTGTCATCAAACTAACCGTGTTTCCCAATGCTGACTTGCCTCAACAAGAATCTAGAGGACACAACTCCTCCACTCACAGCCCTATAATTACAGCAGCCTTAGGAAGAAGGGATCTCTTTCTGTAACACACCTGAGGCTACTGATTTTGTAACAGAGATATGAAGGCACCCAGCATTTTCCTCACCACCCAGTGTTCACTACCACAACCACTTCTGGCAGCAATGGTATTTCAGTCAATAAGCTCTACTCAATTCTTGTGAGTAATCATATTTCAAGCTTATAACCTTTGAGTCTTGAGTCCTCACTGAGCAAACATCTTTTGGTCCCTCAGAAGTACAGAAGGAAAACTGAATCTTCTGCCTGTTTGCAAGATCTAGCAATTTTCTACTGTTCATCGTGCAAGGATTTTATTCTCCTGAGCTCTTTACATAAATTGTACTGAAAACCTGTTACCTAATACTTCTCATCAGTGCAGTTTGAGAAGCAGATACCTAAAATTAGATGCCAGGCTCATCCGGTGGTTTTGCAGAGTTAAAATGGCAGAGTCAACCTCATAACTCACAACCAGCCAAAGCAGGAAGTCTCTTTCCTGATCTGCTCCCCTCCTCCCATCTCGTTTCCACTCTTTAACTCTCAGCCCTGCCACTCCTTTGTGCTGGCTCCAACTCCTCTCAAACCCTGTGCAGAACAGGCTCAAAGCATGGGATTAGCCCTTTGCTGACTCATCAGGCTGAATCATCTCAGTACTGTTCAGATGGGCACTAGATCAAATGCAGATGGAGAGAAATGGGAGGATCCCACTTCTCAGCAGAGGCAAACTGTTAGATTGGCCATATATAATCACAGAATCGTTTCAGTTGGAAAGGAACTCTAAAGGCCATCTAGTCCAAACCCCCAGCAATGAACAGGGACACCTACAGGTACATCAGGTTGCTCAGAGACCTATACAGTCTGACCTTGAAAGTTTCCAGGGATGGGGCATCCATACTTCTCTGGGCGACCAGTTCTGACGTCTCACTAGCCTTACTGCAAAAAACTCCTTCCTTATATCCAACTTAAATTTCCCCTCCTTTAGTTTGAAACCACTTCCATTTGTCTTGTCACAGTAGACCCTGCTAAAGTCTCTCCTTCTTTTCTTATAGCTCTCCATTAGATATTGAAAGGCAGATAGCAGGTCACCTCAGAGCCTTTTCTTCTGCAGGCTGAACAGCCCCCAGCTCTCTCAGCCTGCCCTTGTAAGAAGATATAAAGTGATGACATAAAAACTTCTATTCAACCTTCCTCTGCATTCAGCCTCAATGATAGTTAAATTCCAGCTCTGCTGGATTTGCAGAGCTCATGCTTGGAGAAAAAAAGAAAAAAAAAAAAAAGCTGTGAAGTTAAAACTGCAAGCTCTTCTACACAAGCTGAAAGTTCACCACTGTTTAATAACACACACAAATACTCATGATAGATTGAATATTGTTTTAACCCCGATGCCTTTCATGTGCCTAAAATGCATGACTCAATATAAGTTCTCACTCCCAAGGCCATAGGCTTGTGTGCCTGGGTTCTGGAAGCCAACAGTCCAAGGGAAACTCATGTCTAAAGCTGCACAAGAGCTGAACTGCTTATAGTGTAAGTTCCTTAACTTATTATGGCAGTTCTGTGAATTCAGACTATAAACAGCCTACCAACAGTGAAATACAGATTTTCACAATCACAGACACAATCCAGGCTTCACCTTTATTTTGATCTAAGATTGCACCATCAGTGATCTGAAATTCTTCTGAGCAGCTCCACCCTCCCCAAACTAACATTCTCCAGGATTCTTAGGCATTCATAGGCATTTTGTTTCAAGAAAGAGTTCCCAAATTCATTGTTACCTAATTATTTGGTTTATATTATCAGCATAGACCAGTACTCCGATAAACTAACTCAAGTTTCAGAAGCAGTCCATTAAAAATGTAATATCAGTTTCTTCAGCACTCCAAACCGAATCCCCAAAGGTGCTTTTTGCACTACATTTCTAGGCAGCGCATTCAGAAATGCTGTTTCTGAGCGACTCCAAATACTTCTGCACCTTACAGGCATCGTACAAAAAGATCTTGTAGTCCAAGGCTATGAGGACTGTTTGCAGAAGAGCAGATTTTCTAAGTAATTAGTAAGACGGAGTCAGTTAATATACAATTGTACTATTTTTCCACAGTCCAGATTTGCTAATCCAGCAGTTCAGACTGCAGTGTGGCCGTAACAGCAGAACTCAATTCAAACAGGCTTAAAGCCAAATCGCTTCTCGCATCCTGCCGTGCCTACAGCTCTCAGCTAAGGCTGGGGGACGGCATCCTTCCTTCCATCCCACATCCTACCGCAAAGAGATGCAGAGACGTAGGTTTCCAAGGAGTTCACAAAGAACTTGGGAAAAAAAAAAAAACAAAAAACCAAAAAAAAAGCCCAAACACTAAAGCATAACATCAAATAAGCTTATTAAAGTGGCCTAAGGAAGATTTCTGATGAGTACGCCCCCGTTGCCCGAAATCCCCGTAACCCCGCTCGCTTTCCTAAAATGGAAGAGCGCCGCAGCGGGCGGTCGGGCACCGCCCGGCCCGACAGGCAGAGCCCCGTGGTGAGGCAGCGGGCTCCCCGCGCAGCGCTCATGGCAGGACTGCGAGCAGGAGAGCCATGCAGAAAGTTCAGGGGCACTTTTCCACTTAGTCGAAACTATAAAAACAAAGCAAAGGAGGCGCCCGCTCTCGCTCCGTCCCGCCGCCCCCCATGCCGCGGCCGCCTGGGGAGCCCCTCGCCCCGGGACGCGCGGCGGGCGGCGGCCCCTCGCCGAGCCCAGCGGGGCTGGGGGGGACCCCGGGCGGCCGCTCCCGTCGCCCCTCCTCACCTCTGACGGGGGCCAAGAGGGCGAGGAGCGCCGCCAGAAGAAGCCCGCTGCGCGGCATGGCTGTTGCCCGCTAAACTCCGCTTTCCCCCCCTCTACGGGAACGCCGACAGCCACCCCGCCCGGCCGGCTCGAGGGCGGCTCCCCGGCCACTCCGCCCTATCAGGCCGGGGAGCCGTGCCTCCGCGGGGGGAGCGTCGAGAGGAGGGCGGCGCGGCCCGCCGGGGCCGTTCGGATTAGGGCGGTGCCCGCACCGCTCCCTGCCGCCGCGGGACAGAACCCGGCCTGGCGGGCTGCGCGGGACCGGGAGCTGCCGGTTCCGGGCGGTATCCCCACTGAAGCGTCCCCCCAAACAGGCCGTTTCGTGGGTGGAATGAGCTGCAGGGCTTAAATAACTGGCACGTGTGGTGGTGGTCATGGAGAGGTATGCGTTCTTGCAGCTGGCTTTCATAGAATCCTGGAGATTGGAAAAGGCTGCTAAGACCATCCAGTCCAACCATCAACCCAGCTCCACCATGCCCACTCGGATCCATTTTGCGCCAGCCTATGTATTCCTCTTCTAGCATTCGTGGGACTCTGCCGGCTGGAAAAGTACAAAATCAGCTTGTTAGTGAATCACTGTCATGAACTGATGGGAATATTTTTCCTCCTTGACAGATTTAACCTGAGGCAATAAGGAGTTTAATTATAGTCATAAAATTACTGTCTTAAAATTTAGGATAAACTACTATAAAATAGGTGAGTTTTGCAGGAGGAGCACTGGAGTCCCTGGAGGACTGCAGGCTGGAGGATGTGAGTAGCAAGAGTAGCTTTTCTAGTCATAACGCCTATGGAATCAGCACTGTGTTCCTCTTACCTTCTTCTTTTTGGGACTTCTTGTCTAGAGGATAAGACCGAACAAATGTGCATGTAATTCAGTGGTGCTGTGTGGATACCTGTAGGAAATTACTAACGTGCTCTAAAGAAGTCTTTTAACAGTGTTTGTTTATAACCGTTGCTGATCATCACCTCATCACCTTCTAAGTTGCTCTCCTGATAAAAAGAGTAAGAATTTTAGTACTCCTCACAGCGCAGCGCAATTCTCTATTTGTACCAAAACTTTTGTACCAAAACTTTATTTTTTTGAAGAATTGCATAACTTGCAGAGAAAGCCTACTTTACCTCTCTGAAATAACCACATCAAATCAGGCCCATTTTACTTCCCTTTATCTAAATTAGTCCTTACTAATGTTGCCATCTTCAGATGAGATGGGAGCAATCACCTATTTGAGGTAATGAGATAGCTGTGATGGGCGTACTTGCATTTGACACTGGAGCTCCCCCTGGTTTCTCCTGGTTTTCAGTTGGCCCTACCCTTGAGGTAGGGATGTAGATCTCCGGTGCCAGTCTTTACATGGCTAATAAATTCTCCAGATGTATAAATACCAAGCCTTTTTTTTTTTTTTTTTTTAGTCTTACTAATTTTTTTAGTTGACATCTTGTGAAAACAAGTTCAGTTATTTGAGATTACCAGCTTTACTGTGCCTGTAACTTTAATTAAAAGATCACAGTCTTTACTATTTCACACTTAAAACCAATACATTTGTAAAATACAATAAAAAATGAGTACTAGGGCTGCTAATCTGACTGCATGAGTAATATGCATAATCTCATCGAGTCATTAAGGTTGGAAAAGACTATTAAGATCACCTAGTCCAATTGTCAACCCACCCCCACCATGCCCACTAACCACATCCTTCAGTGCCACATCCACATGGTTCTTGAACACTTCCAGGGACGGTGAATCCATCACCTCCCTGGGCAGCCTGTGCCACTGCATCACTGCTCTTTCTGAGAATGTATTTTTTCCAAATATGCAACCTGAAATCTGAATTTGACACCAACCTTTTTCAGTAACACTTGTATTTGCCCTGCTCATACTGCAGTGCTTGTCCTAGCAGCAGCTCCCTCACTGTCTCCTGCCTGTAGACTGCCAGGAAGCCTCTGCAAACAGCTCAGGCACTTGCTTGATTTGGATCAAGGAAGGAGATCTCCAAGGAAGGAGAGGAGCAAGTTGAATATTTCCTTAAGACTTAAAGAATGAGATCTTTAAAGGACGTGCATGCTCTGTGGCTTGACCTGAGGAAAAATATATTAGAGTAGCATGATCAAGTTTGGAAGTTGTAAACCTAAACTTCTATGATACTGTCCAAGCTTGAATATACTCTGATGAGAGCAGCTAAATGAAAGACCTGTCTTAGCAGCTGTCCATGAGCTGTGATGGTAACTGCACTCTCAATTTCTTCTAATTCCTCTTTTAAAGTTAAAACCTTGTTATTTTCCTGCCTCCACATAGTTTTGTGCTCATTTTACCTGTAAGGTCTCAGCCTTTCCAGAAACAGCATCATTCTTTGGATATTCAAAGAAGCAAAGGAAATAAACAGAAATAGTGATTTAGTTGCATTGTGTTAAAGGGATAAATACCAGTTTGGTGCTCTAGGTCTGCTTGCTTTCAAATAGACTTGTATGACCACCTTCAGGGAGTTTTACTATGCCCAATGAGAAGAACTCTTATGACTAGTGTACAGAACATTGCTTTTTGTTGGAGCAGCAGATTACAGATTCTTTTGAATTACTGATGAATCTCTATAGAGATCTCTAAGTTTTGTGAGGGAATCACTTGGTATAACTGGGTGTGTAAATCTCACTCAACAGGCATCCCTATGCGGAGGGAAGAGAAGTTCAGCCCATCAACTTCTTACAAAAGTCAGCAATGTCCTCCCGACTTGTCTGAGATAGTATCTTCCCTCAGAATTCCTATTCCCCCTTTCTTAAGCCATTTTTTGAGTTCATTTTTCACTCAGAGGGTGGTGAGGCACTGGAACAGGTTGCTCAAGGAGGCTGATGGATGACCCAACCCTGGAGGCATTCAAGGCCAGGCTGGATGTGGTTCTGGGCAGCCTGGTCTGGTTGGCGACCATGGACATAGCAGGGGGGTTGAAACTAGGTGATCATTGTGGTCGTTTTCAACCCAGGCAATTCTATAATTCTATGATTCATTTTTATATTGTTCTCTTATTCTCAGGTGACAGAAAAACGAACAACAGCTCACTCAGGGTGACTACTGTGAAGTTTATCAGTTCCAGAGTACCACCAGATTCCCTTCCCTGCAATGTTATAACAGAGCCTGGCTGCACGGCTCCACCCTCCATGCTGTATCTTCTAGAGTCAGCACACCAACCTCCCATGGTGCTCCTAATCTAAGGTTTGCAGGTCTCATGCAACTTAGGGAGCTATCATAGAACAGTATCCTTGAATATTCACTGCATTCTACCCTGAAGGTTTCTTCAATGCTTTTCTTCTTTTAAGAATATCCCACTAAATAACTTCCAATAATTATTCCACATAATCTGCCCCAAGAGTGTAGTCATTCAAGCTTCTCAGTATTTAGGAGGAATTGGTGAGGTCACATGCAGTCTTGTTATGGGGATTACATCTCAAGGAACTCTCGGGCTGCTCACTATTTATGAGGTAAGATTGCTGACAGTATTTAGCAGGACAGTGTTATCAGTTCTGAGTGAGGCCTTCGGCATAACAGCCTGGCTGAAGGAGGAGGTTGGGGGCAGGCACAACCTCGGAAGTTGCTACAGGCAAAGTCTTGAAGAAGAACAAGGCAGAGACCAAACAGGCTCCAGAATCTACCATGTAAACTTCACTAGCTCTCCTGTTGTGTGCTATGTTTTCATGGTCTCTACTTTGCAGAAAAGGATTAGACTGAAGGCACTGCAGCATAAGAATTTCTTCCTAAGGATGCAGATAATAAACCTCAACAAGCAGCCTGTTCAGTAACTCCTTTCAGGAGTTTATGCAGAAGATGTGTATTTCCACAACGGTATCTGCAAAGACCTGTTACCTGGTCTCAGTCATTCTGCTTTTCCTTCTATCAGTGCCTTTGGTACCACTTGTTCCCTTCTACTAGCAGAAATTGTTTCACTTGTCTTTGTGACATAAAACATTAGCTCGAATTATGAGGCATCAGGGCTACTGGGATGGATACCATCTCTTTTAAAGTTTATCCCATTTCTACAACTACAGACATTTCTCTTACTGAAAGTATAAACTGATTATGGTTTCCTATTCAGATTCTCTCCAACAGATTTTTTTTGTTAGCTTTCCCTTTCACTAACATCTGTAAATACTCTGACTACATTTCCTTATGCTGTAGACTATCCAAAGATCTATGTCCAAATTTTACCGTACTTTTCCGAACAGTACATAAAAACAAATATGATTTTATAGGTCATATTTTTTTTGCCTATTAATGTGCATATGAAGAGACATTAGGTGAAGTCTTGTTAAAAAAGCAAACGCGTATTATGGCATAAATATCATACAGAGTTTAGTTCCGTAATACACTATGCAGCTTATTCATTAATCATAGAATCATAGAATATCCTGGGCTGGAAGGGGCTCACAAAGACTATCTAGTCCAACTCATGACTCCATACAGGACCATCAAAATCAAACCCTATGTCTGAGAGCAGTGTTCAAACACTCCTCGAATTTCGGCAGCTCGGGGCCGTGCCCACAGCCCTGTGCATCCCGTTCCCCGCACACCGCGCTGTGGTGCAGCCCCTTTCCCTGACCCCCAGCTGCCCTCCCCTGACAGCTCCATGCCGTTCCCTCGGGCCCTGTCGCTGTCACACAGAGCAGAGCTCAGCACTGCCCCTCCGCACCCTGTGAGGAGCTGCAGCCGCCATCAAGTCTCCCTTCATCTCTGCTCTGGGCTCAACGAGCCAAGGGACCTCATCTGCTCCTCACACATCTTGCCCTTCAGATCATCAGTCTTCATAGTTCTCCTTTGGTCGCTCTCTAATAGTTTTACATCTATATTCTCATTTTGTAGCATCCCAATCTGCACTCAGTGCTCAGGTGAGGCTGCAGCCCAGCAGAGCAGGACAGCCCCTTCTGCCACCCAGCTGGCAGTGCTGGGCTTGATGCAGCCCAATACCGTATGTTGGCTCTCCTGGCTGCAAGCCACGCTGCTGGCTCACATTCAGCTTGCCATCAGCTAGAACCCCTTGACCCCTTTCTGCAGGGTTTCAGCCTCTTGGCCCCAGTTTGTACACAAATAGGGGACTGCAGAATCCATTGCTTTTTCCTGTTAAACTTCAAGTGGTTGGTAATTCCCCAGCCTTCTAATTTGTCATGATCTCTCCTCAAGGGAGTCAACATCTCCCAATTTAGTGTCATCCACAAACTTAGTATACATTCAAGTCCTCTGCCCAGGTCATTCACAGAAACGTTATAGAGAACTTATTTGCTTTACAAGAAATGTTGGTTGGGCTTTTTTTAGCATAATTCCATTTTATTAGAAATAAAGCATTATTTCATTCTCTAGGTAATACATTTCAAGTCTGTCAGCCAGGTTTGCAGTAGTGTTAGATGCTCTATTCAAATGTATCCATCTAAATACCTATAACTACAAGTACTCACTGATAATTCTTTTCTGACTGTCTTATCTCAATAACTGAAACTTGAGGAACTAACTTTGCTGTGATTTTCTGAGCAAACTCCTATTTGTATTTTTCTATTGTGTATGAGTTCTCTTATTTGACACATGCATATACAACCTTTTTGCCTTAAGGTCAACTTATTTTTCTTATGTAGTGTCCTACATCAGTAGAAATGAAACTAGTAAACCTTTATTAGGATCAGACATTAAACAGCTAGTTACCCATTATCTTGGATATTGAAGTACTTATGCATAAACAACGGCCTTCTGTGCATATTTTAATAGTTCCTCTGTAAGATCTAGTAGTGTCAAGAACTGGCATGTTATAAAGAGGCCTTTTTGTTGATATTAATACTGTGGAGTGTTTAGGCTACGTGTACCAAACATTGTTGGTTGTATGGTGGTTTTTTTTAGTAACCATTTAGCATTTTTATTTTCTGTCGGAACAGATTTTCCTTTTCTTCAGTTACTGCAACATTTCTATTATTTATTAAAATATTGTATTCTTCAGTTCATGATTTATGATTTGTTTTCTTTAGTTCCCACTTCAGTAGACCGTGGTATCCTTACTAAATTCCAGCAAGCTGGATAGATTTTCTTATTTTTTTCTGTCTAGAGAGCTGTTTTTGTGTTTGTCCTCAGAATAGTATGGACTGGAAATATCTAGTCTTATAATAAATGAGGACAGTAGTCTGGTTGTAGTGTGTTATGCTGTAGATAGATCTCTAAGTTTCACAGTCTACCACATATTTTTTGAAACTTATTTATCCTATCTCTGCATTTCAAGATGAAACTTAGTTTTGAATATTTTAAGCCTCTTCAATTTTAATGTAAATATTTGGTTTGCTTGAATGAAAATCTGAAATATCTGTTTCTGATAAAGTGACATGTTTAGTAATGAGGTGTTTTATTTCTATATTTATTTTGCTTAAAAGAGCAAAATAACTCAGTCTTAAGATGATAACTCAGGTTTTGTAGGTTTCTTTCCATGATGCTAACTCCTATTAGTCTCTGCTCTTAGGAGTGGAAGGAAGGAGAAAAACTGACCAATCCAGTTCTTAAACAGGTGAATGTCATGTTTAGTTTAGACTGCTTAATCAGGCTGCAACCTTCTGAGCCTAAAGGAATGCAATTTAGGCACTCTTGTTATATGTTGGAGGTGTTTTATTCCGTAAAACAGGAACATGCAATTATATGTTTTATTTGTTCGTGTACTGTTGCCATTTGCTGTATTATCAAAACGTACTTTCTTCAGTATTTTCGTTGCTGTTCATATTTCTCCTTTGAGGAAAAATAACTCACTTCTATAAATTGTAATATCCCCAAGTGATAAAACAAAGTTGGGATGGCTTCTTTTTCAACCACTGTGATTTCTGTTGTATTCCCAGTACTGACATTGTCTAGGCAGTAAAAGCATGTGGAAAGTTCTCTTTCTGAAAAGTTTTCCTTTCAAGTGTTCACGTCTTGGAGTTTTGGAATCAAGCTTTCAGAAAATATCCCCCCTGGAAGAAGCAGCCATACAGATCTGTGTGTGTGTTTCCCTTCCATTCTCTGCCATGTGAATCCAGCTTGCTTCCCCTCATGCGCACTGAACCATCCTGCTAATGCCTCTTCCAGCATATGATGCAAGGCCATCTATTCCAGAGATACAGATTGGACCAGCTGCCTCAAGAGGCAGTTAGTTTGCCACAGAAATGCATGAATTCTAAGGGCAACATGATTTAAGAATTTCAGTCATTATCCAGTGAGGTAACCTGGATAATCTCATGTGCTATACTGAGAGCTCAGCTTAGAAACAATAGCTTTCTAGCAGGGAAGAATACCAATGTTTAATGAGAGCTTTTTTAATTTTTTTCCTGTGGTTTCTTGTCTTCTAAGTCTCCACCTGTTACATAGCACAGGTTACATAACTGCCTCAATTTCATAAACATGGTGAGGGTGTAGCTGTATTCTTTACAGAGTTTAGGAGATTTGACAGACGTGGCGAGAATTTAGCAGCCATTTGTGAAGGCATTTTACTCATAATGATTTTTGTGTATGTGTGCTAGATGTTTCACAAGAGGGCAAAAACTAATCTGCATTGATATGGCAAGAAGCATATATTCATTTGTCTCTTCTCCGTATGAAAAGGTCTTCATTAAGATGCTATCACAAGTCTAGAGTCTAAGACAGGCATCAGTTATTTGAGTTGTGTGTTGAAGACTGCAAGATGCAGCTGTTCCAAGAGTGTGTTATGAAGTATGCTGTTGTTGCAGTAATCTTTAAAGCTTTTAAATGAGTTCTTCAGATCCTGGCATAATTTGACAGACAGTGGCCTCAGTCTTTGCGTATAGAATCACAGAATCATTAAGATTGGAAAAGACCACTGGGATCATCCAACCAGCAGCCCATCTCCACCATGCCCACTAACCATCCCTCAGTATCACATCCACACAGTTCTCGTACACCTTCAGAAGTGGTGACTTAACCACCTCCCTGGGCAGCCTGTGCCACTTCCTCTCCAGCACACTTTCTGAGAAGAAACTTTTCCTAGTATTCAACCTGAACTTCCCCTGGTGTAATTTAAGGCCATTACCTCATGTCCTATTGCTAATCACCTGGGAGAAGAGGCCGACTCCCACTTTGGTATGGACTTATATCTGGCTAAGGAATCAATGACCCAAAGAAGCTGGAGTCTCCAAGTCATTTGTATATGGAAGGACAGTGTTTGGTGTCTGTGCTATGTGATAGAAACTGCCAACTTTAGTAAAGCCAAAGCTATATAGACAAAAAATCATGGCAGCAGAAAACTTGCAATGCTTTAAGTATGAGAATACCGATAATTGATTTACATCGCCACAGAGAAATAATACTCCTCAACCTAAGAATACTTCAACAGTGAATGCTATCTGTAACCCAAGAAGAATCTAGGCTTCTAGTCCTTTTTTAATGTCTGGATTGCTGCTGCTTTGAAAATAATTTGTTAATTTACCTTGAATTCACACACTGTGCTCCTCTTGCCTCCTCTCTTCCCACAAACTCACAGTATGATCCATAGGATTATATTTCCTTGTCCTCATACAGCATTCAGTGTCTGTCTCTCAGGCATGAGTATTTATGCTTTGAATTATTCTTCAGACATAGGTAAAGAATTTCCTTTCACACGTGAGACAACTGAAATCATGACTAGTCATCCACAGTCTCAGGAACTAATGAATCCAATTAGTCAAGTATCTCACAACTCTTAAGAAGGTGTGTGGCAAAACTGTGTTCTTATTTCCCTTACAAAACTCCTGCTCAGTTCTTTAAAGGATCATTTCCAGCACTAGAGTGTATTTCCTGCTTCAGGATCATTCCTGTGGTTTGTCTCATCATCTGTGTAGGAACATGTGATGATCTGTGCCTCTGTGCTCGATGATGCCTATTAGCTAGCTCACGAGGTTCCCTCCTCAGCCCATTTTATTGGATCATAATGCAGAAATGCTTGGCTGTCCTCGTGCAATTTGCTGGTGAACCAAGTTGACTTCCTGAGTTTGGTTCCTGAAAGATGAATGTTTATGTCCTTCCATTGCAGCTGTCAGTACTGCACTGGTGGAGAAGTGGGTGTAATGCTGGAGAAGCTGAGGTGGAAAAAAGTAAAAATGTGAAGAGCTGCAAAGATTGATGTCGTAGTCCGGCTGAGAATAAACCGAAAGAACTTTCCGTTGGACTTTCTTTTTATAAAACTGTTGATTTAAAGTCGGTTGCAGCAACAGGAGTAACTTTTTAGGTGTTCTTTTTCTATTTTTATTTTTTCCATATTAAGGAGGGAAATAGATTTTGGTTGAGGGAACTGGGTTTGTTTATCTTGGAAAAGAGAAAGCTCTTGGGAGACCGCATTGTGACCTTCCAGTACTTGAAGGGAGCGTACAAACAGGAGGGGGAATGGTTGTTTACAAGAGTGGATAGTGATAGGACAAGGGAGAATGGTCCTAAACTGAGACAGGGGAGGTTTAAGTTAGATATTAGGAGGAAGTTTTTCACACAGAGGGTGATGACACACTGGAACAGGTTCACAGAATCACAGAATGGCCAGGGTTGGAAGGGACCTCAAGCATCATGAATCTCCTGAATCACCCCTCTCCTACACGCAGGACCACCAACCTCCATGTTTAATACCAGACCAGGTTGCCCAGGGCCCCATCCAACCTGGCCTTGAGCACCTCCAGGGACATCCACAGCCTCTCCGGGCAGCCTGTTCCAGCACCTCACCACTCTCTCTGTAAAGAACTTCTCGCTGATATCCAACACAAATCTTCCCTCCCTCAACTTCAAACCATTTCCCCTTGTCCTGCTGTTATCTACCCTTTCAAAGAGTTGACTCTCCTCCCCTCTGTAGGCTCCCTTTAGACAGTGGAAGGATGCAGTGAGGTCACCCCACAGCCTTCTTTTCTCCAGGCTGAACAAGCCCAGCTCCCTCAGCCTGTCTTCATAGGGGAGGTGCTCCAGTCCCCTGATCATCTCTGTGGCTCTCCTCCGGACCCTCTCCAACAGCTCCCTGTCTTTCTCGTACTGGGGGCCCCAGACCTGGACACAGTACTGCAGATGGGGCCTCATGAACGCAGAGTAGAGAGGGACAGTCACCTTCCTGTCCCTGCTGGCCACCCCTGTTCTGATGGAAGATTGCCCAAGGAGGTTGGGCAACTGGAGGCATTCAAGGCCAGGCTGGATGTGGCTCTGGGCAGCCTGGTCTGGTGATTGCAACTCTGCACATGGCAGGGGGTTGAAACTGGATGATCACTGTGGTCCTTTTTAACCCTAGCCATTCTATGATTCTATGATTCTACAATTTTCCTCCAGTTCTCTGCTAATTATTTGCTTCCTTTTTGCTTCTGCCTTTCCACCTCCTCAGAAAAAAAATAAAAAAAGTAAATATAACAGAAAGGCAGTTAGTGAGCCTGAGTAATTCAATTTCTGTTTTATTATTTCCTTAAAGGACATCTCATGAGTAAGTGTTTATTTGTTTGTATATGAATTTGTTGCTAATTCTGGGATCTGTGGGGGCAGATCCACACTGTAATTCTGAGCATGAAAACACACAACGTTGCATTCTGTTCTTAAAGTGTTTTTTCTCTTATAGTGTAAGGAAAAGATAAAGAGCTTAACTGCAGCTTACTAAAGTAAACTTATAATGTTCTTGATTTCGATTGTATAATTTTTTACTGGGGAAAAAAAAATAGACAAAATGGGAGGAAAGATTTGTGTGTGAGAAACAAACCCCACAGCTGAAACACCCCCTTTTCCTGTCTGGTTAGTGTAGGAAAAGTTGTTAAGTCAAACAATACAGCATTTTCCATTTGAGCACATAAAGTCTGAGTTCATAAAACAAGCCAGCATAACTGCACCTGCCCTGGGAACACTAGCTGTGAATAACTTCTCCATAGAATTGAAGAAATGTGGAAAGCAAATGTCACTTGGGAAAAATAGCTCATACATTTGTCATTCCCGCATCCATTTTTTCCAACTCATTTATTTTTATGCTGTTCTTTTCCTAAATGCCCAGAACAGTATCAGAGAGCTTAAACAAATGAATGCAAATTGTACGCTTTAATCTTGGTGGAGGAGAAGTAAGGCATTGAAGTGATTTCTCACTGGTTCTGACAGAGAGAGATTGCCACATTAGGTGCTTGTTATTACCAGGTTCTAAAATTTCAGGACTATCACTGCTTGCCTTTCTTATCAGTGCTTCACCTTCTTTTTGTCATACACTATTCCACTGTATTGTCTTATCTCCTTTTTTGTTGTTGTTGTATCTGGGTAATTGGAAAAGCCATTTAAGCTTCTGCTTTCTGTCTACAGAGGGCTTTAGACAGGATCCAGCAAAGGAATTTACTGTGTCCTTGGTTTCAGGCACCCTTGGCTATGTCTGGCACTATGGAGTCAGAGGAGAGACCGTGTTGAGGTAAGATTTGCTGGTATTTATGTCTGTAAGAGGCTATGCATGTGTTTAAGCTTCTGTGGGAAGGAGTAGGGTTCAGGATTACCCACAATGAAGTCACGATGTCACTGAGAGGTAAAAAAGCAGCCACACCAATCAGCTTAAGATTGGGTTGAAGCTTCTGTGTATTCTGCTTTATGCTTGTCAAGACTTAAAAGAAGCAGAACCTACCTAGCATTATCAGATGTAGAGGAGGGCTCAAAAGCATAAATATATGTATTGATGAGATATTGCTGTGCTGATTTTTATGCTGTATCTCATTTCTTGTGCAAAATCTGGCCAAACCCTAATGATTGAGATGATTACGCATCAGTTTTGGCTTTGTTGAGTGCAGTGAGACTTAGGTGCTTTAAAACCAGCTAAGAAAGTGGTTGAAATCATGTTGAAGTGATCTGATCAAATCTCAGAGAAAAGGCAAAGTTCAGAAAACTATCCAGGACATTTCTATCACTATTATGTGCTTTACTACAGATTGTTCCCAGTTCTGGTTGACATCAGCTGATATAAATGTCTCTCTACATATTCAAAATATTAAAAAATCTACAAGTGCTTTCTCTCGATAGGATGAACTAATGGCCTGCACACAGTGCATCTGTGCTTTGAGTGATGAATGTATATTTGCCATCTCAGAGCCCTCCCTCCACGTGCATCCCCCTAGAATGGGTTCGTATAGGAGACTCCTGTGCAGTGGAGCATTAGGAACAGCTGTGGCCTGTGGTTCCAATAAATTGTCAGAGAAAAGCAAAGAACTTTATGTAGCTTTTGTGAATATCGTGAGAGTAACTGTGGGGAATGAGTTGTCTTCTATTATAATTAAGCGAGCTGAGTACTACAAAGTGCCACTGCTACTGTATTCAAGTACAGAGCCCATGAAATTATTTTTGTTTTGTGGAAATGTTCAAAAGCACTTTGAGAAAAGGTAGAAATTCTTAAGTGCTGCATACAGAAAGCTTAGTAGCTGAGATTCCAGTTTCCATTTCTAATTTGTGATTCTGAAAATAACAGACTCTTTTCCTTTTTTTTTTCTTTCCATAGCTCTACAGTAGACTGATGTCCTTGAATATATAAAAATTTGTTTTTAACAAGCTGAAGTGTTCAGGATGAGATGCTGGGATGCAGTCATTGTCAAAGCAGTGGATGGCTTGAGAAAACCACAGGTTATATGAAAGTGGAACAATTTCTGTCTTCCTGAATACAGAACCTGGGAAAGATACCCAGTCAGTCCTATTAGGTGAGTTTAGCACAGCTGTGAAATGAACTGAAACACTACTGCAATATCCTCTATAGCTCGTGCAGTTAGCAGAAGCAGGCAGCAGGAAAAGAGGGAAATAGGGCTACATGAAACAGGCAACATCTGAAAAATCAGATGTTTACAGCATGCTATTTCTCTAACACGACAAGAACCAACAACCCATCTATTTCCAGAAGTTTAACCTTATACAATAGAGTCAGCATGTATCATCCCCCCTCTATCAACTGCTGTCAACCAGAGCTTCCTAGCTCACTCCCCCTTCCTCTTCCGTGCTGCTGCTGATGATGCAGAGAAGAAGCAGGAAGAAGAAACACTTCCTTGCTTTCTTGAGTACAGCTGAAAAATTTCTGTAACACCTTCAGATCCACAGTATTTCTCTGTTCTGCCTTAACTCTACTCACCATCCTACAGCAGGCTAATGAGAAGGAAAATAGAGCTTTGCTTACCTATTTGTCTTATGGTAATGAATTTTCTGCTTCAGAAGCAATGCTGAGTAGGAGCAGATGCACGAGGAGTGGGAAGTGGCAGGCAAACATGCATCAGAACTGACAGGTTCTGTTCTGGCCCAGTGCTTTTGCAGTGAACTTTTTAAACTCTGCACAATGGGATTTAAAGAAAACATCAACTCAGCACATCAGTTCTACTGTTTTATTGTGAGGCTTAAACATCTCACTTGGCAACTGCTGAATGTCTCATTTGTGCTGTTCTTGCACATGCTTCTTCATCTTTATTTACAAATAATTGACTACAGAACTTCTAAATTTTCATGCAATTCTTGGGAATAACTATATGACTTCCAGCATTAATTGTTTTATAATAATAATGGCATTGTAACTTATTCTTTCTTTATCCAACATATTCCTCATTCCAGTGAGTTTCCAGGCATGCCTAATTACCATAGATAGTTTAATATAAATGATCTTTTCCCCAAGTAACAGCATTTCTTTGGTGAGGAACTTATGTAATGATATAAAGGATTTTACAAGTATAAAATATGCACAACTAATTCAATGTATATAAAATCTTGTTCCCTGAGACGGCAGAAGGCAGTGGCATGGGCTGCCCAGAGCAGTTGTGGATGCCCCATCCCTGGAGGCAGGTTGGATGGAGCCCTGGGCAGCCTGAGCTGGTGGGTTGGGGCTGGGTGATGTTTAAGTTCCCTTACAGTCCAAACCATTCTGTGATTCTATGAAAATGACTTATTCAGCTAATACCATGCAGGACCAGAAAAGTAGAAGTTTACTTCTTTTTTTTGTTTGTTTGTTTGTTTTCCCAAGGAGATGCAGATGTATTTGTGTGTAAATACATATGCATTATCAATTGTGTCTTCAAGCCTGTTTTCAAGAAAAGTAAATCATTTGTTTTGCCATCCTCATACACCATTTGGGGTTTTTCTTAATCCCTACTATTGCTGGCAGAGTCAAAATGAGCAGCAGTGAGCTGAAGCCCAATCCTCTCCAAACTGTGGAGAAGAAGCTCACATTGCTTTTCCATAGAGTGATGCATTCTCCTAATGAAAACCCAATGTATTTCCAAACAGCAATCACTGCACTGATGATCCAACAAGTAAGTGACAGATCACAGAATCATAGAATGTCTCAGGTTGGAAGGGATCTCAAGGATTATAAAGCTCAAACCCCACTGCCAAAGGCAGAGCCACCAACCTCCACATTCAATACTAGACCAGGCTGCCTGAAGCCACATCCAACCTGGCCTTGAACACCTCCAGGGACGGGGCATCCACAACCTCTCTGGGCAGCCTGTTCCAGCGCCTCACCACTCTCTCTGTAAAGAACTTCTCGGTGATATCCAACACAAATCTTTCCTCCTTCAACTTCAAACCATTTCCCCTTGTCCTGCTGTTATCTACCCTTTCAAAGAGTTGACTCTCCTCCTGTTTGTAGGCTCCCTTTAGATATTGGAAGTGAGGTCACCCCACAGCCTTCTTTTCTTCAGGCTGAATAAGCCCAGCTCCCTCAGCCTGTCTTCATAGGGGAGGTGCTCCAGTCCCCTGATCATCTCTATGGCTCTCCTCCGGACCCTCTCCAACAGCTCCCTGTCTTTCTCGTACTGGGGGCCCCAAACCTGGACACAGTACTGCAGATGGGGCCTCATGAACACAGAGTAGAGCGGGACAATCACCTCCCTCTCCTTGCTGACCACCCCTCTTCTGATGCTAGATTTAGTTATGCTCATTGCTGAAGTTCAACTGCAACAGCCTACCTACTAAAAAATGCTAAAAAATATACAAGCAATCTCAAGATCAGTTACGTCCATTTCTTATCAAGGACTGAGAAAAAAGGAAGATCTGTAGAGGGCACAGTATTTGAGCACCAAAATCTCTGAGAAGCCTAAAGAGTGCCTGCAGAGGCTACCCAATCACAACTCTGTCATTTGCAATATGAGATTTCCTGCTTAAGATTTTCAGCTAATTTTAGCTGTAGCAGTATGTCATACAGGAAAATGCTGCAGCTTGGCTAGGGCACGAGTGGTGCCCCGAATATCTTACACATAGTTTGAAACTTTCTACATTCTCCACCCTCAGATAAAGGAAACTGTCAGCAAAGCACAAAGAAATTTCTATGACTCATAAAGCAGATTAATGGGGTTTTACTGGCATGCCTAGTTTGAGCTGAGTATAAAGGACAAAAGATGTTTCAGACCATCCCTGGTGAATTAAGCTAATGTGGGATTGAGCTGTGGTTATGCTTGCCATTCATATTTGGAAGATGATTTCTTCTGGAATTTAACATATCTGGTGTTTTTCTTCATAAAATCCTTTTGCAGTGTCGTCAATAGCTGTGGGCCAAGATAAAGGAATGCACACATACAAAAGCCGTGGGTTATATTTTAATAGGGATCCCTACTGCTTATCAGTGCTGCTTTATGTAATTGTTTGGAAAAGGTCAGTATAGCTTGTGCTGCAAACAATTGAAGCTGAAAATTTTGACTTGTTTTTTATTTATTTATTTGTTTGTTTGCATTGGGCTTGTAATGTTTTGACTAAATACAGTATGAAAAAGGGACTGTGGAAAAAAATGAAGCTATTCCAGCCTCAGGTCATTGCACCTATCTCTTAAATTGTTGTGGGTCTAACACAGCTAGTCCCAAATAACTGATAGTTGTTGAATGTGTCGTTTAAAGACAAACAAATGTTCAGCTCTTAAGCTCTGAGATCAGTCCTGCCTTGCCTGGCTGGTTTACTTCTGTATCTCTATTATCTAATCTGTGCTGTAATATCTATAATCTCCATTTTGCTTCCCATAGCACATACACAAACAGTCATCTTCAACATGACTTTTTATGTTGATTATACTTCTCTAATTACTTCTGTAGGCTTAGCATAAAATTTAAAGTATTTGCTTTGCTTTTATCTTTGTGCAGTTGTTCAAAGCAGCTGGCTGGTTGCTTACATACGTCTCAGAGGGAGATAGACTGGGGGGGGGGGGTTTCCTGGGGTTGTCTGGGTGAAGTTGGCCTCTGTTGTCATGAAGATGCTCAGAAAGAAAAATTCTTTGTCAGTTTTTATTTGAATTGAAGTGCACACTGGAAGAAGGCTCTGAGGAAGATTTGGTCTCTGGGAACTGGAGAAGAAGCCAGCCTTCACGTTTGTTTGAGATGGTGAGCTGACAGCTCATCTGCAAAGCCAAAGCTATGTTTTGGCATTCTCTCAGGCTGTGTTTCTGCCAGAAGATCCTGGTAGTGATTTCTACCCTTGATTTCAGATGTACAACCTAGCTCTATCCTGGTACTGAGTCAGGTGAAAACCCAGGTACACATCTCTCCTGCAAATCTAGACATGAGAAGGAGCCACAGTCTTTTCCATGGGCATAGGTTGAAATCAAGTTGTGCCATGGTCCTGCAGAGGAGCACGTCTGTCTTTCTGGGTAGATATAGTCATGGATGCAAAAAAATTGAAGGCATGACTATTACACAAGCAGTTCGTGTATACAGATAAGGGGAAAATAATAGGAGATCTGTTTTGTAATTGCAGTGGCAGCCATAAAGACCAACATTTGTCGCACCTTGTGTTGCTTTCATAAAATACCCAGAGAAAGATGTGAATGGTGAGCTGTAAGTGGAGCCAGGAGCTGTATTTCTAAACATAGCATTCTATCAGTCAAGAGAGAAGCATGCCAGGTTTACTGACAACAACAGAAGTTATATTCCAATTTGTAGCTTTGTTTCATCACAAATTGTATTTGATAAAATAGGTTAATTATTCATTGTTAAAGCATGTTTCGTAATGAGCATGTCCTTCTTAGAGCAGTACCTGTGTGTATGTTAGCTTCACTTACAGAACGATAACCTTATAAACAGGGCAGTGCTTTACCTCCTCTGAGGTTTGACTTATATACAATCATCAAGCATTTGTCTATGGAGGTGCAAAAGCCAAATTAAAGTCTGCAGCACTATCTGATGCACTCATGAAGAGAAATATCCTTCAGCAGCAGCTAGTCAGGAACAGTGTGCATAATGCATGTTTGTAGAGATACTCATGCCTGACAGAGGTGTTCTTTTCCTACCAGAGCCAGAAAAAGCAGAAAAACATAAAAAGGTAAAAATGCTGACAGGAGTGTGCAGACTAGAGTTTGTCCTACAGCTGAGCAGGAAACATTCCTTGGTAAAGAGAAAATAAAGAGGAACCTTGATTGAGGGTTATGGGAAGAAGATACTGAAGTCCTGGGAAGAAGATAGGCAAGGGATCGTCATCTAGCTTAATGCAAAGGCCCTGGAAGGTTTGGGAGCAACTGCTGTTGGTGATGTCTTTGTGTTGCCTCCAAAGTTCGTCTGCTAGTTTTGAATAAGTTTGTGTTCCAGCAGAAAGGTCAGAGGGAAATGCAGGCACAAAATTTAATTCTCTGTGTATAAGGGAACAAAGGTGGATTTTGCATAAGAAGTATTTGGTAGGGAGGATATGAAACTAGTCATGACAGAAAGTGGTTTCTGTCAGATGTGATCAGCTCATTTGAGATTGCTAGAACAGCAGTTCAGCTGTCCTAAAAATGCCTGCTGGAGACCAAATGGTTTTGTCAAAAGATTGAATGCTGCATGAGAAAAGTCCAGACATCAAAAAAAAAAAAAAAATTGCCCTTGGGGGTAAGGGAAGGTATGGCAAGTTTTAAAAAAGGGCCTCCTGTCTAAAGTTAACTGGAAGTAATGCAAGGGTGTGAGCAGCGAGTGTTAGTCATCTTCCTACTGCACATCCTGCAGAACCCAGCCCTGTGCTTACAGCAGATGCAGCTTTGTGGGGAAGGGCTGCAGGCACAGTCTCTCTTCTGGTTGTAAGAAGGGCCTGAACTTTTTGGCTGAACAAAAGTTGCCTTTTCTTCTCTTGCTCCAGAGAGCTTTGCTCAGTAATAGAGCAGGCTTGGAGTGTTCTCCTGAAGGCACAGAGGACCTCACTTCTTGCAGGATTTCTGCTTGTTCTGCATTTGGGAATAGACTGTCGAGTAAAGCCTCAAAACCTTAATGAAGAGTGAATATTACCAGAGTCCTAGCTGGTGCAAATGTCTGCTGAATGACACAATGCCACATTCTGCAGCATGTGTTATGCTGCAGAAAGAGATTTGCACTTCTGCGTGACCATATTTGACCTGGATAGACTGGATTGATGGGCCAAGTTAAACTGTACGAGTTCGACTGGGCCAAGTGACAGGTACTGCATTTTGCTCACAACTCCAGGCAAGCCTACAGGCTTGGGGAGGAGTGGTTGGAAAGCTGCCTGATGGAAAGGAACCTTGGTGTACTGATGGACAGTTGGCTGAATATGAGCCAGTAGTGTGCCCAGGTTGGCCCAAGAAGGCCAATGTGATCCTGGCTTGCATCAGGAATGGTGTGGTGAGCAGGACAAGGGAAGTAATCCTGCTCCTATACTCAGCATTGGTGAGGCCTCACCTCGAGTACTGCGCTCAGTTTTGGGCACCTCGGTACAGAAAGGACATTGAGGTGCTGGAGCAGGTCCAGTGAAGGGCAACAAGGCTTGTGAAGGGCTTGGAGAATATGCCCTATGAGGAGAGACTAAAGGAACTGGGACAGTTTAGTCTGGGGAAGAGGAGGCTGAGGGGAGACCTTATTGTTCACTTCAAATACCTGTGGGTCTGGTCTCTTCTCACTGGTGACAGGTGACAGGATGAGGGGAAATGGCCTCAAGTTGTGCCAGGGGAAGCTTAGGTTGGACATCAGAAAAAACTTCTTTACAGAATGGTTTGTTAAGCACTGGATGTTGTTGAGTCACCATCTCTGGATGAGTTTAAAAACCATTTGGATGTGGTGTTTGGGGACGTGATTTAATGGTGGGTTGTTAGTGTTAGGGTAGTATGGTTAGACTGCAGTTGGACTTGATGATCTTTAAGGTCTTTTCCAACTCAAGCAGTTCTATGATTCTGTATTACTTTAATTTCATAGCAGTCCAAGTCCTCTGTGGGCTACTAATTAGAAGAAACATGGAGAGCTACACTGGTTGACTTGATTCTGACTTTGCAGAACTGTGAGAATGTCTGCTAACCTTTTCCAGTGGCTTCAACAATTTAATAGAATCACTGAATGGCTTAGATTGGAACGGATCTCAAATCCTATTCAGTCTCCCTGCCATGGGCAGGGCTGCCCCCCACCAGCTCAGGCTGCCCAGGACCCCATCCAAGCTGCCAAACATCCAGCTGTGCCAATGCCTCATCACCCTCTGAATAAAAAAGTTCTTCCTGACATCTAACCTAAATCTTCTCTCTTTTAGTTTAAAGACATTTCCTCTTGTCAGTATGAGATCATCTAAAGGTTGTTTTCCCTCCAGCAATGAATTCTCCTCAGTCTTCTCTTGTCCAAGCTAAACAAGCCCAACTCCCTCAACCTGTTTTCATAGGAGAAGTGCTCCAGCCCTCTGATCATCTTAGTGGCCTTCCTTTGGATTCGTTCCAAGAGCTCTGCATCTTTCTTGTACTGGGGCCTCTCCCTCTTCCTGCTAGCCACTCCTCTTTCGATGCAGCCCAGGATACAGGTCACCTTCCAGGCTGCAAGCCCACTCTGTTGGTTCATGTCCAGCATTTTGTCCATCAAGACCCTCAAGTTCTTCTCCACAAGACTGTTCTCCATGAGTTTTTCCTCCAGTCTGTACACATACCCGAGATTGCCTTGACTCAAATGCAACACCTTGCATTTGGCTTTGTTAAACTTCAGATTCCCATGTGCCCACTTTTTGAGCACATTCAGGTCCCATTGGATGGCATTCCTCCCTTCTGTGGTGTCAACTGCACTACTCAGCTTGGTGTCATCAACAAACTTGCTGCAGGTACACTCAGTCTCCCTGTCTATGTCACTGATAAGATGTTGAAGAGCAGCAGTCCCAAGATAGAGCTCTGGGGGGCACCACTTGTAACTAGCCTCTACCTGGACATAGAGCTGTAGACAAAAAAATAAGCATAATAAATAAATGTAGCCTACATAATCTTGCAGGATTAAAATACTCTATTTCTGTGCTGCATTATTTCTGCAAAGCCCTAACACCTACAGCATCTATGGTTGTTAAAGCCCTTTGACCATTCATTTCCCTAGCCCTGTTGGAAGCAGCACTCCTGTGAGCTGTGCATGATACTTGCAAGACCAACAGAGCTACAGTGCAGATGCTTTCTGTTTCCATCCTACCCACATCTTGCCCAGATGACAAAATCAATTTATCACTTATAGTTGTGCAGTTCATGGCAAATCTCACAAGTTGAACATCCTAGAACCTCTTGCTTTTTCCACCTCATATCAGTGTAATGAAGGAGAGAGCTAAGAGAATAGTTACACGAAATGAGATGTTATTCAATCTTGGTGAATTAGCATGCCCACCTGTCTTTTGTTGATGTGGTATGACTCACATGATATCTGGAGACTGTCTCACTTCCTTCCTGCACTGTAGAAAACAATTTTCACAATTGGAAATTGGCAACTTTGTTCTAAATCTTTATTTCTGTGCAGTAAATTCATTTGGGAGGAAATAACACGGATGCCAGTTGCTGACTAGGTAAGGAAAAAAGGGGAGTAATAATATATATATTTAATCTCTTATTTTTCGTACACTTTCCTGCGTGTATTCCCTCTGCACTGCCTCTAAAATCCTTTAGGAGTACGAAACAAGAATGCCATATCTGTTGTTTTGCACAGTCTTCAACATCAGGTTGTGGGATGGGTGAGAAACATGTTTCAAGACCCCGTAATGAACCTTTCCATAAAGCAGCCATTGGTATAAGAAGCAGAGGGTAAGATAAGGGACATGTCAGACAGCTGAGAGCTTTTAGCGTGGAAGAGATGTCAAGGTAAGTGTCCCTGTTCTTTTTCCTGTGTCTGGATTTTGCATGAAGCAGTCACTGGGTAAAATGCAGAACGACTTTTGGGAACAGTGTTTATGCCTCTTCTTGAAGCTGGCCTATAATACAATAGAGATCTGTATATTCAAGTGGTTAACAGACCAGAAAGATAAATCTATTGTAAACACAGGGGGAACAACTAGCTTACCATGAAGATTTCTTTTTTATTGTTATTTTTTTTTAATGGAAAAGTAAATGTTTATAAAAACAAGAGACAGTGAGTGAATTATTCTTTGTTAACAGGTAGCAAATGTCCCTTCCTACATAGATACAAACATTGAAGAACTACATAGTAGTATGGCAGTGCACCTCAGAGAAGCATGTGGCTTCTAGCTATTCCGTAAGAGTTACGGTGTGTTCCCAGGACGCAAGAGCAAGCATTCTGTAAATATTTACCACAGATGCATTGTTAACATTTGATTAATGTCAATGGGCAGCAGACTAATGTTGATCATTCTGTTTATTGTTGTGGCTCTTGTTCATTCATTTTACTTTGCTTTCCCAAAGAAAAGGACACACCAGTGTTTAAGTTTAGAGCAATGAAGTTGTTCTTGCAGATAGAGGAACTATTTTTTCACTACAACGATAACACACGAACAGTGTTACTAGATGAGTGGCAAATTAGGTAGTTGTCACTGTGTAAGATTTCCCATATGGATATGTTGAACAGAAAGCGTCAAGCCAGGCAACATCATAACTGACAGATAATGGTTTTCAGAAAGATTTCTGCATTCACATTGCTTGATTGCTGTGCATGATTGAAGAGCAGCTGAAGTTGATGCTGTTCCAGATGTTAAATAGGAAAAGTATATTGGAAAGCTCAACAAATGCAGCATTTACAACTGCAGATGTGCTGCTGAGTTACCAACTAAGTGGTTTTGTACACTTTCAGTGCAGTAGCATGGCAACGTGCAGAGTAACACATTAGGGCAATGTTAATATATTCAGTCCATAAACTAAGGACTATTTGCTTTAGCTGTGGAGATATTTTCTTCAGGGACAACTTCAGTAAGCATGTAAGTTTACACAGCAAGGAAGTAAGTAATCACGCAAGCGGCTGTGTTGAACTGTTTGAGTAACTCTTCATATAAAGAGAACAGCTATTGAGAATGCTGACAGACGCTGACATTTGATCTCAGGTTGTGACCTTTCCTTCTGTTATTTAGTTTTCCTTGGGAACTGAAAACAGAGTGCTTCTTTTCAATGGAAAAAGAAGTAAAATATATTCATTGAAGACGATTAACAAGTGCAAAATTTTCTACACAGCTTCTTAGCTGCAGGTTCCTGGTCCCTGCAGGCCATGCATTCCTGAGGCTTGTGGTTCTGGCAGAGCAATTCTTCATAAGTGCGGCCTTGACTCTCAGCTGTTTTAGGAATAGAAAGCACCTACCTAACAGATGGGTTTTGTAATAGGCTAAGATTTCTATAAAAAGAAGATGGAAACAACTTCAACTCATGTAGTATATTCTTTCAAAATGATATCTTGCTACCATTTTGTGTTATTTCTATCAAACTCTGAACACCAATGTTTTTGTAACTGAACCTACGGTTCTGTCTGCTGCAGAATTTCTTTGCTATGTTGTCAGTGAACTGAACATACTGTAACAACTTCAAAGGAAAAAACCTTTTTTTATTTTTTTTTATATGAACAGTAATTCCTTTCTACTGTCCTTCACAAGTATATCACAGCCTCAGACTGCATTTAACACAATCCTCCATTCTATCATTAAAAAAAAAAGAGACTTTCCTATAAACTGCATGGAATCTGACCAATAAAAGGCAAGTAGGTGATTCTTCTTAGTACTAAAGCACTCAGAGCAGAAAGAAAATGCCCTAAAATCAGGGCTGGCCACTATTTCCATTTTCATTAGAAGTCCGATGCCAGTGGCTTCAATAACTTCATAGAATCACTGAATGGCTTAGATTGGAAGGGATCTCAAAGTCCATCCAGTCTCACCTCCCTGCTTGGGCAGGGCTGCCCCCCATCAGCTCAGCTGCCCAGGGCCCCATCCAACCTGGCCTTGAGTGCCTCCAGAGATGGGGCACCACAGCTTCTCTGGGCAGCTGTGCCAGCGCCTCACCATAGACAGAGTGGAGGAGCTATTGTGAAAAACGGCAAGATAAAGCTAGTAGCACGTATGGTTCATCATTTCCATACAATGCATTGTGTAATTGAATCCACTGATTTTGTCCTGTGCTTCAGAATCGCAGCACTTAGGCACTGCAGGTGATCTGCTTAAGACTTGTCCACACATAGCTGATCAGGAAGGTGGTGAATTAAAGTGTACACCAGTGTTTTAAGAGCGTTCTGAAATACTGTTCTTCATCAGATCCACAGAAGCTTGATCGTGGTGGAAGTGGGAAGTGGTAGGCTTGCACATGAAGGCTTATTTCACAAATATCAGTACCTTTTTTGCAGAATTATGTGACAATTCAGAGTTCTGTAACAAGTTGCTTTTGGGAGACTTCTGAGAACGGCACATTCATGTTCATCTCATTTGTCACTGACTTAATATGATTAATTTAATGTCATCTTCATGTTGGATCACATTATTTTTCTGACACAGGTATTTAAAAGTAATTCTGGTTATTCTTTTTAATACATCCAAGCCATTATTCACATAGACTAGATATGAGCGAGGATCGTCTGGGCGTGAGTTTGTGCGTGAAGAACAATGTGTGTGTGCGCAGTCACTGAGAGGGGGGAGCGCTTGGGGAATGATTGGCATGTAACAACAGAAAGGAATAGCTGCCATTTCTGTTCGTGAAATGAATCTCTTTAAAATCATAATCAATTGCCTGAGATTGAAAATACAGAAGCACAAAACTGTTGAGGCTGGAAGGGATCTATGATATTACCTAGTCCAATGGCCTTTCTCAAGCAGTATCAGGTTGCTCTGGACAAGCCTATTTCTGACCATTGCATAATTGTTGTCTTATAAAACAAACAAAGGAAGAAGTAAACAGAAAACTATGGTAGTGGCTTAGAACTGTAATATTTTAGTCAGTGTATTTTGTCTTATTGCATTGTATACTTAGCATTCACAGTTCCCGCTTTCAACTGTTTCCCTGAAACCATGACAATGAAGAAAAAAAAAAAGCCACGAAAGACTCTCCTTTAATCATATAATTCTAAGAGCTGGAGTTTATCACAACTAAATTTATTACAACGATCCAGGCTGGATGTGGCTCTGGGCAGCCTTGTCTAGTGACTGGAAACCCTGCACATAGCAGGGGGACTGAAATTAGATGATCACTGTGGTCCTTTTCAACCAAGGTGTTCCATGATTCTGTGATTCTATGATTCTATATGTAGAGGGATTTTTGAGTCACTGCAAACAGTGCATCATATCCAATCCAGACTCCACACAAGGTTGTGAAGGCTAGAATTAACAGCCAGCCATGGAGAGGAGCAGTAGATATAAGCCAACTATTTGGAACGAGAAGACAATGAATCAAAGAATCAAAAATTTCCTCAGGCATTGCTCGGATCAGAGATGAAAGCCTGCAGCTGAGTCACCAGGAATCCACAACTGATCTCAGCTACCATCATGACTTTTCTGAGAAGAAGGTCACTCTACTTGTTCTCTGTATGGCTTGATTGCTTCAAAACAAGGTACAGGAATGATAAATTGCTCCAAAATCTTAAAATGCCGATAGTTACTCTTTGCTTCTCTTTTCTAGATGCTTCAAATTCTTGCTTATGCCATCTGCACTTTCAGCACATGACATTCAGTGATTCATAAGCATTCCTGTTTGTCATCTCATTGTCAAATATTCCCCCTTGTTCACATGCACCACACCCTGCACTTTCTTCCTTGTTTTCTAAACGTCTATTTTTAATCATTTGAGGACTCCATCAAGATCTTTCAGACAGGAGACTTCTCTTTTCATATGAGTAACGTGGCATGCATAATACCTCAAGGTTTCTCAAAGGATCAGTCCTGGAGCTGGAACAAAATAAGCCGCAAGAACACCAAGAGTGTATAGTTAGCTTTTAATTCAAAGACATCCTGAAAATCTTGTTTTTAACTGCAAGGTTCAGTGGGGATAATTCATTCTGAGGTTTGTTCTTCTAACTTTTCTTAATCTTATCTTGTCATTTTTGAAAAGGGTGACATGGTTTTAAGGTTCCCATGGAAATTACGAATTACTTCATCTCCACTTTACTGTATTTCTTCTGCATTATCACCGATTGCCAGAAGGCTTTGTTGAAGGGTCCTAGTAGGTTGTATTCTGCCTATTCTGCTGGAAGCTACTAACAGGGAAAAAAGGCTTTTTATGGCTCATTAAAGTAAGCTCAGTCTAATTTGACAAGATTTCTGAGAGGAGGATTTTCAGTAAGAACATTTTTATTTATTGCATGCTGTTTCCTGTATATTTGCAGATATAGAACCTCTTATCTCAGGCTCTTCACAGAATCACAGAATCACAGAATGGCCAGGGTTGGAAGGGACCTCAAGGATCATGAATCTCCAACCCCCCTGCCACATGCAGGGCCACCAACCTTCATGTTTAATGCTAGACCAGGCTGCCCAGGGCCCCATCCAACCTGGCCTTGAACACCTCCAAGGACGGGGCATCCACAACCTCTCTGGGCAGCCTGTTCCAGCACCTCACCACTCTCTGGGTAAAGAATTTTCTCCTGATGTCCGATTTAAATCTCCCCTCCCTCAACTTGAAACCATTTTCCCTCACCCTACACATATCAACCCTTTCAAAGATTTGATTCCCCTCCTGTTTGTAGGCTCCCTTTAGACAGTGGAAGGCTGCAATAAGGTCACCCCGCAGCCTTCTTTTTTCCAGGCTGATCAAGCCCAGCTCCCTCAGCCTGTCTTCACAGGAGAGGTGCTCCAGTCCCCTGATCATCCTAGTGGCTCTCCTCTGAACCTTCTCCAACAGCTCCCTGTCTTTTTTGTACTGCGGGCTCCACACTTGGATGCAGTACTCCAGATGGGGCCTCACAAGAGCAGAGTAGAGGGAGACAATCACCTCCCTGTCCCTGCTGGCCACCCCTCTTCTGATGGACCCCAGGATACCATTTGCCCTTTTTTCTGAATTCAATGAAACTTGACAGAAGAAAGATCAGAAGTTATAATCAATAAACATTTCTGTTATAATCAATAAACTTTAACAAAAATGAAGTAAACTTTCAATTTTATTAATACAATTTCACAATAAAATTTCTGATCTGCTGAGTGAAATTGAAAGATAACTTCACAATGTTTCTAAAGCTTTCAAGATACTTAAAATAACAAAGTGCAGTATCAGAAAAAACAAAAAACAAAAAAGTTCAACTATTCAGGCTTCCTGACTTTAAGAAAACACACTTATTTGTTGACTGGTATGTTCCATCAGATACAGTTTCATTATTTACTATCAGGAAAGTGAAGAGTGTGACCTAATTCCTGGAGTGCATCCCTGCCTTTTCCTGTTGACAGTAACTAGTCCAATAGATCTAAATCTTAAGAAAAATTCTTGAAGTTTTGCAGATAATAGAAAGTAGAATGGGAAGTTCTTCCCATTCCAGTTTACCTCCCATCGTTCTCCTGCGGGCACTGCTCATGCTTGCTTCTCTTTTCAACATTGTTTGATCCCTCCAAAATTTCACCTGGTTTCTATCTGGCTGGAGAAAAATGATGAAACTGAAATCTGGACTGTGGGGGAAGATGTAACTGTGAGCCAGTCAGCAAAGAGCTTATCAGACTCCTTGAGAGGCCCTATCACTGTGAAACCTTGGGAGTCTGGAGTGTAAGACAGAGAGCAAATGGTATCTGTTTGCATCTAATGGTAAACAGGAGGTTCTGTTTGTATGCACTGTTAATCTTATCACACTTCAGAAACCTTTCATCCTTTATCGCTGTTGCTTGGGAGAAGCTAGGCCAATTAACTGATTAGAGGGACAGGAATTCCTGGATTGCAAGTGAATGGTATATAAGATGTATGTTGAACACAATGAAGCAGAAATATTCTGAGAACTACATGAACATGATGCTACAAGACACGGTGAGAGCTCTCAGTGCTGACACTGGAGCCTGTGAAAATGAAGGCTAGTGACTTGTTCATGCCCCTACCAAGTAATTTGCAATTGGTTGTGATGAGTTCAGCGACTCATGCATTGACCCATGCATTGAAACTGTAACAGATCTTGATTATAAAAAATAAAATCCAGGGCTGCAAACTGCAGCTGTTTACCCACAAGTGTCCCAGACCTCTGAGAAAAGAGAAGACAGCTGACTATCGCACAAGCCAAGTCACCCCACAAAGAGACACCTTGCCCACAAGTCAGTCACTGATCTCTCTCTCAGGTGAACCCAATGCTGTGGTGAAGAAGACAGTAAGGTTATCCTAAAGAATGCTGAAGATAACAGGAACAGAAACCAGCTTTGGTACGGAGGTCACCTGACCTCAGACAGAGCAGTGTGTACCAACCTGAATAGGCAGAGATCAAGGATTTCAAGCTGTGATGGAAAACAGTGGTTGTGCATGTGCTTCTGTGCAACGAGGATCACTTCTTGACCCTACTACTATATATATAAATGTAAAAAATCATTGATGGGAATAAACAACCCATGCTTGTGTCACACCTATTGTCCTCCCTCGAGACTTTTGCCATGATTTGGATATAACTGCCTGTTCTTCATGTAAAATGAAAAAAAAAAACAACACACCTCTCTGTTGACAGCCAGGTAATTTTACCTCAAGCAGCGGCAGCAAGAAAGCTTCAAAATTAGATGATGACTCCCTTTTCTTTGCATTTGTCACCAGTGAAGATAGTAGAGCCTACATGATAAATAATTAATGATGGCTTGTATGAGGACAGAGGATGCATTGAAAAGTAATCATGATTAATTTTATTATCTTTTAAAGAAAGTTATTACACTTCATAGCCCTGAAGGGAAACTATGTAGCAAGGGAACAGCTGTTAGACCTTTATGCAAGCACTCTAGCAGCCTGCTAGGCAAGCCTTTGGAAGAGTGATGGATGGAGAAAATAGTTACAATTTTGTATGAGAAAATCTTGTTATGAGAGAAAGAGAGAAATCTTGTTATGACAAGATAATTATGTTGTTATTTGTCTCATAAATACAAAAGTTATGACTTTCCTAGTATGCATTGCAAAACTAGCAGTTAATAAGTCTTGTCTCAGCTGTGGCACAGAACCTATAAGGAACTACACCACGAGAAGTCAAACAAGCTGAAATGTCATGTTAATACCAATCCTAGCTCCTTGGAGAACAAGTAAAGAGAGAAAGAGCATATGATCAGAGCTCTGTGTGAGCACCCTAATAAATGCATGCTGGCAAGGGAAGAGTTCCTCTTTTTTAAGAGCATTATCAATGCTATGCACCTGAAGCTCACAGCTGTAGCTAGACTGACCTTAGCTGAGTGCTGCTGTTGGTTGAGGAATCTAATCTATTACTGCTTGTTACAGATGGACTCAACTCATGGATCACAGAATCACTGAATCACCAAGTTTGGAAAAGACCTCCAAGATCACTAGTCTAACCATTCATCTTCTACCAATATTTCCCCACTGAACTATGTCCCTTGGTACAACATCTAGATGTTTCTTAACACCTCCATGGATGGTGACTCCACCACCTCCTTGGGCATCCCATTCCAGTGCCTCATCACTCTTTTGGAGAAGTTTTTCCTACTACCCAATTGTAACCTCCCCTCGTGCAACTTGAGACCATACCCTCGAGTCGTATTGCTAGTTATGTGGGAGGAGAGGGGAGAATGAGACCCCCACCTCATCACAACCTCCTTTTAGGTCACTGTGGGCAACTATGATGTACACATTCTTCTGTGTTCAGTCTTTGAATTTTGTGTTATTCTTTCATCAGCTTTACAAGCATAACTTAGTTCCTGGTAGCATTTGGTATTCAGTAACCTCACAAGGCTTTGGGTATCTAGACTGGAAATGCTGAAATCACTGAAGAAATCAGACTCATTAATAAAATAATAAGTGATCAGATGATCTCTTTGGAGAATTGAAGTTCCAATAAATAGGCCCATGAAGATATAAAGAGCAGCAAATGTCTTTTGTCGATAATATTTTCCTCCCTCTTCTCCCCACCCCAGCTTTTGAAACAGCAGCAGTATTAACTTTCCATTACCATGCTGCTGAATCATTCTTTTTATTAATTCCTGACTCATTTTCTTCTGAACCATGACAAAATTTGACCCATAGTGAAATTTTGTGGTGAAGCAGCAAATAGAATCTCATCAGGGTAGATGACTTTAGCATGCAAAGGAGTGTTTACAGTGCTGTTTGCCTCTCCAGAGACATTTTTAAGTGATAGCAGCCCCGATCCGGCTCTATGCAGTAGGGATTTAATGAAAAAAGTAACAGCATAAGAAACACTTTGTCCATTATTCAGACTCTGCTTTCCAAACTGTAACTGGCTTGATGCCAGTCACAGTTCTTTCTTCCTAAATTAGCTTTCCCGATCTTACAAAACACACCTGCTTCCAAGCAATGGGGAATTTTTAAAACTTGATCTAATTCCAGCAGAATAAAATGTATCTAGGCCCCTGAAGACAATATAACTTCCTACACTAATTATCCTCATAGGTAAAGGTTTGCTAAATCTATTAGCACCATTTTCTTTCTCCCTCTCTTCCCAGCCTTCAGCTAGAAATATGCAGTGATGCCTCTTCCTAACTGGCCTCAGTTCGTATTCTGTATTTTAATAACACTTTGAAATGAAATTTCCAGAAACACAGTCCTTCCCACTCTCCCAACTTCCGTATCTTTTCTTATTTTACAACTAGAGATATCTCGATGGTGTTACACATAAGAAAGCTGAGTCATGGAAATGCTGGAGATGTAAGATGAGATCAAGGAGACACCCAGGAATTAAAGTAGGAGGCTAGTCCTGGATTTTCAGCATGTGCCAGGAAAGGAACGGACCTGGGGGCTAATAAAAAGAAAAGAAAAAATGCTTCCAAACACTGATGCAGCATTTCTTATGCTGACTTTTTAATGTGTTGGAAATCTAAGAAGAAAAAACACTGATGATCATTCCTTCCTCTTTGCTTAGAAGCAAATCTGAAGACTAGTCAAAGGCCATTGAACCACATCTGCTGCCCATATCGCTGCACTATTCTTCCCTTGCAGTGGCTTGATTTTCAAAGTCTGTTTTCTGACTTGAACAGCTCAGAGTGGATCTTCATGCATGGGAGCGATTGTAGAGTTACAGTAGCATTATTTGGGTTCTTATTTACTCCATTTGTTTTATTTCAGGGGTCTTACTTATATAAATGTCTGTACATCTAACCTTATTGTCTTATGTTTTACTTCTTGTTCCCCGTTTTGCCAAAAGCCTGCAAGGATTTCTAGTGATTTCCCATGTCAGGAGCTGCTAATGGAAAAGTATTTAAAAGATACTTGGCAATTTCTTTAGAAATTAGACAGACATGAGTTTAACAGATGCAAACAGCTAACACAAAGCATCCCAGAAGAGCCCACAGTGGTCTGCAGTCTAGCTGCAGTCCTCTGGCAAAGAGGACTCCTGGTCAACAGGCCAGGAGTGAGGCAATTATAATAGGCCAATTGCAGGCCTGTGGATCAGCACTCTGGAGCCCTCAAGATTTTCCCCGGGGACTGAGATACTTTTTTTTTCTGTTCTTATTGAAACACACGTCATGTAAATTGCAATTGATGTGAAAAACATCAGTACTTATCTGTCTTTCACTCTTTTATAATGGGAGTCTCCTGATATCTTTTCCTGTTTTGTTTTGTTTTGTTTTGTTTTTTTGCAAGATTAGGGAAAACTTAATTTTCACAGTTGTTGCTTTCTGTAATGCTTTGTTGTTGTCTTCTTGTTTTTCCTAGCCCCTTAAATACCATCAAGTGAACTTATTTCTAAATGAATAATAGAACTATAGAATCATAGAATCCTTGGAGTTGGAAGGAACATTTAAAGGCCATTTAATCCAACTCCCTGCGATGAACAGGGATACCTACAGCTACCTCAGGTTGCTCAGAGCCACGTCCAACCCATGGCCTTGAAAGTCACTAGGGACAGATCTCCCACCACATCTCTGGACAACCTGTTCCAATGCTTCACCACCCTCACTGTAAAATAATTTTTCCCTATATCCAATCTCAATTTCCTCTCTTTAAGTTTGAAATCATTTTCCCTTTTCCTATCACCACAGACCCTGTTAAAGAGTTCATCCCCTTCTTTCCTCTAGCTCTCCTTAGATATGAAATATCACTATCAGGTCTCCCTGGAGTCTTCTCTGGGATAAAAAGCCCCAGCTCTTTCAGCCTGTCAAGTAAGTACTTGTTTAAACTTTTATTCAAGAAATGCTCATTTTTTTCTGCTTCCTTCTCAATTGCTGCATCCTAAGTTACAAAGCAGATAGAGCAGCTGTTGGAGACAACAACTCAGCTCTGTATTTACAGCACATGCTAAGGAAAATAATCCTAAAAAGTTTATATTTTTGAGGATCTTGCAACTTACACATTGTGTCTGAATACATGCCTTTAATAATGAAGGAGCTTCTATGAAGGCATCTCTCAGACTACACTTTTCTGAGCATGGGGTTGGGGAACAGTAGTGAGTACACTGTGCCTGCACCTCACTCTAAAGCCCTCCTGAGCCCAGGTATCTGCCATAGGGATGCCAGGTGTAAGGGGAAACCTCGGGTGCCAGGAGGTCCAGACAAGTGTGGATGAGGATGCATTTACAGTCACATATGCAGTCCTTGAGGTCATGCTCAAACATCAGGCGGAACAGAAAAAAAATATGCGTTTTCTTTTAATCTTCTAGACTGGAAGCATGCTGGATCTGACATGCAGCTTGAGAGCTAGGCATCTGCAGTACAAAAAAAAATAAATGAGGGGGAGCCTCATGTCATTGAAATGTAACAATTTTGCTTCTGGGGAGAGAAAACTCCTGAGGCTGATGAAGTGTTAGAAACAAGAAATGAAGCATCCTTCTCCATTAATATCATATTTCCAAAGGAAAGAACACATGCAGTAGTGGCAGGAAACTTGCTAGTGAGCTTCTTTCCTTCCAGCCTGTTCAGCAGCAAGAGCAAAAACGTAGCTGAGCAACAGATGCTAAAATTATGCCAGAGGCAAGATATTATTCAGAAGGTTCATCTGTAAGTAAAGAAAAACAAAACAAAAAAAGAAAAGGAGAGATCAGGCATCATGTGATGATGAGCAAAGCTTATCCATGATCTTGGAAGCAGAACTTTCCAACCCAATCTGGTGTGCCAAGAGCTGGGAATGTTATTTTTTCCCCTTTATCTGTCATTGCTGCCAAAAATGGAAATTGTCATTTCTCATTTTGCAACGCTTTGAAGTAACTGATAAGCGAAACACATAAAGCCATGCAGGAAGGTTTGCTCGTCTGGAGTTTAGTCTTAATTACATCCTCATAGACTGCCATCTAGGGGAAAGTCTGTACAACTCGTTGAAGGTTGAAAGCTTTGTTCCATTGAAAATAGAAATGGAAAATACTTCACCTGTGCAGTGCTCTGCGATCTTCGTAGAGACATCGAGCATACTGACTGAGGTAGCATTAAAACTGTAGGACAAGAGGTTGGCAAGAGGTTACTGCAGCATACACAGAAACTAGGTTCAGAAAATCTTCATTCCCTCACCACAGCTAATTACCTGCTATTTACAGCCAAGTCCTGTCGTGCCATCAGAATGACTGGAATTCATGATTCAATTTAATGTTCAACTAGCTCTCTTTTCATAACGTGGCTTTTGAAAGAGCATGGGAAAAGCTATGAGCTTTAAAATCTGAACTCATGCATGTGATGATTAAAGCTAATTAGTCAATTAACTTTCTCTTATTCTCTGAAGTCTATTTTTCCCACAAACGTGTAAGGATATTAGCAACCATATTTCATAAATATCTAATAACACAAGCACTTGTGAAAATAAAATCAGTGTCGGCAAAAGTATCAATATCATTCTGTTATTCAGCACCTCTTTTACAAGCAATTTTCATATAAAATTACATAATTTCAACACAATAGTAACACACAGTGCTTTATTTATAAGTAGATAGTCATAGGACAAAGGGGAATGGTCTTAAATTGAGACAGGGGAGGTTTAGGTTAGATATCAGGAGGAAGTTTTTCACACAGAGGGTGCTGAGGCACTGGAACAGGTTGCCCAAGGAGGCTGTGGATGCCCCATCCCTGGAGGCATTCAAGGCCAGGCTGGATGTGGCTCTGGGCAGCCTGGTCTGGTGGTTGGTGACCTCACACATAGCAGGGGGGTTGAAACTACATGATCATTGTGGTCCTTTTCAACCTAGACCATTCTATGATTGATTCTATGGTGATTCTATTTCTGTAAGCATAGCATAGAAGGAGGGATGGGAATCAGTGATAATTATGGGTAAAGCGCACACAAAAATTGAGATAGGCCTGTGCTACTTGGGAAACAATGAGCTGGTAGCAATTGAGTAAATGATTAACAAGAATTTAATGTTTGTATTCATTCTAAACCTTTGTGCCTTTCGGAATTAGAACACTCATTGTTAATAGCATCAGTGGGTAAAACTCTTCCCTTTTTCACCTCCTTCCACGTGAGTGTCAAAATGCACTGATTTTTATAAGCCTTAATCTCATGCCATGCCAGAAATCATATGCTCCAGCTTCGTGCATGCCTAAGCATATGTAACACTGAAGTCCAAAGATGGTAATAGATCTTAGTTTTATTTAAAACCAAATAATAGTGGGCGAAGTTGCCCTGTGATTTATTTTTCCTCAGAAGCCAGTACTCTAATGCAAGGTTTCCTTCCTCCTGTTTCCTGCTTTTAGTAGCAAGAAGAATTGTTATTTGGCAAATAACATTTTCTGCTGTACCCTGTGCTAAACTGACAAATGTAGAAAGAGTGAAAACAGCAAAAGAGCGCAGTGATAACACAGCCATTCCCTACTTTTTTAAAGAAATACACAAATTGGAATGAGTCACGTAATGTAACATGGGGTTGCCTTTTACAGTATCGACATTATAAGAGAAATGAAAGCATATCGGTCTTTGGAAAATGAGTTTTGCTTCCCTTTCTGTCGTTCCAAGAACACTGTATTATACACAACAAAGCTAGCAACTACAGAAAATATATAGAAAGAAGGAAAGCCTTATTTTCCATGCCATACACAGCAGAAATCATTGTCTTCTATTGCTGTAAAGAGTCTTTAAGCACTGTCTGACCAGCAAGCTTTTTGCTTTGAGTTTCTTTTCTCATGGAAGCATTCAACTTTGAGCTCTAAGGCATCTATATACAACTGCAGGATGCTTCTTGTTCACCTGACATAAAATTGCAGTAAAGTGGTGTTTTAATCTGAGAGATTATCATGGAAGAATATTGCATGCTGCTATAGCCTTCCTCTCCCTCAAGTATTTTAAGTCAAAATGCCAAGATGAGAAATTGTGTTTGCTCAACACCTGTCAAGTTGCCAATAGCTGCTTTGAGTGGAAATAAGTGATGCAAAGAACCTGAACTGGGGCAAATCCCATTCCGAGTGAGGGACTGGTACACAGTTGCTGAGTTCCTTCCTAATTAGCTCCAGCAGCCTCTGTGCCCGTGCTTCAATTAGTACATGGAAATTGTAATTTCATTCTAACCTTATTTTTGATCTCACATAATGCTTCAGGTTGGATAAACGCTTTTTCCTCCTGTCAGTGGGGAGTTGGTAGCATTGAGTTAGAAGGGCCCCCCAGACCTCCCCTGGCAGCTGCTGTTCCTGCTATCTGAAAATGAATGCTTCACCCTTCAGCTACAGCTAAATTAGAAATCTTTGAGCTCCTAATGATTTCCGATAGTTTGGCCTAATTGAATCTAAGTGCTTTTGCATTCAAACTAGAATGCTCAGCTGGGCTGAAGCTGGAGAGCTGTGACCCCGTTGTGCAGCCCCAGCAGCACCAGCCCTCCCCAGCACCAACAGGTGCCTTCATGTGGGTTTGGGGAGCGTGACTCAGGAAAAATACCATTACTTTCTCTAATAAATCCTCATCTTACAGGTTTCTGTAGTAGGGCAACACATACCATTCACAATCGATTCATACTCAGTCTTTTAAAATTCTTCTTATTATCATTTTTTACAAACACTGCTGTTCTCTCTGATGTTCAGGCAAGAAGAAGCAACGTTTGCATCATGGCTCTATTCAGAAGCCTCTTCTAAGAACACCACACAACTGCTGCTCTGTGCAGCATCTGTTACTGATCTATTAATAATCACAATAGTAGCATTAGTATTACTATCAAGCACAAAAACAGAATACGAACCCATAATCTTATCCCCAAGCTAAGAATGATATGATTGATGGTATGAATAATATGTAATAATCATCTGGCGGCTAAAATTACATCCCAACAAACTAAATAGACTTGTTTCTTTTATTTTAAAGACTAAGTCTAATTAGGAGCAGTCCTGATGAACCTAGGAGGTTGAAAGGGTTGTCGTGCACTCCAAGTAAATCAGGCTCTGGGGCTCTAACATTTAAATCTCACAATTTCTGGCTTTCTGAATTACACTCCCAAAGCAAATATCATTGCAGTACAGGAATAGGAAAGCCATTTACAAAAGAAGAGTTATTTCACCAAAATGAAAAACACACTTTTAGAATCATTTGGTTTAATCCTATGCTCCATTAGCAGGAAAATTTTCCATTGAAGTCAGCACGTCTTGCTTTCATAAGAGAATTGTGTATTCTGTAGCAACATCTCATTTTGCTATCAGTAAAATCGGTGGGAAGCGTGCTTCTGAAGGTAATGGCAGTAAAATGAAATGTTCTGCAGTGTTTTATAATACGCTGTACCAGCAAAAAAAGAACTGTCGGACTCAAAAATTGTGGAGGTGCACATCAAAGGATTCTTCTGCTGAAGAAATGCATGAGGGTGGCCCAGAAATTTAAAAATTTCAGAGTAACCTTTAGTGTAACCCACACAGCAACAGGGGAGGAATGTAGACCTCCATGCCTTACGTGTTTATAATAATTCCCCTGAGGACAAATCACCTGATCCACACTATGTCAGTGCTACAGGTAACCTTAATATGCATTCAGTGCAGCATCTCATTTTTGCTCTTTTTAACTTTTCTTATGCTTTTTCTAAAACTCTCTTTTTCTTCCCCAGAAATTTCTCAGAAACTGATGAAGCCACCCCCTTTTTTTTTTTCTTTTTTTTCTTCCTAAATGAAAGCAGTTGTTTCATTTGACCAGGCAGCAATATTCTTTTGATTTTTAATTTGCCAGGAAGCAAGGGAATCTTCCATTTGATCCAAAGAGATTCATTTGCTTTTTCCTACTTTGAACTCTTTCATCCATGCTCAGCAAAGCTCATAGATGACCTGAGATGCAAGTCTGTTTTGGCAATTAGAGACAGCATGCAGCCCAACAACCTCTCTCGAGTCCTCATGGGGCAGCATGTAGAACTGCTGTGCTATCTTGTGTAACACCCCATAGCTCTCCAACAGATATTCACAACACGCACGTGAAGAAGCGTAGTGCCCAATTCTCACCAGCAATTCTGTATGAACTTACAACATTGCCTTTGGACTTAAGCCAGGGAAAAAGAATTAACTTCTCACAGCATTGTTTTCGGCACAGTCAGTACTCCTTAAATAATTGAGAAGAACAACTTACAAACCCATTGGTTTAGAAGAAACAAGAAATTAATTAACAGAATTAACACGTGTTGCCCCAATATTGCTTTTAATCAGTTTAATCACAAACTACCTCCAGTTCCAATTTTATGCAAAAAATGCATAATTTTCATCTGAACAGATGCTGAAGCATTAGAGTTTCCCATAAATAATTGGCAGAATTATCTATCAGTTGCTCATGGCTTGTTGCAGACATTCACAAATGCCTATACATGTTAATACATTATTGGGTGGTTTTATAAAAATGATCAGCGATGCAAAAAGGAAAAGGTGTTATTACAAATAAATGTTGACAATTTATTCTTCAGCTTGAAGTGTCACTTAACGTTAAAGGTTCAGCCATCTGAAAGGCTGAAGGCATAATAATTCATCAGCTGAATAACAACTGAATACTCTAACAATAAAAATCGCTTTCAAATTTCCACATACTATCCAAATAATAAATGCAGTACTTGGTAGCAGTTACACTGGACTTGACAGTGAATCCACATCTGGCCTTTCACATTAACAGCAGACCTTATGGGGGCTTTTAGCATGGTTTTAGCCCCACACAAGTGCCCCAGCAGTTCACAGGCAGGGTTCAAGTCCTGGCACTGGCCAACATTGGTTGCACACATACCCACCCTTCTCAAGATTAGATAACCCAGAAAAGGCAGTGGAGTGGTACAGTTACACTAACTTTCACATCAATTAATTGTCTGTAGATGAAAAACTTATATAAAGATTAAAAACAAGTTTGGTCTTCACAATTCGGTTGATTTGGTTCTATGATTCTATGACTTCACACTTGTATTAATTTCCTTTCTTACTCAGTTATTACACCAATCACTGATCTTAGACCCTTGGTAGAAGAAAAGCAGGTAAAAAAATCAGTGTCAAATCACAAATCATCTTTTCTTTGAGATGCATGGAAAACTGTACCTTTAAATTCATCTGCTGTTTTTCTGTTGCAGCCCTGCCCCAAAAGACTCTGGTATCACACTGGAGATGCACGGACCAGGCAGCCAATACATACAGCATAGTGAAAAAACAAACAAACAAACCCAAACACAGAGAGGAGATAGAATTTGGGCATAGAAGAGGCTAGAAGGGGAAAGCCCATTAAAAGCATGGCATAAAACACAGCAAAAATCTGCTACAGTGAAGTAAAAGCTATCATAGGAAACACATGAAATTAATTTTGTATTATCTGATACTTCTAAGTCATGTCAGACTGTAGCCAGGCACCAAATCAGCATCTTAATGCAGCTTAGCACAATGACGTTCCAACAAAAACTTCTCCCCATCTCTCACCTGAGGAGGCACCTCTCAGGGTGAGCAGGACAAGAGCTCCTCAGGGTCTTGGGGAATGCATGGGCTGAGGGAAAGGGATCGGATTGACCACAATCCCTCACAGACCCACTGCTACTGGAGTGATCTGCAGAATCACAGAATTGTAGGGGTTGGAAGGGACCTCAAGAGACCATCAAGTCCAATCCCCAGCGAAAGCAGGCTCCCTACAGAAGGTCACACAGGTAGGCATCCAGACAGGTCTTGAATATCTCCAGAGGAGACTCCACAGCCTCTCTGGGCAGCCTGTTCCAGTGCTCATTGCGGGAGTGACTGAGAAGTAAATCTCAGCCAATTTTACACACCATGTCTTCTCTGAAGACTTCTCATAACTCTTTCTCCAGGGAGCAGAATCTTCTTTTCCCCTTACCTCCTCAGTAACACCCAGGTTGAAGTCACCCACCTGTCAGTTGTGCTGTTCTTTCACATGCACATAGCCCAGTCAAGGCATCAGCAGCATGGTTCAGCAGACCAGATGCAGACATCTGAACTATCTGTCTAGACTCCATTTATCATTTACTGAAGCAGGAACTTGTACCAGGGAACTTGTCTCATGTTGAAATGAATTATATGCCAAAAAGTGCCTACTGCCCTCTATTAATTGCAGAAGCAGTTCAGATGTGCTTCGGACAGGGTCACCACACTATAGGTGCCTGAGGTTAATCAGGTGAATCTCAGCCTTTGCTGCTCAGTGAGTACAAAATAATGTTCTTGTGCAAGATGTGCTGTAGCTAAATAAATCTAACCAAAGTTATATTTAGAAAAAGCATTATATTTCACAGAGAATGTTTCAGTTTTCAGATAACCGAGCAAACACCACTGAGTGAATCAATGGCATTTGTATTATCACCTGAAGTATCTATTTGACAAAACAGAACACTAAAATTTACAAACACTTTATCTAATTACTTTGCAGTTTAACCATCAGTGTCCTCAGGAAATGCTGTCAGTCCCTTTAGGCCAATAAACATCCCTTACAGATCCAATGTGCCATGCTTATATTGCAAACTAAGATTTCATCTTTGCTCTAAATGTTCACTGGTTTAATCTCAGTAAAATCAAAAACAAATCTCAGTTCAGCTCTAACAAACTTTTAATCAGCTTCGTTTTCATTTCCAGTGCTACCTTTGCACTCAGAAATGCTTGCCATACTGAGACACTGCAGTGATGAAAGTTGCAGGCCTGAAATAAGAACAGCACTTGCGTGATCAGCCACCAAGCTTTTTACCAGGCAAACTGTAGACAAAACCCCTTTTCTTGCTCATTGTTTGGTTCTGCTGCATGGGAAGTGCAGGACTGTTAAAAAGTTGCATATTAATACAAGCAGCTGTCAGCTGCTCACAAGCTTACAAGCAGCTGTCAGCCCTATTCTTGGGATTGGCCATATCTCCTTGCAAGCAAAAAGCTCGTAGTGGTTGCAGTGCTTGTCGCCCTGTCCTTCCTCACAATCTTTCTGCCTGGGAGGGCTCAGTCAAACAGACAAGCCCAGCCCAAGTGCCAAGGAATAATCACTCATGAGCAGAAGGGCGATTCCCATCCTCCACTGTTTTCTTCACCACATTAAAGTGCAAGTGTGACTCTATCTGTCATTTTTAAGTTTCCCAGAAAAGCAGCACAAATTTATAGAGACACATAAGGAATGCTTTAAGACCAAAGCGTTACTTATCCACTTCCCAGTACAAACCAGAATGTTTGACAGAGATGTGAATAATACCCCACTGGCCCACCAGTGGTCCATCCAGCCTGGCCTTCTGACTTCAATAGCGGGAATGGGATGTGAGATTCAGAAAATAATGTGATTCTACAGTGTTTTGCAGTCCATACCCTCACACACATCCCCAGAATTGAATTAGTTCAGCAGGAAGCTGGGAGATACTTCTTTGGCCATTGCCTTCAAAATAGGCCTGTTGTCCAGGAATATGACAAACTTCTTTTTGAACTTGATTACAACCTGCAGTGGCAATAAATTCTATGAGCCTACTTTCTGCTGCACAGAGAATTAGTTTCTTTTATCTACTTTAAATCAACATCATACTATTTTCAAATCAATACTTTGGTATTAGTATTAAGGGATTTGCTTGGTAACAATTCTGAATTCTCCCTAATTAATGCTTTCATGATTTTGTAAACAATGCTTGCATTGCCTTTACACTCTTCCTCCTAAAAATTCTAGCCTTGTTAATTTGTCTTTTCCAGACAGCTGCACCATTCTCTTGCTTGTTTTATGTGCACTTTCCTGGTCTTCTTCTAGGTCTACTGTGTCCATCTTGTGATGGAGACCTGTGCTGTCAATAGTATTCAAGTAGGCAAGCCAAAGTTCTCTACAGGAGTAAAATGATGCCCTGCCTTCTGCTCTCAATACCTTTCCTGGCAATGCCTAGTATTTTGCTTGCATTAATGGTTTCTGCTGTAGGTTCCTCTAGTGACTTCAGAGCACAGTCAGCTGTGAATTCAATATTTTATTCGTGGGCTGCAATTGACAGATCAAATAAAGCATCACACAGGCACGGTTTAGACTACTTTTCCCTAAGATATATTATGTTCTGTTTTTTAACATTGACGCTTATCTTTATTCTGATTCTGTGATTCTGATTCTGACGCTTATCTGCTACTCTTTAACTTAGTTTTATCAGGTCTTCCTTGACCTCACCACTGACTTAACATTTTCTTGCCAAGTTTTGCCTACAGAGACATTCTGCAGTGCTCTCCTCTTTCCTGACCAATGAAGGCGCTGTGGTGAACTGGTGCCACTACTGACTCCTGGGGGACCCCTCTGCAGACTCCATACTGAAAAGTGACATTCAAGTCATCTACAGTTCCTTCTGTGTTTGAGGATCTTTGCCCAGATTACAGTCTGTATAAGGGTTGGTCTGCTAAAACTGTAGAATCATAGAATGGCTTGGGTTGGAAGGTATCTTAGAAAGCATTCAGCTACAACCCCCTGCCATTGACAGGATTACCATCCACTCTATCAGACTGCCCAGGGCTCCATCCAACCTGGTCTTGAACATCTCCTTGGATGTTAAACTTTGTTGTGAGACCTTGTCAAAGCCTTTCTGAAGATCTAAGTATAATGTGTGGTATAGATATCCCTTATCCATATGTCCACACCTTCACAACAGTCCAGAAGGTGCAGGACTCCCCTTTGCTGGAGACATGTTGACTCTTTCGTAGAATCATCTTTGTGTTAATCAACATCCCCGAGGATCCTGTTCTTCCTTATAGCCTTTGCCACCTGGTCAGAAGGGAAGACATATCCCCTCTGGGGCCCTTTCTTACGTGGAACCATGCAGGCCTGGCAGTGCTGGGGCTCTGGAGATGCTGCTGAGGATCATTCAGGTCTGCAGGTACACCACTGAACTTCTTCCAGCACTGTGGTAACACCACACCTACTGGCTTACCATCACCTCATCTCTCTGCTTGTGCTAATACAGCTTGTGCACTTGCTTCAAAACAAAATGGCTCTCCTGATACACCTGCTAGAATTAATGGCCTAGCTTGATACCTCTTCAATGGCCTAGCTCTGAGCAACACCTTCTTTTTGAGTTTACCTCCTGCAGTCTCAGCATTTCCGAGTGCCTTTACCACACCTCAATCAACAAGTTGACCTATCACCTCCCTCACCAGCTTCCTGTTCTTGCTTATATTTAGGTATCTCATCAGCAGCTTGAATGCAAGGCACTCTCCACACTGATTCAAGCTTTTCCTATTTCCTGCTTTCACCTCACCTGTCATGTTTACAGGCTTCAGTTTCATTGCAATCTTTCAACTTTTTAAATGCCAATATTTTCCTGTGGTAGCCTTCTTGCCCTTTCCACCGAGCTGTGTGGGGATTTTATTGGAGTGCTGTTTCCTTTTAGAATTGAGGCAGTTTGCCAGAGCTTCTAATACAATGTCTGCAAAAATATTAGTACAATAATACTGCCATGTGAGTCCTGGAAGAACTTTATCGTACAGAAAACAACAGAAGTATCCAGATACATTTCCCGTTTGCTGACCTCCAGTCCTGCATCACAACCTTGAACACAGAGCATCTGACTCAGCTGCTCTCTCTCCACACGAGGAAGAACTGCCTGCCTGCTGCTCACTGCATCTCTCTATTTCCTTAGATACCTGTCAGTGCCCACAGCTCTCTTTCCAGACTATCTTCCTTCGGCTTATTTTTAGACTTTGAAGAGTGGATGGTTCTTAATCTGACAGCTATCAGAGAACGTAGATTCCCTGACAAATAGTATCCATGTCGCATTTCCCAGGATTTTTGTTGCTTTCCTTTTCTGCCCCCGTTACATCTTCCATTTGATGTAACTCTCTGTGCTGAGGCAAAATAATTCTCCACCAGCAATGTGAGTATGAAATTTATTTAAAATATGAAATGTGATTTCCTGATTTGTTATAGACTGTAACTTTAGCGCTGTTCCACACTGCGTTCTTCAGTTCTTCTTTACTGAAAGAGCACAGTCACTGTGAGAATTCCAGCTTTCACAGCATAAAGTGGGAATTTCTACCCCTCCTTGTTACAAAGCAAAGCTTGAAAACATTATGTTGGTAACCTCAAACTCATGAAAATCAGGGATTGATGTAACGTAAGAGATATGCTCACGATTTTTGTGATTACACATCACTTGGAGGGGAGGGAAGGATGCACTCATTATTTCTGAATGTTTGCAGGTGCAAAGTTTTCCTCTTTGGGAATGCTTTGTCAGTGATGTCCTCAGACTGGTAATAACATTATTTTCCTATTAGCTTGTGTGAATATGAGCAGTTCTATGGTCTAATATATTCCCCCTCCAGATTTGGACTCAGATCTTGCAAGTTGTATTTTATATCTGTGAAAAGTGCTGCAGTGTTGACTAGTGTGCACAGGCAAGAACCTCATTTTATTCATTACAAAATCTGCCTTCATAGAAATCACAGTATGTCCAAATGCCACATTATTACCTGAAGAGGATATCATAATACAGAATTCCCATTTGCTAACTGTTCTTTACTTCAAAAGTCAAAGTATGCACAACTTTCCTCACCCTCCATCTTGACGACCCACAGACACCAGCACAGAAATGAAAGGATGTCTCTAGCAGAAAATCTGAAAGGCAGATGCCTTTTCTTTGATCCCATTAGGTGGAGCTCTCAGACAAGGAGAAATGACATCCCACCAGGCACCCTTAGGAATTGTTAGCACTGTATTATTCAGGTATTTTTTCCATGCCGAGAGCTCTCTCTTTTTAAAAAAGCTCATTTCTGTCCTGCTAGAAACCTTATTGCATGCTTTTAAAACTAGTGTGATGCAGCAACCTGTCTGTACAACCAGTTTTCATTAGCTTAACACATCACTGAGATGGAGCTGAAAACTTCAGAGATGCTGTGTCACTGGGACGACATAAACAACAAGAAAATCAGCGGAATAGTTGTGGAAATAAAGAAGCAGAGCAGATAAAAACATTGGGTGTGGCACACAAGAACCAGAAATTTCCAGCAAGTGCTCAGCTCAGCTAATGGTAGTAGTCCACTGACAGCAATGGTGCAGGGAAAAGTGGAAAAATTAGCCACACAAACACAAAGATGTAGCACAAACTGATATGGCAAATCGTTTGCTAAGTTACTTTCTGCCACTTTCAGATTCTAGTTGCTCTCTTCTCTTGATTTTGTACCTGACATAAATTCTTACAATGTATGGGGGTAGCTCTCCTTACTCCCACACAAGGAGAGCAAAGGTAAACCTGCACAAGTAAAAGACAGAAGAGTGAGTCCTGCCAAAAATTCATGTATTTTCAAGGGTATTGGCTCTCATGAAAGATGTTTGTTACGTGCAATAACTGAGCAATGTCAATATTTTTGCTAAAAAGGTGGCTGTAGTTGGAAAGATACAAAAGAGGAAGGCAAAGATCAAAACTGACAGAAATTAGCAGAGATTGTCCAGATACGTATGGAAGGAAATACTCAAACCAGTCTCCGCTCAATTCTACACCTTTTCTAAGAGAGACAATTGATTTAATTTAATCACTTCAATGTGATGAAAGTCTGCTAGTTTTATATTTTATTAGGGCAGACATGACACTTTTGTAATGGATTATTTCAGTAAAGCTTAGCACATCTCCTGCATTTATCTTCGATACAAAAACGGAGTAATTTCATGATCTGTACAGCACTATGCTGGAAAGCGCTTCTGAATAAATTGTTAGCGTGTTTGAATATAGCCTGTCTAGTTCCAGTTTTGCAACAAAAACAAGTACAGATGCTTGAACAGCCTGAAAGCCTGCTCCATTGTCAGACTTGTGAAAACCTGTACTCTTTTTCACACAAAGGAAACACCATTTAGACTTCATGCGAAAATAAATAACATGCAGTGGCAGTGAGACCTGAGAACCAGCAGATTCATTTCTGTGTTGAAATCAGTTGGCCACATTACTTGACAGACTGATTTTACCCAGATGCACTTTCCTGATATAAGAAGACTTCTCTTCCCAGTAAGGACTGGTGTGCTGTAAGAAGAGTCACTTCCCAGCACTGGAGCTCTCTCCCTCACATCCATGTTCTTTGGCTCTACACATTTCCCCATACAGACAAACTTTTAACTTTTGTCTCAAGTAATTCATTGAAAACTTGATGATTACATAAGAAAGGTGTCACAGGGAATCTTTCTTTCTTGACATGGTATCATGGGCCAGGATGTTTTGGTTATACTGGGAAACACATACCAATTCTAGTGGCTGTAACTTCCACCAACCAATTCAGCTGCAGACATAAAAAGCCAGAGCTTCAGGAGCATTTCTAATTCGTCACTTCCCCTCTCCTGCCTTCAGGATGGCCTTAATGTCTGCAGGGTGTATAGACAGTTTTCCTTTGAAGCTTTCCTCTGTGGTCTGTTCAGCTTTCAGATGATATTGTGGATCTGTGTTACTGATATGCTCTGTTCTCTGTCACAGCCTCTACTTAAGACCCCTGAGATCCCTGACTGCAATGGAGGGAGTTCCTATCATCCCGGTTTCATGGCTTCAGGCTAAGCAACTTCTTCAGCACTATCCAGGTAACCTGTGGCAGAGCAAAAGACTGAATCTGATTCCAGTCCAGAACTCCATCCATTGAACGTACTGTGCTGCATTACACAAATAGATGGTGTGGTCTCATTTAAGAAGAAAAAAGGGGGTGAAGGTTATGGTATCCTTACCCCATTTGCCCAGGTTTCAAAGACAAGCAAGAAGGGTCAAGACAGTGAAAAGCTGAAGCATTTGATGCCTCATGGTGAGCCCCTGATAAGTCCTGCAGGCAGACAAGGCAGCTGGTAAGGCACATTAAGCAAGACATCACAGAAGCGTCATTCTAATTTTCCCAGTAAACAAAAAAACTCTCTCCAAATGTGAAATTTCTGCATCAAGATCTTCAGTTTTTCTTTGGAGTTTTTTTTTTTTTTTTTTTTTCCTGGCAGAAAATTCTCAGTTATCCACTACATGCCTCCCTAATTCCCTCTCCAGCTTCCCAGTGTCCATGTCTCTGAATGAGCAAGAACAGTCTCTCATCCATGATTCAATATTTCAGGAAAGCTGAGAGTGGTTAAAAGACAGAAAATCAATCTTAACTAGTGAGATTTCCATAAAGTTAAATTAAAAGTGTCAAGCTATTGTGACTAGATTTGTCAAACCGTGGGTGACAACCCTTGCAGTGCAGCACCGTTCTTGTCTGGAAAGGAATGCAAGAGGGGATCCCAGTTCCCAGACTGCTGCAGGCACACCACATTTCTGGATACATCTCCACACCTTAATCCTGCATCCAGAATTCAGCAGCTTTCTGGAAAGGGAGGGTCTGAAGAGAAGGCCAATGCAAATGCTTGTGGCTCAGAAAGAAACTGGTATGAACTTGATAATAAAAATCATAGCGTTCACACAGCAACAATCGAGATCTGTTACTGATTGTGCTGCACCACTCCTTTTCTTTCATTCATATGATTCAGAACTGGTGCTTTGAAGAGAATATAAATACATTCCTCTTGACTTCTTTGCCTGTCCTTTTGGAAAAGCGCTGAGCGCTGGTTCTGTGTATCCCAGTATGGTTTCTTTTTTAATATCTATTTCAGAAAACACACCCCTACTGCAGCACAGTGCAGCCTATAGCAATGAAGAGGAATAATAACAAAATCCTCAAAGACAGATCAGGCATTCTGCGTGCTGTAGTTTGGTCAAACTCGAATCTGAAGTGCTTCTATAAATCATCAAAACCACATTTTCTCCCTCTCTTGCAATAGGTTATATGATGTTACAAATTCCTGATGGTAATTATGCAGGAATATGCAACGTTGGCTGAATTTATTATACTTCTTAAAGTTGCACTTTTATTTGCTCTGGATAACTGCAGTCTCCCATTCATTTAGTAACAGTCTCCTCCTGTTAGCCATCTCATTTTAACAGTGGGTGCGGGCTGCTTCTGAAGGTGGGTGCTTGGTGATAGCTGTTAGGTGACAGTGGAGGTTCTCAGCCGAGTGACCTGCTCAAAACCTGGCAATGCCACACATTCCCTTAAGCAAGTGCTTCTGCCATGACCAAAAGCAATGGAGGCCCTGAGAAAAGACCACAAACACCCTCCTACAGCACAAGGAGGGACAAATAGTGTATGGTCAGTGTCAACAAAACCTCAGGTAATTACCTGATTCCTGGAGTTAATTTCTCTTGGTTTGTCACTATGACTTATTACTGCACAGAAAGAAAGGAGTGAGTCAAAGATAAACACATGCCTCTTACAAAATGAAGAATTCTAGAAAAGAAAGTCCAAATACATTTAAAGGATAGCAGCATGTAACAGTTACCACATCCAACCTTTCCTCATCATTAGCAAAAGATAGATGGAAGACAAACCTAGCTCACTCACAGCAGAATATATTTTGCTTCATCTTTTAAATATACACACAACATAGCCTTCTGTTGATCCCATTGATCTCTTTCACCTTATATATCAGTTATAATCTTTTTTTAAAGGATATTTTTTCTGTTGCTTAAATAACAGCTTGATTGTTGGAGCTAATTTCCACCACAACAAAATTGTTTACCTTGTTGTATGACCAAGTGGGGCTGTTAGTTCTGAAGGCTTGTTGTGCGGATGCTGCCAGGTTGAGCGGAGTCTGTTCTGACCTCCAGTATGCAAATGTTTGCTTCCTTGTTGATTCTCTAAAGGTGCATAGAAGAAGAGAAAGCTTCATCCCCCAGGTCTGCTATAGAATTCACCACTGATTTTGATTCCCAATGAAGATTTTTTTATTTCCGAATATGTGGTATAAAATAAAAGCTTGTACTTCTTTTCCACATAAAAAAATCCATAATGCATGGTATTGGTAGAATACTTGGGAACCATACGCAGAATGAGTTAGATTAGGTGCGAAGGGAGAGGAAGGGAGGGAAGGGAAAGCAAAAGTCACTGTAATTAATTGAATCAAGTCTCTTCTGTTGTACTTAAGGAGGAAACACAGATGAGTATATCTGAACGGACTCAATGAGAAAGCTCCTTATTTATAGAATTCACCGTTGTAGCAGGTAGAGGGAGAGGTCATGAAAATACTGCTCTTTCAAAATGGAACCATAGCTGAGCCGTAATAAGTACCTGTGCAGATGGACATATGCCTAACATAAGCTCTCTTCTGTCCTCTGGTCTGAAAGACAAGCACCAAAAGCACTAATGGAAGGTTAGGTTGGAAATGCCTCCTCTCACCCTCCTTTTCTCTAACTTGCTTGCTGAGTTTATTCCATGTTTTCAAATTCCTATAGATAAAATTGAAGAAAAAAATGCAGCTGGGATTCATGCAAGTGGCAATTTGAAGAGTACCTTTATTCTCAAACAGCTTGACTTCTCATGTCAAGGAAGAGTATCTGTCAAACCACGTTCTTCCTCCTTGAGCTCAAATAACAGGTGGCTAAAATCTGAAAAGGGCTGATTTTCAAGAACGTGTTGTATTTAGCAAATTACATTTACAACAAAATAGCAATGCAATCATGTCCACTTGCTGCTCCTCTGGGACAGAATTAAGAAATGTCACACAAATGTGAGCAGCAGATCAGTGATAGAGGCAGAGGTGGGATTGGTCTTTCCCAAGTCACAAATCCCCTGCTTAACTACAGGGCCATAAAACTTCCTTTCCTAGTCTGCTAGCAATGCCATGATTCACTCATACAGTGGTATCAAGAGTAAGTCTGCCATAGCCCTTATCCCCATATGAGATGAAGATCAACAGCCTGGGAAGAGGACTGAACCCAGTGCTTAGGGCTGGGCAGTGCTAGCACAAGCCAACTTCACTCTTTGCTGGGGAGGGCTGTCAGGTTTGGATCAGCAGCAATACAAAGGCAGCCCCAGAAGTCATTGCCTGTATCATAAACCAGATGCCCGAGGGGATTCTGAATAACCCTACAGGTAAACAAAATGGATCATCATCCTTTTTTGTCATGAGAAGGTAGGAGGTACACTGGAAAAGTGTGGCTACTTGATTTTCAGCCCTGATTTGTGCCTTTGGTTTCATAAAGATCCATTCTTAAGGCTTGAGTCATTTTAGCTACTTTTTCTTGCTTTTTTTTTTTCCCTACACACTCAGACCTGAAAACTGGAACTCCAGCATCCCAGGAGGGTACCACTGACGTAATGTAGCACGACAATACATAATTCCCATCAGCTTCCTGCATTGGTGCTCACAAATATTCTACACAGAAAGTCTTTCTTTCAGAACTGTGTTGTGCTGAGGACTGAATTAATCTGTTATTTAACGTGGCTAATGAGCTTTATGTTCCCCTACAATTTACCATTATTTGATATTTCTCCTTGCTGTGAACTTTTTCGTCAAGTTTGGACTTGATGATTCTTATGGGTCCTTTCCAGTGTGGGTTATTCTATGATTTTATGATTTCCAAACTGTAAAGATTTACACTTTCTCATGCTTTTGTTTGATTGCTTGCTTTTAATACACCTTTTCATCTCCTGAATAATACAGGTAGATTTTGGATTTTCTCATGATTTTGTCCCAGCAAAGTAGCTAACTAGGGTAAAGTCCATTAACTGACATCACTGAAAACTCAGAACTTGGTTTCTGGCTCTCTCTTCTGAAAGGAAAATCTGTGTTGTTTGTTTGATTGCTCTTCAAGTCTTCCCAGGCTTTGAAGCTATGCCCATCACCACAGAACATGAGATGACTGATGATGCCCTTCTCATTCACAGAACAGACACTGTTCAACAGCAACATGTTCTGGCCTAAAAAGTGGCATTTGAGACCTGACATGTAATCTATGGATTTGTCCAATCTGGTCAGTGCCCCTTGCTTTGATGTTTTTATCCACTCAGAAAATCACTGCTGCCCAGTAGGCCATCGCTCTATCAGCTTTTGGTCACTGGGAATGTTCCAAAGGTGCTCTGGAAACAGAAGGCTCTGAAACTACACAATGTCAGTCCCATGAACAATGCACTGCCCTGCAGTTTGTTCTGTTCACAGCCAACTACTCTTCTCTTTTTTTTTTTTTTTTTTTTTATTTCCCCACACATTTCTTGTAAGCAGTCAAAATTCAAGTTTTGTTGAAATCAACAATAAAAATTCTGAAGCAAAAAATTCCAATATATCTACTTATTTACCCAATAAAAAGAGGTAGGCTAAACTAGTATGCACTGATCCCTATGCAGCAGTGCCAGGCAGCTGGCCATACACAGTTTAGCTCACTGGCAATTGCCTGCAGCATGACCAACACATGGCACTCCTTGGTGCAGACATCCAGGAGCATTGGCCAAGAGCATTCACTGGGTATCCTTGGCATGGTCCTGGTACCTGTTCTCCAATGAACTGTTCTGCTAGTTTCAAAATCATTTTAATAAAGCAGGATATACATTCTTACTTTTTTGGTTTCTAAAATCCCTGTGAAACCATTGGAAGCTGAGCATGCAGTGAAAGATTGTGCATAAAAATTACCACTTTCTGTTGGATGTTCTTGACAGGAATATCCTTTAGCTAACACTGATATGTATGAACTACAAGCCTCTCACTGATACCCTGAAGTTGTAGACAAAGGCCACTGTCCTAAAAAGGAAAGGGATTAGGCTGGCTAGATGTTTTGGTTGGTAAAGGAATTGAAAAACATTATTTATTTCAGCATGAACTCACTAGACCTCTGCCTGAGCTGCCCCTGTTTTCACTGCAGAAAGACACAGGGTAGATTCATTTTGTTTCTGTTCTCAGGCGATGGTAAGAGGATCGTCTCTGTTAAATAGCCTTGGCTGTTATTACACCAAGTGTCCTCCACTAGCAGAGAGCCATGGTTGTTCCCCCAGCCCCAGCAACATGCTGGGTCAGACTCTGCACATTGGAGCTGCATGCGTTCGGCAGAGCTTTTCACCATCAGTAGGGTTCAGGGAGGACAGAACGTGGCTGACACTGGGACTACAAACCCTGGGCAGCTGGGGAGAGGTGACGGTGGACCCAGCAGGGCGCTGCCTCCTCCTGCCACTTTCCTTCTCTGAGCAACCTGTTCATCAGGGTCCATCCCGTGTGCGCAATGCTGTGTGCCCATGGGTTTTTGCACCCACTCTCTGTGCACATTCTTCACTGCAGAGGCACCACTGCTGCAGCATATTTTTAAAGAGAACTGAAGAAAACAAAAAGCTACATGTACTGGTATTCCTCTTTAATTTAATATCATCTTACAAGGTGGAAATTAAAATGATTTTTCTGTCACTGCTATCTCTCTTCACTTGGCAATGATCGATTTCCTTCTCCCCTACTGCTTACTAATAAGACATCTGAAAACTGAGATGGTTTTTGTGTTTACTTCCCTGTTTAAATCAGCTTCCCCAGCTAAGGACAGCCTTGGCACTACATCTGCTCTGCAACTTGTTATTTCTGCGTTGGCTCCAGCCCCACGCTGACAGAACGTCAGACACAGAGAGGTATATATTTTTAATTACTTGGGGATGCCCTTGTGTATAAGTACATGCAAATTAACTAACCACAGTTCAAAACCTGCTCCTAGCAGCACTCACATGTTACACACACACACATTTCAGGCACCAAGCCTCACCTCCTGAGGCTGACATGTGGAGGGATGCTGGCAGGTGAGAATGACACCTCTCTACAGATGGAATGCTGATGTCCAGGCAGAGGAATGAACAAAATTCAGCATTGCTGATGTCTGAAAGAATCTGGTGTTTGCTTCCAGAAATCAGCAGTCCTTCGCAGTGCTGGGGATATGTCAGCGAGCACAGCTGCTGTCTAGGGTCTGTGCACCGTGCTGCGAGCTCCTCACACCCTGCTAGCACAGCAGCTCCAGCCATGATCGAGTTATTGCAGCAGACTAAAAATGCTCAGTGAACATCTCACAGTTCAGGGAGAAAATATCAAAAGAGAAGGGAAGGAAACACGGCCATCTGCACATTGCAGATGAGGAACCGTGGAAAGATGGGGCTGACGCTCTAGAGCTGAGTGCTGTTGGGGAGCTGAGTAATAGGCTCTGCAGTGCATGCTCTTGGGACGTCATCCCACAGCTTTTGGACATTTTACTGTCTCTGGCATCTCCTTACTGAATGTGTTTTGTGTCTACTTAGGAAGTGCCTCTGCTGAAATCTCTGTTCAGCATTAGTTTTTTTTTCTCAGGGATCTTCACACCTGCAAGAGCTACACAGCGCTGTCCTTCCACTCAAACTTCACCGTCTTTTGCTTACCCTGTTTCCATGAGCAGAAGTTTTAGTTCTTCCTTCTCCATCTTGGCAAAGCTGCTCTTGCTCTTCTCAGAGACATCCCTCTAAGGTTTCTTTCAGCCCTATCCTAAACAGTTCCACGATTTTCTTCAAAATAATCTCTGTAGCAACATAACCTCACCCATAAATGGGCTTTACCCGGCCCTTTCCCGAATGGAGATCCTGTGGGGAGCCACCACACCACGACCGGGTCCCGGCCCTGGGCAGAGGAACACCCGGCACCGCAGGGACGGGGCTGCGAGGCACCGGGGCCACTGTGGGGAGAGGGGTTCGGGCGGAGGTGCTCCGTTCCCCCGCCACCTGCCTGCCCCATTTGTGCCGCGGGTACTGGAGGCCGCGGAGCCGCGCCGAGGTTCTCGGCAGTGCTGCGTGACCCGCACCGACCCGCACCTATACAAGAGAGCAGTTCGGCTTCATCGGGGATTTCGGGGCCGTCCTTCCCCCTCGGGGTCCGGGGGGCGGCGGGGCGGTCCCGTTCTTCGCACCTCCCGCAAGGACAACCGCAGCGCGCGGCGGGCGGGGAGGAGGCGGAGGAGGGGGCGGCTGCGGCGAGGGGAGGGGAAACCTCCGCGCCCGCCGCGTCCCACTCGCCGCCCGCCGCCCGCGCCGCAGCTCGGCCGTGCCAACAGCTCCCGGCCCCGCTCGGCTCCCCCCGGGCCGGGGCAGGCGGCGGAGCCCGCCGCGTCCCGCCCGCAACTTTCGCCCCCGCTGATGGCTCTGGGCGGGGTCCCTGAGGGCTGCCCGCCGCCCCGCGCCCGGCCCTCATGGGCCGCCCCCGCGCCTAACTTCGCCCCCGCCGCCGCCTCCCCGGGGCGGGCCTGA
>NW_024962262.1:51570231-51630757 GCF_019238085.1 Lagopus leucura | reverse complement strand
CGGCGTGGGGAGTCCGCGGGCGCTTCTCCTCTTTGCTCTTCTCCTTCCTTCCTCTTCTCGCTCTTGGCCGCTCTGCCTCAGACCTCAGGTCCGGAGACAGACGGGGCGGAGCGCCTTCCGGCCCAGGTAGGTGCTCGGAGGGTGGGCTGCGTAGGGGGGATGCGGCCGGGCTCCTGCAGGGCACCTGCCCGGGCCTCGCTTAGTCCCGTGCCCGCCGCACTGCCTCAGTAGCCCAGCCTGCCCCTCGTTCCCCGTCCCTGTAGCCCTACTATCACCAGCCAAGTTGGTGAGAGGGACTCGTACTTTTCCCCAGATCAGCTATGTGCTTGAGAAGTTACTTTTTTGCTGCTTTTTTTTTTTTTCTTTCTGATTTCTGATTTTTGATCAGCAAGTGCTTGGTAATGATTCTTTTTAGTCCCGTAACGTTGACTATGGAAACTTTGAGTTTAGCAGGAAAAAAGTATCTGAATTTCCTCTTTTCTTACATTTCTCTTTAGGACTTTAGAACGCTTCTGATTTTGCGAACTTACAGCAAAGTACGGTCTGACTGGATGCGTGCTATATCGTCAGATCTCAGCATAACTCTGCTACAGGACAGTGCCTTTGCCATCCTCTGGCAGCTTTGGATCTGTGGGAAGTTTTAACAAGGGTCACAGTAAAAATCCAAGGCAAGAGATGGGGCAGGAGTAGGTTGGGATAGAGGTGTGTGGGGCACTGGAGGCCGATGGCCAAGCAAGCTGTGTTCCACCACACGTGGCTTCATGGGCAGCACCTCTGCTTTTTTTCGCTCTTGATAGTTGTACAGTAAGTTTGCGTTCTCCTGTTTAATCTCAAAATGCAAGCATAGAACATGGAAAACAAGTAGAAGAACCCCAACGACAAAGAGGCAGATGTGCGTACAGTTTGAAGTCATCTGAGCATTTTTGTAGCATTAGTTTTTCTTGGCAGGGTGAAGGCGGGTATTGTGCCTAGGGTGTGTAACGCTTTCCAAATCTTTTCTGAATCGAGGAGAAGCACCACGATGAAAATGTGACCCGAGTGTTTTGATGCGTTACATTCTCCTATGAAAAAAAAAAAAAATAAATTGAATTTGGAAATAACAGACCAAGGCAGTGCATGTAGCATCGGAGAGACGTCAGCTGGCCTTAGCAGGTCTGTGGCAGATCTGATGGATTTGGAAAGCTTTCCTCTGGTCCCAGTTCAGAGTGGCTCTATCCAAGGAGAGCAGCTTCCTTGGAACAGGACTATTAGGCACACTCGCATTCTCGGCAATAACCTGCTGCCTTGCTTTGGCTTGTCAGGGCTTCAGAAACCAACTAGCCTATCAGTGGGAGGGTTTTTGCCTAGATTAGCCTTGTTCTCATGCAATAATTTCAGAACAGTGACTACAGCATGACAAAAGGTGGAAGTGTTGGTTACGATGTTCTTAAATAAAGCTTGGATCGGTGAACTATGCTTGCTGTGGGAAGTAACTGAGTAACTTTTTGAGGCAGGAATCTAGAATGTGTTGCAGTGCCCGTGTTTAAAACCGCCTGTGTCTTTCCGAGGCGCTGACCTTGCAGCCTGGAAAAATGTTCACTGGCAGCGGCCATTGCCTGAGCAATGAAAGGCCAGGAGGGGAGCAGGGCTGGCACTGGTGGTGAAGGAATGTCTCTCATCCTGACTGCTTGGCTGCTGTTCCCTGTTGGGGTTCCCATTTCCTGGGTACAGCTCTATAGCATGGTGGGGGCACAGCTGTTGCTCGACCTCAGGCACTGTGAAGGTGGGCGAAGGCGCTGTTGACACCCATTGTAAGTGCAGCCCTTCTGTCTCCAAGGTGTGCAGTTCATTTTCCAAGGAAAGCTTACTTTTTCACTCTTAGCAGAGAAATTTTGAGGCTTTAAATCCAAAGTAAGTCCAAAGTTGCATGTTCTTGACACGTATGCTTTATTTAGCGTCTATTCTGTTGCATCCTCCTGGAGTTCATCTAGTTTTTGTAGGTAGGATTCGAGACAGCTTTTTGGGAAAGAGGACAGTTTCAGCACTGAAATCTAGATTGAGGGTAAGGTTAGTAAGCCTGGTTAGTAATTTCTTGGAGCTGTGAGCCGAAAGGATCCAACTCTTTGTCCTGAAGCTGCAGCTACCGATCCAGAGTGGGAGTTTGACTGAAATTCTGACCTTGAAGCACAGGGAAGGCGAGTCCGAAGTTGGAAGCTCAGGTGTGGCACAGTCAGTGATTTTATCACAAAGCAGAATCAGTGTGTGGAAGTAAAGGGGGAAAGGCCATTTATGTTACAAACAATTCTCTAGATACTGATTGCACAGGTGACGTAGCTGCTGATGCATGGGGTGAACTGCATTAGTGCTGTGGCTGGACCCTCTGCTGCCAAGGCTCAGCAGGGGAAGCAACTCACGGATTCCAGAACAAATGCAGTTGTGCAGGTTGCCAGGTGCACCCGCTCACTGCACAACGCCCAGCTCCTCTTCACAGTATGGGATTGCACTGTTCTCTTCAAATTGGGTGCATCGACCTGAAACAAGACGTGTTCTGAGAGGCAGCATGTCTGCTCCTCAGACACAAAATAATCAGGTGACAGAGTTCGCTGGTGAGCCTGCCAGTGGTAGTTCTTTGGTGGCAGGATGGTGGGGCTGCCCAGCACTGAATCTTTGTGATGTCGCAGCAGGGAAATGTGGGGCTTTGGATTTTTGTGGGGTAAGGAGCTAACCAAGCAGAGCTTCGGCAGCTGCTTCATGCCTTACTTTTCCTCTTTGATATCTCATTATGCTCTTTGCTTATTGCTGGCAAAAACTGGTCTTCTGTTTCCACAATAAATCGCTGCAAGTCTGGTATTGCCTCACCTATCATTTCATTGTTCATTGTCCAAAAAACCCTTGTCATATAACAAGTGTTCAGTGGACTGAAAAATAGGTTCATTAGGAATTACTGCCTTGATGTTTCTTACAGTTGAAATTCAACTTAATTAATAGGAGGGGAAAAAAGCATAAATGCCCAGCGTACATAAAGATCTTGATGTAATCAGCTTCTAATGCAGAAAGCATGTAATCAGTGAATTGCTAAAAGATGAACTCACTTTGTGACACCAGTGTATAACACTAGAAGTGTGGTCTCCGAAAGTCATCTCACCGATAACATTTTTTCATGTACTGATGGTTTTTTGGTATGTTAAAAAGCTTCTCGGGGAGGCATCTTCTTCCTGCATTTTGTCTTCTGTGCGTGTGATTTGGTTGAAATTTGGCAGTTAAGTGCGGTATCTGATGTGTAGAAGACTGTCTTTGAGGAGGGCTGTAGTGTGAGTGAAGAGCAGAAGAATCATAGAGTGGCCTGGGTTGAAAAGTACCACAGTGATCATTAGGTTTCAACTTCCCTGCTATGTGCAGGGTCACCAACCACCAGACCAGGCTGCCCAGAGCCACATCCAGACCTTAAAGCTGACTCACGTTCTTTCTAAAAGCAATTGAAACATATGTATTACTTGCCTCGATTTCTAGTTAATCAGTGTCATATTTTGTACAGAGTTCAGTTGTAATTGATCATGAAATGTTACTTTATTTGAGAACGTCTGTCTAATTTTAATTCCTTTACTGAGGGTTTTTACTTTGTGTGCCTAAAGCTTAAGGACAGACCAACCTCCTTAAAGTTGTACCAACTGTGGGATGTAAAGCACCTCGTTCCAGTAATGGGCAAACCATTGTGCAGGGAAGACTGAATGCAGGGAAAAACAAAATCGTGCCTGATGCTTGATCCCTCCCATCACTCAGGCATGTTAGAGAATTATTTAGATACTTTCAAAAGTCAGAAAACACATGTTTTGGAGTTGCTTCTGTGCTGAATGAGGCAAGGGCACTGCAGAAATGATAGCATGTAACTGCAGCCTGTGTCACTGCTGCATGTGCACAAGGGGGCAGAGGGAAGGTGGCTGTGCACCTGGCGTGTCCCAACAGCCAAATCCCTGCTTTCACAACCCAGTTTGTGTGGGTTTTGGATGTGACTTCTCTGTCAGTGGGAAAAGCCAGCTGTGCCTCCATCATGGGCCTTTGGCCTTCAGCCCTGCCAACTTCAGGAGGATGAGAGCAATCTGGGTGCTGAAGAGCAGGGCCATGGGAAGCACAGAGCATGATGGAGCATGCCCAGGAAGCACAGTCCTACCTCCTTCTCCACTTTCTGTTCTTAGTCCTCGTCCTCCTGATGTCATCCCGTAGGCCAGGAGAGGTTGCAGAGCTGTCAAAGGGCCATCCGTGCTGAAGTCCTTGACCCTGGTGTGTGGTGGTGGTTTGGGCCAGTTGTACGTACAGGAGGAGCCCAACTGCGCCTCCAAATGTGTGCTGTGCCATGGCGGGGGTGGGAGTTCAAGGAAGAAAAGAAAGGTGCTTCTGTAGCCTTAAGGCTTTCTTATTGTGAAAGGGTTTGCAGTGGACCCAAGTGGCAGTTTTTTTTTATAGTGAGTAGTCGAGTGAGCTGAAGGAGAGAGTTTCTGCCAGCTACTGTGCAACAGGTTGCACTCCTCTCTGCTTTTTGCCAGGCCTGGGCTGTGGATGCTGCAGCTGTTGCAATGGAGAGGGAACACTCACCTCCTGCTTGAGAAAAATAAGTTACGCTATACGCTACACAAGGAGAGGCAGGGGTGGTTAACAGTTTGTATCAGAGCTGTTACAATAAGTTGAAATGTGGTTTATAGTGTTATAACTTAATCTATGCTAACTGATGTGTCCTTAACTATGGCATTGCTACTCAGTGCCACCACCAGCAGGGCCAGATCCATCTAAAAATAATGGTAATGCTGTAACATAAGAATGAAAGCGTCTGTAACGCTCCTCTGTTCTGAAATAACTTGTCCTCTATCAGTCTGTGATGAACCTTTTATGATCCAAGGTGTGTCCTACTAACTTCAGAGATGCATCAACTCTGTTATTGCAGTTCCTTCCTCCTTGCTTTCAGGAACTGCCATGTAATTGCAAAGGAAACTGCAAGATTTAATGAAATGCCAGGAGCCTCTGCCTCCTTGAGACTGCTTGTCATGGAGTGAAACAGGGGAAACCAAAAGCAGTAGTAATACACACTGGAGTGTTTTATCAATACACGATCATATGTTATAGCAGGGTTACATCAGTATATGTTACACCACTTTGTCTTTCAAAATCACCAGTTTTGGTGAGATTGCATACCTTGGTGCTGTTTCAGAATTACAGAACCATTACCATGTTGAATCAGTTGTTTATCCTGGCAACTAAAAAAGCACTGAATGAGTCATACAAGAGGGCATACAATAGTCAAAACATTCCCCCTTCCAAGTCAGAAGAAGTTTGCACACAGAAGTAAGTCTTCAGATATATGAATACTGAAAACAAATCTAATAATTTAAACACATGCCTTGTACCTCTCATTCTAAGTCTAAACCAACAGCTGTGTTTAAATAAATATATTTAGTCCTGGTAAACCTGTATTTGCTCTTTCACTGAAGCAATTCACAAAGCGCTGCGAAATACCTGCTGCAGTTACACCTTTTCTTGGGAATGTTTATCGACAGTGGAGAACATGCTGGAGGAGCTGCATCCATAAAATTTTTGGGGATGTTCCCCTCAAGCAAATTAAAAAAAAAAAGAAAGCAGATCCTTTCTTCCTTTGCCAGCCAGCTGGTTTTATTGCCTGGGGATTCATGCGTTTTGGCATAGAGGCAGCTCCTCCTGAGCAAGGGAGAAGTCCCATTGCTTTTGGGATGTCTGCTGGAATGCTCTTTCAATTCCTCTTCTGCTCTTTCCTTGTTTCTGTATGGAGGAGGTCACATCAGTGTTGGCTGATGGCTTCCTTCTCCCTGCTACCTCAGCGAGGGGCTGCTGCTTGCTGCGGCTGTGCTGGTGTTGCACGAGGAGTGGAGAAGTGCAGGAGTACAGTGGTGCTGTTGCATGGCTTTTTGGTTCAGAGGAGTAAGCTCTGGTAGGTGGTTGTTACCTGCAGTGTGTGCAGGGATACTGTGTTTGCACAAGAAGACTTTCCCTGTACAGATATTTAGGTACAGTTTGCTAAGCTTTGCCTTCTTGCTGTGTTCTTTTCCAGTATGTCACCGCTCCCATGATCTTCTTTAGTCTTTAGAAGAAAAGAGAGCAAAATTATTTCCTACCTGGTGTGGTTAATAACTTTTATTAGTGCTTCGCTGTCTACCTCTTCCTGTCATTATAACATACTGTTTATTCTAGGAACTAAGACTATGAACTGGCACTTCAGAAAGTTGCTTTGGTTTCTGAAATAGAAGGACAGGAAAGGTGTCAGAAGCATATTGCTGATCTGCATGCAGGTTCAAATTCCGCTTCCTTTTGTTTTTGTTATAAAACTTCTTTACACTTCAGAGGAGCAGATTAATGCCGTAATTTGCATCTCAGCTTATTTTCCTCTTAAGGCGAGTCCTGGAACAGTTAGTTCAAGCTAACAGAGACTATTTTGAAATAAACAAACAGTAAAACCTTTGCTCCTTCAGTATCAAGTTTCGTTTGAAATAAATATTCACAGGGAAGTTTGCTAACTGTTAGGGTAGAGGATGTTAGATAATGTTAGTCTAGCCTTAGCTATAACTTTGGGGACAAGAAATTGCTACAGCACACTTCTGGCTTGTGTGACAATAACGTGTGAACTCTGTGGCAGATGTTACATGTCTTCTACCAAGAATTATATAATTCCAGAAACAAGATGTACTCAGATCTTTTAGGTCAATTTCACAGCAGAATGTGCTGTATTTAAAACCTTTTAAATTTTTGACATTCTAATGGGCTTCTTGTAGGTCACGCTTCCTGCAAATCTCATCTTTAAAAAGCAAATGTAATTACTGAGGTAGGCTTCTTGATATATATTCACAGAAACAGTGATTTCACGTAGTTGAGTATGGTCAAACTTGTGCTTTCTCATTGTATCTTTATCTTACTGCCTTTATCAGGTACTCATTAATGAGTGAAGGATCAAAAGGTGGGACGGTGGCCAAGAAGCAATGGAGAATAAAAGTTTAGAAGGTTCCCCGTCAGATCTAAAGTTAGTGGCTCACCCAAGAGCAAAGAGTAAAGTGTGGAAGTACTTTGGGTTTGATACCAATGCGGAAGGATGCATATTACAGTGGAAGAAAATCTACTGCCGTATTTGCATGGCACAGATCGCCTATTCGGGAAACACTTCCAACCTTTCCTACCACCTCGAGAAAAACCACCCCGATGAATTCTGTGAATTTGTGAAAAGTAACACCGAGCAAATGAGGGAGGCCTTTGCAACTGCATTTTCAAAAATCAAGCCAGAATCGTCGCAGCAGGTTGTTCAAGATAGTCTCATCATGAAGACTTACCAGAACTACGAAAACAAAAAGCATCAGGAGCTGACGTCTGCAGTCATCAGCTTGATCTGTGAGGGCATGTATCCTGCTTCTATTGTTGACGAACCCACTTTCAAGGCTCTCTTGAGAACAGCTGATCCCAGGTATGAACTTCCTAGCCGGAAGTATTTCTGTACAAAAGCTATTCCTGAAAAATACAACACCATTAGAGAGATTGTGTTAAAAGAGCTCACTGATGTCCTGTGGTGTGGCATATCCACAGACATGTGGAGGAGTGAAAACCAGAACAGATCATATGTAACTGTCGCAGTTCACTTTCTCAGCAGTAGTCATTCCAACTGCCTGGTGGTCAACTCACGTTGCTTAAAAACGTTTGAAGTACCAGAGGATAATACTGCAGAGACTATTACACGAGTCCTTTATGAAACATTCATCGAATGGGGGATCAATACAAAAGTCTTTGGTGCTACCACAGACTACAGCAAAGACATTGTGAAAGCTTGCTCTCTCCTCGATATTCCAGTGCAGATGCCTTGCTTGGGGCACACTTTCAATGCCGGAATACAACAAGCTTTTCAGCTCCCAAAGCTCTGCAGCCTTCTTGCCAGGTGCCGAAAACTGGTGGAGTATTTTCAGCAGTCTACGGTAGCAATGTATATGCTGAGTGAGAAGCAGAAGCAGCAGAATATTCTGCACTGCATGCTGGTGAGCGATCGCGTTTCCTGGTGGGGCAGCACACTGGCCATGTTGCAGCGCCTCAAGGAGCAGCAGTTCGTCATCGCTGCCGTCCTCGTGGAGGACAGCAACAACCACCACCTCATGCTGGAAGCCAGCGAGTGGAATACAATCGAAGGGCTGGTGGAGCTGCTGCAGCCTTTCAAACAGGTTGCAGAGATGATGTCTGCTTCCAAGTACCCGACAATAAGTATGGTGAAGCCCCTTCTCCACATGCTTCTCAACACTACCCTGAACATCAAGGAGAACGATTTGAAAGAAATCAGCATGGCGAAGGAGGTAATAGCTAAGGAGCTGTCAACTACCTACCAGCACACCCCAGAAATAGACATGTTCCTCAATGTTGCCACTTTCCTGGATCCTCGCTACAAAAAACTGCCTTTTCTTTCAGCCTTTGAGAGGCAGCAGGTGGAAAACAGAGTGGTGGAAGAAGCAAAAAGCCTGCTGGAGAAAGTCAAAGAAAACACTTTTCGGACTGAGGAAAAGTTCTTCACGGTTTCGGAAGAGCCTCCAGTGAAAAAAATAATCATCTCCTCCACTCCTCCTCCTACTAGCGTGATCAACAACATGCTTGCGGAGATCTTCTGCCAGACAGGAGGTGTAGAGGACCAAGAGGAGTGGCACGCTCAGATTGTTGAGGAATTGAGCAACTTTAAGTCTCAAAAAGTCCTTGGGTTGAACGAAGACCCGCTAAAGTGGTGGTCTGACAGACTAGCACTGTTTCCAGTTTTACCAAAGGTTCTTCAAAAATACTGGTGTATTTTGGCCACAAGGGTCTTTCCCGAGCGCCTCTTTGGCTCTTCTGCTAACGTTGTCAGTGCAAAGAGAAACCGGTTGGCCCCAGCGCATGTGGACGAGCAGATCTTTTTGTATGAAAACACTCGGAATGGGTCGGAGGCAGAACCAGAAGATGAAGATGAAGGAGAGTGGGGTTTGGAACAGGAACAGATTTTTAATTTAAATGACTCGGTAAATGTAAACAACAATTTCTTTAATATCCGAGACAGTGGGTTTGTTTAACAGGACTGCTGCAGTACGTTTAATAACAAATAGAAAGGTATTTGTCATAAGTTACCAAAAATACTTGTTTATGCTATGAATGCTGTAAATATTGAACAGTTGTCTCAAATTTGATAGCTTCCATTGTCTGTGTTTTTCCCACTGTCTTAAAACATGAATTACTTGTGATTAAACAGCACTGAAATGAATGAGGAAATAAATTCTGCAAAGACCGTGATTTCTGACTGTGGCCCAGATCTCAGAGAACACTTAGCCTTGTGCTTCCCTTCCGCTTACTTCACTGGAAGAGGAATACATGTTCATGTGCTTTCTATAATGAAAATATTTATCCTGAGTTAGGACCCTAAGCAAGGGAATTTTTAAGATTTATGCCTCTCATTATAAATCCCATGTGACTTAGGGTGTTAGCTTTAAATTTTGGATTTTAAAATGTTATTTTTAAATTCCATAAATTGGAGCAGCCAGGATTTTTAGAGTGTATTAATGATAAAAAATGAAAAAAAGGTCACGAGCCTGATTTTCTTTTTTACTACCTCATGTCTTAGGCTTGGTCTATGCTAGAAAAGTTCTGTCAGTTAAGGGACTGTGCTACTATTTTAACTGGCATTGTGCTGGCATAGGCTGTAGTGTGGATGCAGTTATACTTGGAGAATTTGTTTGGCTCTCCAGTGTGGTGTAAATGGTATAAACGCTTCCAGACTGGTACTGCTGTGTCCACGTTGCTCAGGTTTTACCATTGAGCTGTAATGGCTAAATGGCAAAGCCCTTTTTGTCCAGGCAAGCCCTGGCTGTAGTCTGTCCTGCTTTTAGAAAGTGAGTTGGGTCCAGGCAAGGTTGCTGTGCAAATGTGGCAGTTGATGCCAGAGCTGCAAAGCATCAAAGGCATCTGGCCCTAGGGATGGAGAGAGGGGACAAAGGTGGCAGGAGGCATGCCAGAGCCATAGGTCTAACTGTGTGTGTGTGTTATAAATTAACCTTTTAATTTAAACGGAGATTTTGTCCAGGGTAGTATAGAGAATTTTGTTGATGAAAAAAGCAATATGAAAACTTTAATATTATGTAAATATATTTAAAAGAGGGAGACCTTCCATTTCCCCACATGTATTTAGTGAGTCTCTAGGGTTGTTTCTTGTTATGTTAGCACTTAAAACTTTTCTTTTTTTTTCTTTTTTTGATTCAGTTTGTAGAGTGAAGTCAAACGTTTGAGTGCTGTTTCTGATTAGTTGTTATGTATTGCAATTGCTTCCTGTGTGTCTCTGGGCCTAAGTGTTTTTCAGCCCTTTTGAGAAATTGGCAAAAAAAAAAAAAAAAAAGAAAGAAAAAAGGAAAAAAGCCCAACAATGAGAACCGTGTGTCTCTTATGAAATACTGCAGGTCAAACACGGTGATCTTTTGACTTGGCACTGAGCGTGATGGTAGCCAGCACTTCTTTGTGAGGTGTGGGAGGAGTTGATGGCTGTATTTGTGTGGCAGGTCTCTTGTACCCCACTCACAGTCTCCTGCTAGAGCTGTGCTGGGAGGGTTGCTCTTGCCTGGTTAGCACCAGTTCCTACTGGTGCTTAAAGGAGCCGAAAAACGCCACTGAGACCAACTCTGAAGTTCTGTGCCCAGCTGCGAAGAGCTGCCTCTGCCCTGCTGCCACACTGTGGTCTCAAGGACCGTGCTGCCAAAGAAACACGTGTGTGGTGACTGGGGTGGCGGTGGGAGACACCGATGTTGTGCATTGGCAGTGAGTGTCTGTGAGCACACTGAGCGCGGCCCATCTGGAGAGAGGTGCGTGGAAGATGGTCATACACTGAGAAGACAGCTCGATTTTTGTCATCACCGTGGCATCTGCAGACGTGTGCCTGTAGAAGGAGACTGGCCAGAAGGAACGTGTGAAAATGTATTCAATTACACCATCGTTTATGTCACCAAACCACGTATTTATGTGTTGGCTTAGTAGTTTTTACAGATCGGAGCCTTCCGTGGCAAGATGGGGTAGCTGGGTATGACTGATGCCATGATGATGTGACAGATGTGTGTGTGAGGGCCACAGAGTCAAACCAGGGAAAGGAGTGAGGTGCAGCAGGTTCCTCTTTTCTGCCTCCTCCTTCATGTCACCCTGCATCATGTAAGAACGCCTGGCTGGGTTTATTTTCATCGCTGCTAGCCACTGGGGAGCTTCAGACAGCTGTCACAAAGTATGCATGGCCTGCTGTGCCAGCGTGAGACCTGAGCACACAGCAAGGCTTGTGGCCTGCTCCTGTGTGAATCTGCTGAGCTGTGTGGGGCACTGTTCCCTTCTGCCTTGCATCCTTTTATTTATTTTTTTGGTATCCAAAATAAAACTAGTTGGGTCAATGGAGATGTCTCAGCATTCTTTTTTTTAAAAAAAAAAGAAAAAAAAAACAAAAAGAAAAAAACCCAAACCAACAAAGCCATTGTTAGTCCTACTCATTGTCTGTGAGATTTTTATTTAATGTTCGAAGCTTGGAATATTGTTAAATAAACCAGAAAAAAATATGTTAGTTACTAGAGTATTTGTCTGACGTGCATTCATATCTGCAGCACTTTATGACTTTGAACTCTTCTGCAGCAGTGGGAGGTTATATTCTAAGCTTTGGAAGCTATGCATTTATTTTTTCTTTTGATCCTGTAAGTTATTATCTTTTGGATTAAAAAAAATATGGAAATGAAAAATGTCAGAAGTTTAGACAGTTTCTCTTACTTAAATATGTGTGGTGTTTCTCATTTAAGATACCATCATCTGTTGTTTGATTGGGTGGAGAAACAAAGTTGCGGAGCTATTTATGTATTTCTGCAATGTGAGTTAAGCTGTTGTTATTGCCAAGGGTGGGCCTAGGGTACACTTCCAAATTAGGCTATTACATCAGATTTATATTCAGTTTTTTGACAATGAATTGGAATCCACTGTCTAATTTCTGGTACAGCTGAGGTGTTTTTATGGAGAAGCAATAGAGGAACTTCAACTTCTGAATACTTCCATGCTGGAAATGTGAATTTGGAAGTATGCTTTCAAGTGCATACATTAAATCGGAAGAAGAAGAATTACTCATTCTGCAGCTCAGGGTTAAAACTTGATGCGTCAGGTGTGGGTTCTCAGGACCAGCAACGTCACCAGTTTTGTTGACTGACCAGTCTTTCTGTGCCATCAGGGATTATGACAAAGCCAAAAGGAGAACCCGGAACAAAACAAGTTAAAAAAGTGAATCTTTCCAGCTAGACTGTATTTTAGATTCCTTGGTTTAAATGATGTAAGAGCATAAAGTTCTGGATTGTTCGTGGAAAGGGCACGTTAAGTTTCTGTTGCAGCAATGTATCAAGAATCCTGCTGAAATTAGGGCACTGTATTGCTAAGGCTTCTGAACAAAATGTTTCCTGCCCCTAAATTAATTACATAGCTTTCCAGAGCAGTGGAAGGGGGATACCTGCAATACTTTTACTTCTGAAGAGCTGGCTCTGTCAGCACAGCACTTTGTGGCACAGCAGTCCTCTCAGTACATTGGGAAGTCTCCCAGGCTTTGGCTCCTGGAGGGATACATTTTGTGGCTTTTTCCAATACTCATTTTTTTTGTTTTTGCAGGCCGCAACTGTATGATCTGTCATATTTCCACTGAACTGCTGGGCTTCTGTTAAATTCAATGTGTATTTTGTTTCTGGAGGGTGTAGGGAAATGATAGATATTTTTTTTTCTCTCTTTTAAAAGAGGTATTATTTGGTGCAGTAGCTGGGATTTAAAGATGCAGTGTAAATTTATATCTGCCTTAAAAGTATATTATTAGACCCCTTCTAATGATTTCCTGTTGTTGAAACTGGAATTTCAAGTTATCCCTGCACTTGCTGTATAATTTTACATACAAAAGCATTTCCTTAGGTTAAACAATAAAAATCGATTAAGTAGATTTCTCCTGTTTCCACAGTAATTCTCAGTGCCACTGCAATTGGGTTGAACTGCCCCTCGGGAATTAAGTTTACCTGAAGAAGACAAAGCACTATCTTTCAGCTTATCTTCTGTTTTAAATCTTTCTTAACCATGAAATTTGATTTAGATCAAAGGCTACTGCAGAAACCGCTTTCAAACGAGAGGCCTTCAGACTCTGAAATGTTAATATTATGAATTTTGAGCGTTTATATTGACATTTCCACACAAGGTGGTATTGATTTACCTGGCTGCTGGAAGAAAAGGTTACTGCTCGAAAAGATGATGCTGCCATCCGTCTTGCTTAGAAGAGATAAGATGTAGGGTGGGTGTTTTGTTCAGAGAAGTTGGAAAGGCTGTTCCCTGCTGCATGTGCGGATGCTGGTTGCCATGACTTTAAACTGGTTCTTATCTCCAGTGACTTTAAAAATCCACTGTATCTTTCTTAATCTCCTCTGCCTCTCTTCCAGCTGTGTAAAGGAAACATGTAGAGGTGTGCCCATAGATATGTATGATTGATATCCCCTCCCAGCACTGCAAACTGTTCTTGTGCAGGAGTTCACTTACACTGGTGCACAGTAAAGCTGCAGTTCCTTGTCAGTAGATATTTTGGGATAACATCTGCAGGGGTTTTACTGTTAAAAAAGCCATAGCTGGGGCAGACACTTTGAGCCGTCAGAAGGCAGCCTGGTTGTTTTTAGCTATACCAGAATCAAAAGGAGATGCTTTTATTTGAAAATGAATTAAAAACGTTGCATTTACTAACACTCTTAGGTAGAATACTTACTAAAATGTGCCAAAAATATGATGCCATAATAATTTACCTAGATGTATCTAAGGGAGTGAGCATCCTTAGTTTACTTAGTGCTCTGGAAGTCTGGAAGTCTTTCTGTATTTGTCCGTAGCTGCGTGTGCACAGTGTCATGTTGAACTGCGATTCCCCAAGCAAAGCAGAATTAGGTTATTTTTAAAGAAGTAGTTTCTTCAATTCCATGTGAATTCCTGAATATGTCATTTTCCCCAGATGCCTGCATGAGAGATTGATCTTTTATTTAACTGATGGCTGCTCCCTCGCTTTTAAATTTTTGATGTTATATGCCTCTGTTTTTTGCCCTGCCTTTAGAGACATCATAATCGAGAGGGTTTCATTCTCTGTTTTCTTTGGTGTGCTTTTTCTCATGAGTCAGGAGTGAGGTTTACCCTGATGTTAGAGGCCTAACAAGACGTCGAGTCAGCATCAGGAGAGCTCATGCCAGAAACAAGCAGAACAGCGTCAGAAACACTCTGTTCTGAACAAAATCTTCATTTTCTCCATGTGGTTTTCTGCTGTTTGTATGCGTGAGAGAGAAAAATGAAGTGCTTGTATACACAATGCCCTATTCTGTTAGGTGCCAGTCTATTCTGCTGTGAGTTTACTTACTGGATGAAACCCAGATTTGCGTTTCTTGGGCACACGGTAGAATATATATGGGCAGCAAGAATTTAATAATAAAATCTAAAAGCTTAATTTTTGCATTAATGAGAACAAGTAGGAAGTGGGTCCATCTTGCTTCTCTCTTCAAGCTAAGGGAAGGAAAGAGGGTAATAGGAAGAGTCATGAAAATGCAGCAGAAGGCTGCAATTCATGGTATTTTTTCTAATCTAAACTGGCATATGTGAGGCTTTTAAGGACAAATCTGTTCTTTTGAGAAGTAAAGCAGTTCTCTTTCATTGACCTACATGTCAGACTCGTAGCATCATTCCGCTCGTAGCTGTTGCTCTCTTTTGCTGCACTTGCCTACATGAGAGCGTGTAAGGAAACTGTCCTTACTCATTCTGTGCTTCTGTTCACATAGACTCTGAAATCATGACAGTGTTTAAAAATATGAAATTACTAATCCGCTCATAGTTTGCCATTTCAGACCCACGTGAAAGAAAAGCTTTGCACGTTTCTCAGTGTTTTCATGCTGCGGGCTGTGAGCTCTGCCAGCTCCAAGCTCTGCTCTCTGCAAGGGCCCCAGGGCATTGAGGAAGGGAATGGTGGGAAAAAGGGAAGAACTTCTTGTAATCAATTACTTAGCACGTGGAAGCCCAGGTTGAAACGTTTTTTTCTGAGTGATACTTTGACACAGCTTCTCTGCTTAACAAAAGAGAACAACAAAAGGTTTCCTTGCTGATGGTAAACCTCGGAGGTCTCAAGGGAACCAGCACTGCAGTGAGAATGAGGTAGTCCTGGGGAGGGTGGATGGCTTGGGCTGAGCCTGGTGTGTCTATTTTCTTGTCTCTCATTTTAAGTCCTGTTTAATTTCCCTTCCAGCGCTGGTGTGTGCTGTGTTATTTGCTCTTATATTCAAAGTGTAGGAAAAGAAAAATATTATCTGCATACTTGTGTGCATACTGTGGAGGCTCACATGCATTGTATGTGGTTTTCCAACTGCTTTGCATGAAAAGCAAGATGAGGATGGTACTTGGTTTACCCTATAGTGCTATGAGCACAAGAATGTAATTGCTGCTGAGAGACATCTGTGCCCCTGGTTAGAGGTACGACATGAGGAACGGCAGCCTTGTACCTACTGTGAAAGCATGAAACATTCCTCAGGTGCATCTATAGCACTCAGATCAGCTGGATCTTTGTAGCCCTACAAACACTACCACAACCTTGTTCATGCCCTCCCCATCCTGCCTCGCCTCCCCTATATTACTTCAGCTAGTTTTACTAAGATTGTACAGTACTTGCAGAGAAAAATTCACAGATAATAGGAGGAACTATTTGTCAGTAGTTAAGAGTATTGCATATTCTTTGTGCCTTTTTTTTTGGCATTATTTATAAGATATGAAGAGTTGGAAAAGAAAACTTTTTTTTAACCCAGAGACAAGATCCACAAATGTATAAAGTAGCATGTAGTGCATGTAAGCTTGTAAATTCTTCCTTCTGTGAGTGGTTTGACTCCATATGCAACTTGGGTCTGCTGGTTTTGCTTCTTCAGGCTGTTTAGGAGAGCTGCTATACTCTGCAGGATCTATACAGGACGGGATCCAGATACCTCTGTAATGTTTTCTCTACTTTTGTGTGTTGCAGGGTCTATTTTCTGTCTGTGCATGCCTGAAGGAGAAGGGTCAGGGCTTTCTCCATTATGTTGTTCCTGCCTTCAACAGAACAGCACTGCCGGCTGATCCCTTTGCTAGAACCAGGGCTACAGAATGATTCATTCTTTCATGTTTTCTTAGGTTAAAATTAAAATTATATAAAACGTAGCCTAAAAAGGAACTATGTTCAGAAAACATAGTTCCTGGAGTTAGGTGCCCAAATATATTCAGAGATTTTATCATTAAAGCAATCCATTTTACATACCTACCTTCTGAACCACTAGAAATGCTTGCATCACAAGCATAGCTCTCTTTAAATATCTTTTAAATAACAGTATTTTGATGTGGGCTTTTGTATGCATTGCTTTTTTTTTTTTAGATGCAAAAACCAAATGCATGTTCACTGGAACAGGCTGCCCAGGGAGGTTGTGGAGTCTCCTTCTCTGGAGATGTTCAAGACCTGCCTGGATGCCTACTTGTGTGATCTGCTGTAGGGAACCTGCTTTGGCAGGGGGGTTGGACTCGATGATCTCTGGAGGTCCCTTCCAACCCCTACGATTCTGTGATATCCATTTTGTCTTCATTTGTGCCTCAAATGTTAGTGCCTATAGGATCATTACATCTCAACGAGTTATTCTAGCACTTCAGATACTAAATTTTGCTGGGCTTTAATAAAAACAACATTTCCCTATTGTAGCATCATTTCTTCCCATTTTCTTTCTGGTTATGTACATCTTTTTTCCTCCTTCATCTTTTCCTCTTGGTGCTATTTAATATTTCTTATTTAGAGTTAGTTGACTATCATTCTTTCTGGTTTGTTCAACATTTCTAGGTTTCTTCCATCTTCCTGCTTCTAGCTAAAGCTTTAATGTGGGCACTGCTTTCAGCTCAGCACTCTGCCAGGGAATGTGATACTTCACCCCAAGCAGTTAGAAACTTCTGCAGTAACTCAGTGCCTCTGCTTTAAGGAGGCTGTTTAGGATGGGATCTGCTCATTTAGGAGACTGAAAAAGCTCTATTAGAATGCAGCTAATGCCAGAGCTCCAAAAAATGTGCTATGAGGTGCAGTTCTCCCACAGTACCATGGCAAGAGTTGTTATCTGGCCTTCACTTAAGTATGTACTTGTTGGTTCTGAAGACTGTGGAAGGGGGAGCACAGGGGCTTGCTGTGGGGAGGGCATTTTGGATAGAGGTCAGTAGATGTGCATTGTGAGTCTGCCCATGTAGGATAAGTTGCACAATCAGGAGTCCCCAACTGGGGATCCCACCACAAGGAAGACATAAAGCTCTCGGAAAAGGTGCAGAGGGGACCGTGAAGATGGTCAGAGGGCTGGAGTATCTCTCTTGTGATGAAGGCTGGGATTGTTCAGCTTGGAGAAGAGGAGGTTCTGAGGAGACCTCATTGTGGCCTACCAATACTTAAAGGGAGCTTTTAAACAAACAGGAGGAAGACCAGCTTTTTACACAGGCAGATAGTAAACATCACTGTTTGAGGGAATGTTCAAACACGGTTGTTAATGTTGCACAATATTGTAAATGAGAAGAAAAAAAAAGGAAACTTCAACCTAAAAAGACAAGTCCTGGACTTGTTTCTAAAGGAGATTGTTGAAGGCTCAGTTAACCAGTTAGTGTGGTTGATGCATTGGAAGGAAGGGAAACCATCCAGGGGGACCTGGACAGGCTGGAGAAGTGAGCCCATGAAAACCTAAAGAGGTTCAACAAGGCCAAGTGTAGGATGTTGCATTTGGGCCAGGGTAATCCCAGGTATTTATACAAACTGGGAGACGAACCCCCTTGAGAGCAGCCCTGTGGAGAAGGAACTTGGGGGTCCTGGTGGATGAGAAGCTGGACGTGAGGCAGCAGTGTGCGCTTGCAGCACAGAAGGCCACCTGTGTTCTGGGCTGCATTAAACGGGTGGCCAGCAGGGAGAGGGAGGTGATTGTCCCCCTCTACTCAGCTCTTGTGAGGCCCCATCTGGAGTGCTGCGTCCAGGTCTGGGGCCACCAGCACAAGAAAGATGCAGAGCTCTTGGAACAGGTCCAGAGAAGGGCCACTAAGATGATCTGAGGGCTGGAACACCTCTCTTACAGAGAAAGGTTGAGGGAACTGGGCTTGTTTGGAAAAGAGAAGCCTCTGGGGAGACCTTACTGTGACCTTCCTGTACTTGCAGGGAGTGTATACACAGGAGGAGGAATGACTGGCTACATGGGTTGATAGTGATAGGACAAGGGGGAATGGTTTTAAACTGAGACAGGGGAGGTTAGTTTAGATATTAGGAGGAAGTTTTTCACTCAGGGTGGTGACACAAAGGAACAGGTTGCCCAAGGAGGCTGTGGATGCCCCATCCCTGGAGGCATTCAAGGCCAGGCTGGATGTGGCTCTGGGCAGCCTGGTCTGGTGGTTGGCGACCCTGCACATAGCAGGGGGTTGGAACTGGATGATCATTACTGTGGTCCTTTTCAATCCAGGTCATTCTATGATTCTATGAAAAACTTTTTTTTTTTTTTTTTTTTTTTTTAACACATTGATGATGTGGTGATATAATTGAGCACCCCCAAAATATACAAGAAAATACTCACCTCCTATGAATTCTGCACAGATTTCTCATTGGCGAGGACATGTTACGTTTGGGGGTGTGATACAGCCCAATCCTATGGGATCAAAACAAAGCTCAGCCACCTCCTGACCTTGGATCTCCAGCCTGTGCTTCTCTCACACACCAAGCAGGGATTGAATTTAATGAGCTTTATGAGTGTTCAGTGAATTCAGAATGAAGTTTTTAATCTACTACCGTGTTTCTAAATTGAGTGGTCTGGACAATTGTTTGATTGCCACCTACAGCTGCCCACGCATGGTGCGTGAAAGGGGAGAAATGCTTCATGATGAGGATTCATAGTGAAAGCAGAGATTAGGGTCCTTACACCAAGTGCTTTACAAAGCCAACACAGATGATGCTTTCTGTCCTAAGCAGATGGTTTTCAAACTTAAACCAGACAGTGCTGGATAACAGTATTTTAACAAACATCCTAACTGGCCCTGGCTAAGTAAAGTATTAGTGAGTTGGGGTCAAAAACCTGTTCCTTTAAAAAAAAGTTCTGTGGTACCACTGCACATGGCTTAAAAAGGATGTAACAGTCTACATACTGCACAGAATGAAAGTGACTTTCTAAATATAAATATGACATTACTGGCACTACATGTTTCACAAGCCAGGACTGACACAGTGGAGAGATGAGTTTGTAATTTTTTTATTGAATATGTCACAGTGAACAGAATGCCTCCAGAGCAGGAAATGGTAGATTTTTGACAACAGGATGTGACAGCAGATATACAAGTGCTTCTTGGATGTATTTTTCCAAAATAACATATTGTTAATGAACAAAGTAATCCAGTGTGAATACAGATGTCATCTAATCTTCTGCCTGTTAGAGTGTTTTTGTGCTAATTAATGTCAGCACCTAAGTGCCAGTCTTACTTGTGCATTCATAGCTGAATTCACTGCATTACATGGCATGTGATTTTAACGTTAAAATTAGCAAGAAAAAGGTCAAGAAATGCAAAATCCATGTTAACTGGATGATGTTTGACTTCCTAATTACATGATGTATATATTTAAAGAGCAACTAATCCAACTCAGAAGCCAGTTTAAAAAGTCAAGTGCAATGTCATCAGTACATAAGATGAATATCTCCTAAGACCTGAGTTCTTTGGACTTAGTTTTGGACATGTAACTTTACTCATTATGTAGTTTTTCATGCATTCATTTTGTCAGTTGGTCTTTCATTGTCGTTACGTGAAATCATCCAGTACAGCAGGGAGAGAAAGAAAAAATATTGTAGGATGCAGACAAGAGAATGTAAAACAATGAAATAGGTGGGCAATATTTTAGCATGCACTTCATCTTCAGCATGGCCATTAGAGTTATCGTACAGTGACAATCTTTCGTGCTTATCTGTGCACAAATTTAATCACCTCTACTTGTATTTTTACTTTTAAATGCAATGTATCTTTTCCATTCCTTCCATCTTTAAGGTGATCTAAAAAAAATTTTTTTTCCTCAATATTTGCTAATTGAAACCAGTCAATAAATATTACAGGGAGATACAAGTGAAAAACAAGACTTTTTTCCAGTCTTCTAATTGAATTTTCCAAGAATTCTTTTTCTTCCTTAAAAACAAAAAATAAGTGTATATATTTATATCTACATATGAAGCCTTTTTGGTGGCGTGCAGCAGTAGAACATGGGGGCAAGGGGCAGGAACTGGAACACAGGTAGTTCCATACAAGCACAAGAACTTTACTGTGAGGGTGATGGAGCACTGGAACAGGCTGCCCAGAGAGGCTGTGGAGTCGTCTCTGGAGATACTAAAGATCTGTCTGGATGCTTACCTGTGCACGGTAACCTACCTGCTGTTGGGAACCTGCTTTAGCTCTGGCTTGGATGACTCGATGATCTCCAGAGGTCCCTTTGAACTCCTACAGTTATGTGATTCTGCGATTCTGAGAAATGGCTGTCTGCAGCGTATCTGCAGTGATCTGCCACCTGCAAGTGAATCAGGGTCTGCATCAAAGTCTGTAGTAACTTCTTGAGATGAGTGGTGATGCTGTGGAGGAGCAGATGCAGAGGTCACCGGTCCATTCATTGTGCCTGAAACAACAAACGGGGTGTGGAAACGTAAGGCTGATTGATTCACTCACTCTGCTGGGGAACTGTCATTGTTTCCAAGGAAGAGCTGGTGGGGTGGCTGGTGGGCTGTTCTGCCTTCATCTTCCTGCTCACCTGGGTACTGCCTAGCTCTGCTGGACTGTAATGGCATCAGCTCTATGAGAACACAGATCTTCCTTGGGCTGAACCTTCATGGTCTTGGCTCTGCTTGCATGGAGACAGCCCCTGTGCGCTGCATGTCATTACTATGTGTATTAGCAGAACAACACTTGCAGAAGCACAGCCTGTTCAGTAAAACACTTCTTCAGCTTCCCCAGGCGGAATACCAGGGAATACCTGCAGCTGCATGTTCTGTGGGTACAAGAGCAGTGGCCACAGCATGCCACAGGAGGTGGGCACTTAGCCAGAGCTGTGGTAGGCCTGCATAAGCCAATGGCTCTGGCTGGAGCAACAGTATGGTAACCACGGTGCTGCTCTATTTCCTGTGTGGAACAGGATTGCAATAAAAATTGCAAGCGTAGTCTGGCTTTGCCTCCTCATGGCCTCCCTTCTAAGGCCTGGAAGCCCCAGTGGAAAGCCAAGCAGCCTCAGACAGACAACTGTCACACTGTGCTACTTGTAGGGCTGGCATCTCCAGGCACTGCTGCCTCTGGGGACACAGGGACCTGTGCTCAGCAATAGGCCTGTGCTTGAAGTGCAGGCATCCTGAGTTCATGGAAAAAGCCTTAGACAGAAATACTGGAAACAGCAGACAGCTGCCGAACAAGCCAGCACAAGCTTGTAGTCTTTTATTCCTCAAGCTCTATTTTTTTATTTGATGATAAGTTTTAAGTCCTAAATTGCTTTATGCATCTCAAAAGCAAAGCCTTAGTCAAATGATTTCAATGACTGAGCATCAAACAGAAGTTAGGTGCTGGGGTACCTTTGCTGTTTAATGTAAGGGAAGTAATGTAAGGGAGTGCTGCAGACAGGGACTGCAGTCCTGAGTGGTGGCTCCATAACAGAATGAGCAAAGTAGCTTTTCTTCAGTAAACAAAAACAAAACAAAAGCAGAAAAAGAAATCTCTCCTTGAAAGGCTACATCACACCTTAATTATTTCCTACAAAGTGAATCAGTGTTTGATTCGGGCTGGATCCACGGCTGAGATGGAAAAGCAGAGTGCAGACGAGAGACCTGCTGGTGCTCAGGCCGGCATGTGAAGGGTGCTGGTGCTTGTGCTGGGACCATGGAAGGATGGACAGACACTGCTGGATGCTCTCCCTGCCAGCTGCTTCCTGAGTGACATCACAGCCTGCCTATGCAGAGCTAGCAGTGCCTGTGGAACTGTAGCCCTCATTTCTGGAACCAGTGCTGGGAGGTTTCAGTCAACAAGGTCACGTATCTCTGTAAGAAATGCACTTTTCCCTTAAAAATGTGGCAATCTATTTATAGAAGGTAATTAAGTGTACAACTGAAAATAGGACGTTGTGTCATATTCCCGGAGCATTATCAATAATGGGACTCATTTTGTGAACAGTTGCGTTTCTTCAGAGCAGCATGTGATAGTCTCTAATTGCAAAATTAATAGCAGATAATGATACTATGGAATGATGGCCTCTTAAATTGAGACATACTTCAAAAGCTTTTATTCTATGGGGTAACTTGGCATGTTAAAAATCTTTGACAATTTTGACAAAGAGCAATTATAGAGCAAGCACAGTAGCTGCTTCTCTAAGTTAACTAATTCCCTGAGTCCCGTGAATAGGCATTAGATTAATGGCCTATAAAATTTCATTTGAAAATAAGAATTTCACTAAGGAATAAAAATTTCCAATTTCATTGAAAATCTTTCCCAACGAATAGCTCCCTGCTGCAGAGTTGGTAACTTCCTTGTGAAAACTTTGGTGCATATTTTATGAGGAATAAGAAAAAAATGAAGGAAAATGCACGAGCATTAGGTCACTTAAGAGAGTGCTAAGAAAGAGAACAAGAGTCTGAAAGGAAATAACTCTTTTCCTAGAACAGAATTATTGTCAGAGAACTAGGCAGGTATATCTATTGCAGGTGAGACCTTTCTGTATTTGGACTTTTATACTCTAATTAACACCCCTGACCTTCTCATATAATCAAAGAGAAACATAAATAAAATTCTGTCTTTGGAAAATGAATGTTACAGCTGTCTTAAAGACAAAAAAAAAAAAAAAAAAGTATGTCTTAGTGCTTTCTTCTTCCAAGTTCCAGACTGTGTTTTTTTAAGCAGTTTCACATAAAGAAAACTGTCCCATCCAGAGGTTCAGGTGTTTCAGTTAAGCTCTGATCTAAAAGAAGAGCTCTCTTAAAAATAGAAAGAATGACAAAAAGCATGCAGAGTATCTTCCGTTGCCAATCTGTGCTTCTGGAGGAGAAGTGGTGGCCTTGAGATGCTACATGGCAGCACACAGAATTGCAGAATCATAGAATATCTCAAGTTGTAAGGGACCCATAAGGATTATCGAGTTCAACTCTCGGCTCCACGCAGGACCACCCAAAATACAAACCCTATGTCTGAGAGCATTCTCCAGACATGAACTCTGGAAGGCTTGGTACCAGCACAGAGCTCAGTAGATGGCTGTGAGATCTGCTGTGGGGTCTTCAGGATCGCCATTTTGGGTGTGTAGATGACAGGCCAAGAGAATATCCAAACAAGTGATGTTCTCATCACCTGGTGCAGGATATCTGAAAGAATGAATCGAGAGACTGCTTAGGAAGATGTAAAACCAGTGCTCAGGGAAGTATAGAGCTGAGAGGGAGAGATGTTGAAGCTATTTTCCATCTTTTTTGTTAACCTAGTATTACCTGAGAGTTTACTTGAGTTACTGTTGATGCTGTAGCGGGTCTGATCGTTAGAAGATTTTAATAATATGGAAATGTGTTTTTTAACATGCATTTTAATTAATTGAGGGTATCTCAGGGTAACTTTAAATACCAATTGGTTCATCTGCTACGCTTCCTGTTAACCAGATTTTTCCCAATAATCTCTAATCACCTTTTACTTCTCTTCTTGATTCTAATTACTGGAACTTTGTGTACGATAACAAGCACTTCAGTTCAGAAATGATTGCATGGTTTTCTTAAGTGATGTGCTCCAAAAACTTTCAATTACAAAAATTTCAATGTCAAAGTCCTGTATACTAATTCATGACTTCTGCTTACTTATTTGTGTTTTATGGAAATACCGTGGGAAGTGAAAGGGGTGGCTGAAGTGGTATCAGATCATTTAACCTTTTGGAAGAAGCAGATCTGAATGTGACCTTCAGCTGTATGCTCTTAAGCTTGATTGGAATATGGAAACTATGTTCCCTGTCTCTGAAAGACAAAAGGTGCAGTTAAAACTACTCTTAATGATCTTGCTAACTTTTTTTTTTCCCCCCAGAATGTAATATATTAAGGAAATATTTAAAGAATTGACTTTTCTTATATATTTGTTGCTCAGCTGTATCTTTCTATCTATGCTCTGAGCAAGAAGAGATGGAATAATTAATTCAATCTTTTAATAGCATGTAGTCAGAAGAAGAGGCGTTAGAATTTACAGACAATAAGAGTAGAAGCTATAAAGAAGATATTGGTGTTTGTGATAGAGTATCCTGTACTGTCTAGGAGTATAACAGTACTGTCAATACTGTTTTGAAAACTAAAAATATTTGATCTTTTGACAAGCATATGTCATACTGCAATGCATAAATTGTTCCCTTCTGACTTTGTAACTCTTGTGGTGAGATGCTAAAAAGCAGATAGCGGTATTTTGTTTTTGGTATGGATTTCCGTCTTGACCATAAGAAGTAGATGACTCTTTGCTTCGGTTTCTATACAAAGTGTTAATTAGTATTCAAATTTTGGCATTTTCAGACCTTTGGGTAGTAAATGTTGTCCAGACTTCAGTGTTTATAACAGAACCCCTTCTTTGCCAAAGGGCATGACTGGCCCAGGCTGATTTCTGCATGGTTTGATATTAAATCAAGAGTTGCAGTTGGTTGGGCTTGTTTGTTTGTTTTTGTTTTGTTGTTCCTCTGGAGGACTCTTTGCTTTGAAACAATCAGTCCAGTGTTTACAGTGTTCTTAGGTGATGTTTCTGCATTGCATCAGATTGTTACATCTACTCTGATCATAATGGAGTAACAGACAATTAGCCCTTTGCAGATTCTTTCTATTTCTTAATCATTTCAAAGTCACTGTTGTCAGCCTGGGTTTTAGGTCAACACTACAAACCAAATGCTAATTTTTCACAGGTAGGCATGAAATTTTAGTACTTTAGAATTTTGTGGCACTTTTTATGCAGATAACAACAGCATTGTCAGTTTTTTGCATTAGCTGGGATGTGATCTTTCTGAGAGAAGACATTTTCTGATGCTGTTATGTTTTTGTTTATCTTCTGTTTATTGATCCTTAGAAATTGACCACCAGCTTTCTGAGCATGGCAAGGCAAAATGTTACATTTATTGGGAACTTACGAAGCGCAAGAAGGTCTTTAAATGTGAAGTGTTCGATGACACTGGAAATAGGAAGGCTTCTTTATGCTCAGGGGCATAACTGCTGAGGCAGCCAGGCTTGACTGAGAGCAAGGACTTGAAACTGTTTCTTACAGCCTAAGGAATGCAAACAGTTCATACTGTTCTGAAGGAGAGTTGCATCTATCTAGTTGTTCGTAACAGCTTGAAAGGTGGAGAATTTTTGGTTCTTGATAGAGAATGAAAAAAATTTCTAATGCCTGTTACTTTTGCAGGATGGGAAAAATTGTTGTACAGGTACTAGACTATGCAGAGCCATTATCCCTATTTAAATCTTCTGGGATGAGCTCTTCTTTTTCATTTCTTATTTCACAACAGGAAAAAATGTAAGATGACATAACTTAAAGAGCATTGGCAAGTTTTACATAAAATGACATTGCCTAAGGTATTGCACAGTTACATTTGCCTAGAGGGAGGGAGTATGGGAGAAAGTATCAGTAAATCTATTCAAGAGATAACAGATGCTTTTTCTTAAATTAAAGATATAGCCGTATATAACATCTCTATCTTTAGTGTGACTGGAGTGAAAGAGAAGAAAGCCAAAGAGTACGATTTAATAGGTAAATATGTAAAAGAAATGAAAGATAAGCAGGGCAGAGAATACATGGCAAATGGAAATACGTCTTCTTCTATTCTTGTGATAGCATTTTCCCATGTAAGAAGTGATACGGGTAAGCAGATTCTTTTAACGTATGAACATGCAGGGAACAGTTACTTTCTGTTGAGAGCCAAATTTCTTTCCTTGATATTTTTAATAAATCCATTGATCTTAAACATGCAGGGTGTGACTGTTCATCGTCTCTAATTAATTATCAGTATTTCCTCACATTATTGCAATGACCTTGTCCTTAATGCCCTCCATTCTCTTCCAAGAGAAGCAGTTTCATGGCCTCATCCTAGTCCCCACTTGGCCTCTGTCCTCAAGACAAAATGATTGCACAGTTCAAGAAAATACGCCATGTGCAGTCTATTGCACAGCGAGTGTTTCTGTGCCAAATATTCTTGCACAAGTTTGTCAACACATATCAGCCTTTATGTGAAATATCCTTGCTACATGAGACTAGTGTTTCTCCAGCAAAAACTGGTTCAAGCCTGAAACAGCAAATATGTTTAAGGTAATGACTAGCATGTAATGACAGATGCTGCTTGATGTATACATAAACCTTGAAGAGCTGTAACTTTCCTGATATACCTGTAGATGTAATGTGGTATTTCTGTCTGTTATTTCTGACTCCCTCTCACACCTTTCTTCCTTCTTCCCTTCTCAATGTTCTAGGGCTCTCCTCTTCCTATGTGTAGTTGGAAATTTTTCGCCTATAGCAGTTTCTGGGCAAACCTGAATTCCTGATAAATTCTTTTTAAAGATTTTAATAATGTACCAAATTATTTTCCAACTGTTTGATTTGTATGATGGTGTGTATAATCAATTTGGCACTTGTAAAAAATAATTTCAATTCTATTATCTTTAGATGAGTTTTGGCTAAAGGAACAAAGTACCCTAAAATGGCAAACACATCCAGAAGTGAGATGTAGGACTCAAAAACTACACCTTCTCTTCTCCTTTTCTTTCTTCTACCTTAGGGCAGCTCCATTTTGGTTGGGATCAGATTTCCTATTAACTCTGTCAAAATCAGCCTGAACTTGTATTGTGAAAAGATCAGATGTATTCTTTGTCAGACCATTCTTCACTGCAGCCTTGTAGCCCTTTGCCTTAGAGAAACCCAATTCAGAATTGACAAGAAAATATCCCAGATTAACCATTCTTTTTGCTTTTCTCCATTCTCAGCCTCTCACTTCTTAAGGAAGGGAGCAACATTCAGAATTTTCTGGCATGATAAATGATGCTGACTGCAGAAGGTCTGTACTAGGTTTATTGGAGGAAAAAGTTCTTCACAGTCAGAGTGAAGACAGTCAGCTTAAATTAGTTCAGAGAATTACCATATATATTGTTTTTGAAAACTGCAATTATCTGTATCTCTGTGCAGCCCTTCTGGCAAGTCTAGCAGTTGCCAAAAGACCTGGATCAATACTACTACTTGACAAGTACACCAAAAGCACTTGGGCTCCACCTGAAAAATATGTGCAAGTGCAGCTTCCCTTGGCTCTTCTTACCAAGCAGAACCCTTACACTGGCCAACACTCCAGGCAAGAGCCCCAGAAAACAAAGCACTGAAAACACATCTGCAAGTGCAGAGGAAATATTTTTCTCTTGACTTTGGCAGTAGTAGTCCAGTCATTGGTTACAGTGCCTTGACTCACACCACCCTCCCAACACCAAACTTCAGGGGATTTGGATCCATACTGTTGGCCAAGCTGTGACCAAAGCAGTTCTCTTTTCTGGACTTGTTGTGTTTTGGGGTTTTTTTTTTTTTTCCTGCCGTAAGGACAATGCCATCATACAGAGATTTATAATTCAGGTATATTAAAGGATAAATTAAATACATTAGAGATGTGTTTCTTCGAGCTAAATACTTGAAAGCAACGGGGAAGGTGAAGAGAGAGTGTTGAATTACTTGAAAACAACCTCCTCTCCACAAAAAAGAGAACCTGGAGAGGCGGATACTCCCTTCTCCTTCCCCCACACTGCGTTCCACACACACTGTACTGCTTTAATCCTGGCTTTCCAGGAATCGGTGGTAGAAATGCAGATAGGTGTGTCATGCAAATGAATTTTTGAGTGCCGCATTCCACCTCCCCATTGTTGCTGCAGAGATCTCTTATCATGGGACTTAGGCTATAGAATGCTAAGAGCTGTTGCTCTGAAAAGCTGCCTTATTTTGGGTAGCATTATTTATTTATTTTATTTTTTAGCAGAAGATACGCTCCTTTGTCCTGCTTGTGTCATAACTCTCTTCTTACTACTGCTTCAGTTTATCTTGCATCTTTCTTAACATGGGGATTTTTTAGTACAATTTATTCTTGCTGTGGATAGCTTTGGTATGATGTTATGATAGTGAGCTGTAATAATACCTGTTGTCTATGTAATACCTCACAAAGCTCCCCAATGTGTTCATGAAAGGTAGAACTGGAGGGAGAATGAGCTGTTCTGCTTATAGCACTGTGTAGTACAGCTTTCCTGTGTGCTAAAGAAATTAAATGTCTGGGAACAAATCCTGAAATAGATTTCAGAAACTTCTCCCTCTGGCTTCGATGAAAGACTTGTCATCTTGCTTGGAAATCTTGCTTTGTCCCTGTAAGGAAGCTGACATCTTAGTAAAAAAGCTAATGCCATAGCCTTACATCAGGCTTAATTTGTTTTTCTTGGTTGTTTCCATTGACAAAGTAAATAATTGCATGAGTTTGGTTCAGCTGATTTTTGCTGCTAAATCTGAAGAAATACCACCTATTCATGTGTTGATGAGGTTGGAAAGAGATGAGGATACACATCAGCTTCATAGCTAAGTGAGCACATCACTTTTCTAGCTGGCATAACTCCCGCTTTCCTGCTTTTGTGCCATTTGCTGCCCTCCTGCCTTTTGGTGACTTTGTGATGTGCTGTCAGGATACCTGGCTTGGCATGAATTGCAGCACTGATGGGATTCCCAAATGCCTAGGCAGCCCAGGCAAATTGCTGCTGCAGTCTCTTACAACTCATGTGAACCTTGTGCAGTGGTTAAACAAGAAACCTGGTCATACGAATCCAGGGTTTTTACTGTGTTTTTGTGAGTGCTTATTCACAATCTGCCTTCCCTATCTGTTACTATGTGGGTGGCTTCTTAAATTAGGTCTTCCCCTGGCTGCTGAAGTTCTTACAGCCACCTGGCTCCTGTTCTTCCATGAATAGCACTCTGAGATACTCTTCCTCTATGGGACAAGGGACATATTTCCATGATTTAGTTTCTCTGGCTGTTCTGGTTCTTCAACACCTTTCGCTTCCCATCCGTACAGTCAGTACCAGCCTCTCTGATGCCTCTGTTTGTTAATGATTCCCAACTATTAGTTCTCTGAAAACTGAGTAAGACAAAAGCTTGGAGGCTTGTCCTATAGCTGGTGCAAATTTTCAGTTGTGCATGGAAACAAGTGCTCTTCCTGGGCAAACCGGTCACCTTTATACAAATAAGCCAAATGATTTCAATTATATTGGATCCATCAGTCATGTGCCTGTGGATCTGCATGTGCACATGGCAGTTGTGAGCAGAAAGTCTGATGGCGTGGAACTGCTGAAACCAGCATGATGCCATTGCACACAAGGACTAGTCAGGCTGGTTGCCACCTACCTGGTTTCCCATCTTAAAAGCCTTCAATCTTGATTGCATACTGATATTCCATAGAAAAGTGATAGGAAGCAGCAGAGGCAGAAAAGATTTTGGTGTGCAAATTCAGGAGATGCATTTGCATTTGAAAGATTGTCTGCACAGGCTCAGGCTCACAGCTTTCCTGCTGGTGAGAGCTCATGTCTTAGAAAAAATACCGGCCAGTTTATTCCTCAGAATCATAGAATGGCTTAGATTGGAAGGGACACCACAGATCACCTAGTTCTAAACCCCTGCTTTGGACTGAGCTTCCCTCCACCAGCTCAGGCTGCCCAGGGCCACATCCAACCTGGCCTTGAGTGCCTCAGGGATGGGGCACCTCAGCTGCTCTGGGCCAGTGCCTCACTGCCCTCTAAGTGAAGAGTTTCTTAACATCTAACCTAAGTCTTCCCTCTGTTAGTGTAAAGGCAGTGCCTCCTGTCCTATCGCTATTAGACTCTGTAGAAATTTTCTCGGCACCACCATGTTGTAAACTGTGGAGAAAGACTTGGAGTATTTTGGAACAGGAAAACCTGCTCAGTAATTCATTTGCAGATTGAACTATTTGAATTCTTAAGCCATCAAGAAAAACTTGCCTGTGCCATGTCTTGTGGCGTTAAATGAGGACTGACAATTACAGTTCACCCTTTGTTTTACCCAGAGTTGCTCTAGAGGAACAGCTCCAAACCTGGTCCTTGTTACGCTGTCATCAAACTGAATATTCACTGAATAATGGCTACTTTCTTTTTCCTTTTTCTCTTTTAGTTTTTTTTCTATCTGTGGTTCTGCCAGTTACCTTCAGGGATAACATTTGCATAGAAGTTATTCAGTTATAGGAAGAAGGAAAAAAAAAAATAACTGTTAGGATTTGTCTGTAGGGTCTCCTCAGCATAAATGCCCCCAAGGTCCCTGTGCCCAGCTGGGAGGCAGGCCCTCAGGTAGCCCCTCTGACCATCCTTCCTCAGCACTCGTCTTTCTGGCCTGATAAGGACAGGAGATGCATTCAGACAATCTGAATTCTGCCTTTGGCCACCAGTGTCTTAAGGAGAGGTTTTAATGAAGAGGCTAATATAAAGATATTGTATTTTAATGTCCACATGACTCATCATTTTCCACAAAAGCAGATGCCGGATTAATAGGTTAGAAGACAGGACTTAGATAAAAACTTGATGCAATTTGCTTTGTACTTCATAGTGAAGTTTATATATATACATGGATATTGCCTCAAACAGGCAAAGGACTTATAAAGAAGAGCTCTTTTGGGGGGGGATTTATCTGTGTTAACATAGCACTTTTCTGCAAAGAAGACAGTTGGTTTAATGCCTCTATTTTGATTTGTCTGCATCATTACTTCCACCTCTGCCTCAGCTGAATTTTGCTGGTAATGAAGGTCTGCATCCTATTTTTTCCTCCTTGGTCTTAGCACTTGCACAGACCACCCTCTTTAGGAGCCTCTCAAAAGTTAGTATTTTTTTTAAATTACAGAATTGCCTTAAATTCATGGTGTCATCAACTGTGTGTGAAGACTTGTCTGTGCAAGGAAGTTATTTCAGATTAGGGAAAATGTCATATTTTAAAATGACATTGGCTATTTTAAGATAGCTTCATATTGGGACATATTCATTACAGAATAACCCTGCCTTTTTCTGCTTTAGCTTAATCCACTTGCAAAGTAGATAAGCTTATTTCTTCTGAATGCTTTGAGGTGTAGACAGAACATCAGCCTGGGAGAAGACTGTCAGAATTTGGCTTGATAAATAAGAGCTTAAAGACCTCAGGCTAGTTTCTTCGAACACAGAGGGAAATGAGCAGCGAGTGCTTGGTCAGGGTTTCCCATTAGCACCAGGACTGTGCAGTTCTCATGTCCCACAGTGAAATTGCTGGAGATGCAGGCCTGTAATTGAGATCAGTATCTACCTGCTTACCAGGAACAGAAGCAGAAGGAGAGCTGGGGTGTTTTGATTACATGTTTTAAATGAGGTGAAGAAACTGCCAAAGAATGCTTAGGCAGTGGGGTCCCTTAGGGTCTCACCTGCCTCTGGCCAAGCTCAGCTTCAGCTGGCACATAACATAAAGCAACATCTGCTGGGAAACCAGCAGCGCCCGGGGCTGTTTTGGAAGTTCTATATTGTGATTCACTATGGAAAATGTGTTTTCACAATGAAAAGGTGTTTCTCAAATTCTGTGTGATGGTTGTGTTCAAGTGGAAAGCACACACTGACTGGTTTGTACTGGGGCTGTATACTGGGCTTGCACGTTCAGCCTGTGTCTGACCTTGGCTGTAGATGTTGTAACATGAGCAGCGCTTTGTCCTCATGCTGATTCTTTGTACATTAAGCTATCTGTCTGGTTGGAAACGGTACACCTTTTTCATAGATTAAAATGAACTTAAGATCAATCTAAAGAATTAAACCTAAGAATTGGGGAGAGTTAATTTTTTCTTCCCCAGACTTTGTATTTCAGTTTTCAGTGGACTCTTTATGTTTCCCATTTGGAATTTAATGATCTCAGAGGTACTGTTCCGGCTATTCAAAACCAAGTTCTCTGGAAGTTGTATATCATACATGTAAATAAAATGGATACTGGCCATTTACATATGTGTCTGCAGCTCTCATTTTTTCTTCCCTGGGTGCTCCCTAAGTCTTTGAAGCTGTATGATACAAACAGCCTTATTATAAAATGCTATGTGATGATCTCTGTTATTTTTTCAATGAAGGCTGTGTTTCTGTTGTGATTTTCCTTGCAAGCTGCTAATGTACCTGGTTTGAGTGGCTGTTGGGAGCAAACATTGTCATTTTCTTTGCAGCCCTCATGAACAGGATAGGACCAAGCATTTTCTTTCACTGTCCTCTGCTAAACACTACTTTGTCATAGCAGTACCTGCTGTCACTTTGCTTTTCTGGCTTCCCCCTTTCCTTCATCTTATCAGCTCCTCCCCATTCCTAACTGCTTTTTCTCCTTTTGTTTCCACATTTTGTTTTAAAAGGATTTGTTTTGCACCGGAATGAAATACTGCTTTTATTCAATAGATAGATATAGTGGAGCAGTAGTTGAAAATGAGCAATAGCATGTACATGCAACATGTAAAATCCAAATCTCATGGCGACAAGGTGGTTAGAGGGGAAAAGCAAGAGGAAATACAGGGAGTTGGGAGAGAAGATACTCAGACCTACATGAAAATAGTTTATTTTCTTGATTGAATGAGTGTTTTTGTTGTTGCTGTTTTTCAGCTATAGTGAAAGAAACAGAAATGAGAATGATTTCATTGTCCTTTTTGCTCCAGTTCACACATGCAAAACAGGATTAAAAAATAAGCGGGAAGGACAAGATATGGGGAAGGAAGCAAGCCTTCTGTTTATGCAGCTTGCTTTACAAGCTGTCATAGCTCAATTATCAATACAGTTTATGATTGGATTAATTAATACTCAGAAGATAACTGCTTGGTGGATTATTAAGCTTACATTTTTGCTTTCTAGTGGGCATTTTCTCTGTGAGTATATACACTTTTGCTACGTGCAAGATTTGTACACGTTACTGTCTCGACCGCAAATAACCTTTCCTGCTTTAGCAAGAAAGCAATGCTAATACTCCTTGTCTGTGTTTACACCTCTTCAATCCTTCAGGAAGCACCTTAGAATAGGTTTTATGGTGTGGACTAAGGTGGACTGAGGAGTGTTTGCTTTGTAAGAGGTGCTTATTAAGTGCCTTTAACTTTCTGAGCTAACAAACCTGAACTGGGTTATAAGAAATGTGGGTATTGGGAAGGATGTATTTCACCTTTTTTTCTCAGTGAAATGATAGACATCCTTCTTGCTGAAGAAGCATTGTGGAGAACCCAGACATTGGAGTATCTGCCAGACTGCTTAAAGAAAAGCCTCTTTGCTGTTTTCCTCCTCACAATCCCATTAGCTCTGAGGCCATTTTTTCTCTTTTCCATATTGTTTCTGGTCTTTTCATTGGTTTTGGAGTTGCCTGTTGTGACGAATATGGCTTGTTGCTGGGTAAAAGACCTGTCCCCTTCACCAGTGGTACAAGAGATTGTGTTTTCTTATAGTCTAAAACTCCATCTAAGTTGAACAACACAAGCATATTCTCCTCCCTTTTTCAGGTCTTGGATCATTGGAGCACTGCAAAAGGGACTGAAGGTTATGTCCTTGCCAAATTTAAAATGTATTCAGTCACATACAAGGACTAGTCACATAGAGGTGATGACAGCTTGGATCACACTACAAGCATTTTATTTTTCTTACTCTTTAAAAGAATTTATTTTCTGTTGCAAACGCATTTTTTGTTGTTTTATTTTTGTATGTGTTGCTGACAGAAGACAGACCAGACAAACATCATCTAAAAAAAGCTAAGATTGGTAAAGTAGTAAACAATTGGAAAAGACTTCACAGAATGGGAAATCTAGCCAAGTATTTAATAGCAGGTATAGCTTTGATATCTAAACCTAACTATTGAAAAAATGTAGGCATTTTATATAGAGTTCATTATGATCAATGTTTTTGGTAGAAATTGCAGGGCTGCTAATGTATCTAATTGGAAACATTTAGGAAAACTCTTCACCATGGTTTGTTGAGCGCAAACTATATTTGTTAGGACACAAGCATGCATGGATGTCATTGCAGTAGGAATTAACATTCAAATAATTGCAAATAATTCACAGTCTACATGGGAAAGAATCAAACAGTTACCTGAAGAGAACAGGAATTCATGTTGAATTACACTAAAAATAGCTGTGTGATTAAGGAAAGATGAAATTTGGGAGTTGCTGTGAAGAAAGCAGCTTGTATCCATGCTAGTTCTGTTTTTTATAACTATGCGAAATACGGGTTTATGTTGTACAACAAAGAAACCCCCTAAAAACCTAGAAATCAAAATAGAAAATCCTTTGATAGATGAAAGTCAGCATCTATTTAACATTTGTTATCTATAATATTGCCTGCAGCCACTATTCCGTGGCAAAAGGAAATATTCAGCGCCGTTTTCCCTGTACAAGTATCTAGCAGCTTGTTCTAAAAGCCAAACAGGAGCTCACCTCAGTAGCACAAAGAGCACAGGGGATTCACATGAAAGATCTGCCACCTCCTCAAAAACCATATTTGATATTTGACCTGATTTATGCCTACCCAAACAGTTAAATTAAACCTCTCACAGATAACAGCCTCTGCTCCCACATGGCTGGAGTGATCCTGCTTTCCTGTACAGCAGGAAGGCTTCCTGCCGGCTGAGCTGTGCAGCCTGCATCCGTGCCCCGCTCACCTTTGTGGCACTGAGGAATGGGGTATTGCAACCTGGTGGATTGGAGGGAGGGTAGACTTGGTGATCCTGAAGGTCTTTCCCAACCTGCAGGACTCTGGGATTCTACTTTCCTGACCTCCTCACAAGGACCCATCTGAGCAAGGCTGCAACACTCCTGCCCATCATTAGCACTGGGACAAGGGCCAAAGCACCTCGCTCCCAGCATCAGTATGGAACATGGGCATTTCACCACCTTTTGGTTCCTTTGGGAGCAGAAGGGTTAATAGGGCAGAAGGGTACACAATGGGTATAGGGCCTGTGCCCCACCTGACCATCTCTTCTCTTGTGCTCAAAGGTGTGTGGATAGGGGAATCCTTTGTGAGTTTCAGAAATGGCTTCTGCAGTGAGGGCTGTGGTGGATGGAAAAAGCAGATATGTGGTATAATGCAAAAATTATGTTCTCATTTCTTCGGGGACCAGAAGTCTGTGATTTTCCACAAGCAGAGTATTCAGTTATGCAATTAAATTAGGTGGACTGGTTTCTGCCCTTTGCGTGGACGTGTCTGCTTTGGCTGAGCTCTTCACTGTGTTCCGTGCTCCTAGCGGAGCAAATGTTGGACTCTGCTCTTTGTCATGCAAGAACTTTGCAGGATTTCATGCTGCCAATTGAATTTTTACATGAAGTAAACAGTCCCCAAGCTGACTTCTAACAGCTGACAGGCTGCTCCTTAACAAAGCTAAGGCAATATTTTTGATGGACAGATTGTTAAGTGTGCGTCTCTTTCAGCTGCATCTTAAGTTCTTAATCATGTTACTGCTATGACCTAACTTTGCATTATTTCTTTTTCTTCCTATAGTTTTCCCTACACAAAATGGAAAAGTTGCTATAGTGACTGGAGGTGCTAAAGGAATTGGTTACCATACTGTGAAGCATTTGGCAAGACTTGGCATGCACGTTATAATAGGTACAGTCATTATTTCCAAGATATTAATATATATTTTTTGTTTGTTTTAGAAAGTATTTTCTGTGTCTTTTATGGAGTATTTTCTTTCCAGTATAAGCATAAGTATGGAAGAGGAAAGATGGCAAGGGGAAGAGTCGACTTTTAGCACAAATGAAAATTTGATTTATATTTTGTTTTGCAAGATTTTAAAGAAAAGTGGTTTTTTTTTTTTTAATACAAAACTTGGAAGACTTGAAGTACTTTATGTGAAAAGTCAACAAGAAGGTCATGGAAAAGACTTTAAAATGTGGGCACTATGTAAATAATAACTCATTTCTGAACTTAACTAAGGATGAACTTGAACTTTAGGGTTCACATTTTCAGTAAGAAGTAAACTAATGAAAACCTCCAAGGAATATTCCACTGTTTAGTGGTGGATGATCTGTGTTCTTTTCTCTAGAGCAGAGGAACAAACATGTAAAAATCTCACATTTACTTCTCAGAGGTTCATTCGTCTCAGCCTGAAATAGGATGGACAAGTCATCTTTTGGAAGTGCTTGTTTTTCCTCATTAATTTTAAAGTGTTTGTACGGTGGCTGTGTTAGTTTAAGAAGTCATTAGGTATCTGAACTTAGAATAGGTGCATTCCCATAGGAACTCCAAAAAGAGCCCAGAATTCAGAATTTCCTCTCTCTGCTACAATGCTAGTGAGATATTTTTCTTTAACTTCAAGAAAACACTGTAACTTCTACGCTGTAAGTCTTCTGAAGTTTAGCTTTGTATCACAATGGCAAGCTGGTGATGGCATTTTATTTAAATTTTATTCAGAACATGCTCTCTTTCTCTAAGGTCCTGTATACATATCTTTTGAAAGAAAATGAAAAGCAAATAAACAAACAAACACAAGCACATAAGTACATACTAGCCATGTATTTTCAATGTTCTGTAGTAAGTAACACTAATGGACTTGCCCTGGAAGTGCGCAGGTGTAATGCAGAATACCACTTACTCATACAAATTTTAATAGATGTGTCAGAACTAAGCGTCTGTAAGAGGCAAACAGATGCTGCTATACGTAGCTAGATGCTAGACACAGCTAATGTAGTGAGATGTAGCTAATGTTGGCATTAATATTTCAATAAAGAAGTCATTTTTCATCTTGAAGGTGGACCGCAGAATGGACTCGGTGAGGAAACAAAAAGGCCAATTTTCTCCTCTTTGCGTAGAGTTGGGGAAGTGCAGAACATTGCTCTTTTTTTGAAGACTTCATAGCATGTAATGTTTAATATTTAGATTTTGTGTAGCGAAATTCAAAGCAAAACGTTTTGGAAAGGGAAGGGAATATTTACATCGTTTTTACAGAATCTACAGGCAAACTGATCTTACCTATTCACCATCACCATCTCATGGATTTCATTTAGTCACACTCACAGCAACGCTCTCACAAGCACAAAAATATGTGGTCTGATGGGCCTCACTCATGTGCAGCCTGGGACAAAGTGTGTCAGCTGCCGAGTCCTCTTTAATCTGTGGTTCTTGGTTGGAAATAACAAGCTAGTTCATGGACAGATCTTTTATGCCTTTTGGAGTTATCTCATGGTCTGTTTTCTGGTCTGTACTAGCAGGAAAAATAATGAAATAGGTGATATGCTACAACCTCAGTGCTGTACTCCTGGTGTCAGAGAGCATGGTCATCTGCTGGCAAGTCCACTGTACGATGATCTTGACATAAACAACATCCTTGAAATGTGCCCTTTATTATGAATAAAGGACATTCATTTAACTCCTTGCTCTGCTGTTTCTTCTGGTGCTGACAGATGTACGCATTTCCATTAACTCTTAATTTGTACCAGCCTTAATAATTGCATTATGAATCTCTAGAAGTGTAAATTAATGAAATTAATTATAGGAAGCAGTTGCTGAGTAAGATTTTCAACTGATTTAGTTCTTTCAGCCAAACTCTGACCTCAACACCGAGTCTAGTGAGTCAGAGCCATCTTCTTTGCCTGTGAAATTCTTCAGAGCAAGCAAGCCCTCTCAGTAGGATGGGTAGTCTCAAGGTTTGTTCCAGCTACAAGATTAAAACAGTCTCAAAAACTTATTAAATGCAATGACCTTCCATCCCTGTTGCTTACAGTAGGCCAGATGTGTTCAGAGTATGCCTACTGGTACGTGAGCACTCTCAGCTCCAGGCTGTGCGACCTACAGTAGGGAAGAACCTCCATCCGAGGGTTGGATGTGATGATCTCCAGAGGTCCCTTCCAACACCTACGATTTCTTGTGATTTTGTGAAGTGTGCTTGAGCTTTCTTGTGTAGGAATGTTTTCACCATATGTTTGTATGTAAATATGAGCTGATGTGAAAAGAAGTATGGATGTTAGGCGAATTTGGGGTCAGGAAGGGGATCACACGTATGTTTTGCTCACAGTTAACTGTACTCATTCACTGAAAGCTTTTCTCCCATTGCAGAGACTAAATAATGGGAAAGTTTAGCAGTAAAGAATGATATCCCTGCAGCGGGCAAATGAGTTAAACCTGAATGTCTAATGCGAAGATGATTCACCATTTGTGATGGATGTGATTTTGACTCCATTTCACATTTTAGTGGAGTTAGTGTTTGAGTAATTTACATTTAAATCCAATCTAACAGTGAAATGATCAAGACAAATAGAAGTGGAAAGCATTCTACCTGATGGAATATGCTTAGTCACAATACAAAAGGGCAGCGGTCTCCCTCAGAGCATTTACAGCCAGCAGAGTGCTTTCACAGCTTCTTACTTTCCAATCCCAGCACCGCTGCACAGGGCTGGTCTGCAAAGTGCCACTAGCCCTGTCCTCAGCCTCTCGCTGGGAAAAAGGTCAGCACAAATGCTGAAATGATGAAAGTAATTTTCTGTGAGTTATTTTGATAGATTTCATTGAGGCTTTCTGGCAGACAGCAGTACCATTTCTCACAGTGAGCAAGGTTTTTACTGCAGGAAAGCGCGGGACCCATGGCAAGGAAGCTGCCAGTGGTGGGCTTTCAGAGTCAGCTGTGCTGAGAGTTCCTGCTCCGTTACACAACTTGCTACTCGATAAATAAGCTTGCATTTCCTTCTTCAGAGGAGGCAAATGACACACTGTTTTTGGTACTTATTGATCTGTAGCTGATACTGAAGATGGTGTTCTGTGTGGATTCCAAATAAATATTCTCTTATCAGTAAGGACATTGAAAATCAAGATGTCATAGGTATTTTAATGACCACCAGCCTAGTCCAGTTCTGGTTCATGGTATTGGCCGTGGTTCTGTGAGTCTGAATTTAGATTGATCGGAGGCATGAATTCACAGAATCACAGAATCACAGAATCACAGAATCACCCGGGTTGGAAGGGACCCCAAGGATCATGTAGTTCCAACCCCCCTGCCTGGCAGGGCCACCAAACATACACATTCAGATCAGGTTGCCCAGGACCCCGTCCAACCTGGCCTTGAACACGTCCAAGGACGGGGCATCCCTGGGCAGCCTGTTCCAGGGCCTAACCACTCTCCTAGTAAAGAACTTCCCCCTAACATCCAACCTAAATCTTCCCTCCTTCAACTTAAAACCATTTCCCCTAGTCCTGCTGTTGTCAGCCCTTTTGAAGAGTTTACTCCCCTCCTGGGTGTAGGTTCCCTTCAGGTATTGATAGGCTGCAATGAGGTCACCCCGCAGCCTTCTCTTCTCCAGGCTGAACAAGCCCAACTCCCTCAGCCTGTCCTCATAGGGGAGGTGCTCCAGCCCCCTGATCATCTTAGTCGCTCTCCTCTGGACCCTTTCCAAAATCTCAATGTCTTTCTTGTACTGAGGGCTCCACACCTGGACACAGTACTCCAGATGGGGCCTCACAAGAGCCGAGTAGAGAGGGACAATCACCTCCCTGTCCCTGCTGGCCACCCCTCTCCTGATGGAGCCCAGGATCCCATTTGCCTTTCGAGCTGCCAGAGCGCACTGCTGGCTCATGTTCAGTCTCTCGTCCATCAGGACCCCCAGGTCCTTCTCTGCCGAGCTGCTCTCAAGGACCGCTCCTCCCAGCCTGTACAGGTGCCTGGGGTTCTTCCGGCCCAAATGCAAAACCTTGCACTTTGCCGTGTTGAACCTCATCAGGTTCACCCGAGCCCAGCCCTCCAGCCTGTTGAGGTCCCTCTGAATGGCATCCCTTCCTTCCACCGTATCAACCGCACCACTCAGCTTGGTGTCGTCAGCAAACTTGCTGACAAAGGGATTCTTTGCATCCCTTCCATCCTTCATCACCGAAGTGAGTGCATGTTAAAAGTTCTGACTTAAAGAAGAGCTTTAGGTTGATTTTTCCTTTTATGTTTATTTTTTTTCCCCCTCTGTAAATTAATAAGAGAAAACTTGGGGAAAAAAAAGAGTGGTGACATCTCATAGAGAAGCTTTGATGTTTCTGTTTGTAAATGGTGAATGAAAATCACATGCTTTTGCACTTGACAGTGTTGTACATGTGCTACCCGGTATAAATCACCAGTTTTGTGGCAGTGCAATCAGTCTTTGGTGTCTGAGTATATCACTGTCTCACAGTCTAAATGCAATAATCTCATTATGTACATCAATTTATGTATATACATTTGAGTGAATTATCTTAGCAAGGAAATCTTGGCATAAATACATGTACTTCCACAGCCAGAATCAGCACTTTGTCATCTCTGTAAACTCTGCAAGAGACCAAGCAGGAGATGTTTTTGTCATCTTTTTGGTTCAGATTAGTTTCCAATTTTCGAGCTGGACTCTCTGTGCCAGATATCAGACAATTTTTATATGATATAATACTACAAAGTGACTTTAGAAGGATAATTAAACCCTATCGAGATGGTGCAATTATTCCTTACAAAGACAGTTTGATTTAATTTTAGTTGCTCAGATTTTGTGTGGGAGACTTTAATAGTCTTTTCTTACAGTAGATAGAAGTATAAAATGTATAATTATTTCTAGGAAAGTATTGTCTTCCTAATTTTTGCTGTGTTTTGTTAGGCCTGAATGGGTTGTAGGAGTAGTCGGGAAACATCCAAAAGTCAGCAGCCTTTTGGACTGGATGTTTTCCTTTACTCAGTGTGAAGACCGCAGAAATGCAGGCACATTGTCTTATAATTGGCATTCAGTTCAGTTTTTTTACATTTTAGTACACTGTTACCAGGGTTATGAAAAACTCTGCTTAAAATGGTACGCTGCCACATAGAGCCTCCCAGGTCTGTAAGAATTTTGTGGAATGCGTTAGTCTCTAATTTCAGTCTGAAGACTGTCACCATCTTTGCTTTAAGAAGTCTTATTTTATGTTTCTTCATTCTGAACATTTCACCTGTAAAATTTTTAGCAACATTTTAAGGCTACTTACGTATAACAAACTTACTACAGCATTTATTGGGACATTTTAAAATTATATTCATATAGTGAGAAGCATTTGAAAAGACATTTAAAATGAGCACAGGAATTCACTTTTGGCTAGTAATCACAGAATCACACAGAATCACAGAATTGTAGGGGTTGGAAGGGACCTCTAGAGATCATCGAGACCAACTGCCCTGCCAAAGCAGGTTCCCTAAACCAGGTCTTAATTAGAAATGTATTTCAATCAAATATTAGATTATAAAATGCTCAGATTAACTGAGTTTGTAAAAAGGTAAGTGGATGAGATTCAGGTTAATATAGTTTGTTTGGATTTGTAGAAGCCTTGAGGCAGAATACCTTCAGGTTCTTAAGGAACAACACATTTCAGAGGATAAGAGGAAATATTGTAATGTTCATAGATTGTGTGATATACAGAACACAAACATAAATGTCTGTTTTCACAGTAGAGGATGTGTACCCATGGAGTCCAATATTAGAGCCTAGGCTTTCGATGTGTGATTGTAGAGAAAAGACAAATAGTGAAGCATCAAGTCTTTCCCATTGTATTAGATTATTTAGGGTGGTAAAGACCAGCGCTATCTGTGAAGAATTGCAGAAAGGCCAGAAGAGGCTGAATACCTGGTGTTCAAAGGCACATGAAATTCAATGCAGACAAATATGGTGTGATAGACACAGAGAAAATTGCAAAAGGAGAAGTTTTGAAATGATGGCTTGTGTGCTGACCATTATCACTTCAGAGGAAGATTTTGGGGCTACAATTGACTGCTCTATGAAATGTCAATGCTCAATTGCAGGTGAAAAATCTAATATTAGAAGTTACTAAAAAATGAACAAACAAAACAGACTGTGAATTTGAGGCTGTATAAATCCTTCATGTGCTAACACCAGAAGTACTGGCCCGAGTTCCTATCTGCTTATTTAAAAATGGATAGCACAAAAATTGAAGAGGCTTAGAGAGCAACAAGCTTATCAAAGATACAGAGAATGCATAGCATGCAGACTCCTGTTTATCACTAGTGAAAATGCATAACAAACGGAGTTGAAAAAAGGTCTTTTGTAGCTGAAAAATTGATCTATCAGATAGTGCTATTATGCTCTTTCTATCATAGTTTCCATGGAAAGCAATAGGAGGCATTGCGTTCAAGAAGATCTATGTACATTGTATGCATTTTTTTTAAAGATATGAAGTTATATAAACTCTCTGTAGTTTAGTGATGTAGACCTTCTATAAATCTGCTTTGAAGTGAAACCAGAGAGTAGAAAATGCACCTTCCTGCTGGGATTTTGGAATAATGTTCTCCAATGGAAAAGAAGCTTATCCAAAGTGTATCAATTATCAAAGTGACACAGAGTGGATCACTGCATGAAGTTCTTTCACAAGTTTTGAGGGGGAAAAAAAAAAAAAAGCAGCCTCATTTTAATAAGTGGCTTTAAAGATTGTAACTGTTTGCTTCAGTTATTGGCAGGCATTATAATAAGTACAGTTAAATATGTGGTGATAAACTTTGGAAAAGTTGGTGCAGCTTTTTTCAACATGTCAATTAATTAAATGCTTTGAAGTAGTCAAGAACCGTGTGAATTAATTAAATGTTGATTTTCAAAAGCTTTTGGCAAGTCTCCTGCCAAGAGATTTTGAAGTAGATAAGAGAGAGTTTAGTAGTTTAGTAGTTCTTGCAGTTTAGTAGCTGATTAGGAAACAGAAATTAACATTCTGGAATCATTTATAAGGTCTGGGATGAAACAGAGGGACCTGATCCTGTAGAGGTATGTTCAGTGTATTTATAAAACATTGTTACAGAAAAAGGCTGAACAGTAAGATGATGCATTTTGCACAAATGAATTTAGGACAGTCAAACTGATCTGACTACTGGTGATGAAGGGGCTTGAAGATCTGGCCCACCAGGAAAGGCTGAGGGAGCACAGAGTGTTCAGCCTGGAGAGGGGAAGTCTCAGGGGGATCTTAGCTGTGTGTTTAAGCACCTGATGGGAGCAGTAAAGAAAATTGAGCCAGGCTGTTCTCTGCACTGTGTGGTAACAGGCCAAGATGCAATGGGTACAAAATGGAATGCAGGAAATCCTTCTGAAGTATGATCAAGTACTTGTTCACACTGAGGATGGCCAAACGCTGGCACAGATTCCCAAATGGTGTTGGAGCCTCCAATCTGGGAAATACTCAGAGCTTGACAGGACACGGGCCTAAGCAACCTGCTGTAGCTGACCCTGCTCTGAGCAGGAGGTGAAGAGCAGCATTCTTGCCCCAGTCAGTATGTCAGCTTGTGAGTCCTGACTGCCACAAATAGCAGTGAGAATCGCATAATACTGAGTGGCTGGGTGATGACAGGATGGATAGAATATATAGCTGTATATTACAGAATCACAGAATCACAGAACTGTAGGGGTTGGAAGGAACTTCCAGAGATCATCGAGTCCAACCCCCCTGCCAAAGCAGGTTCCCTACAGCAGGTCGCACAGGTAGGCATCCAGGCAGGTCTTGAACATCTCCAGAGAAGGAGACTCCACCACCTCCCTGGGCAGCCTGTTCCAGTGCTCCGTCACCTCACTGTAAAGAAGTTCTTGTGCACATTTGTGCAGAACTTCCTATGCTGCAGTTTCCAGCCGTTTCCCCTTGTCCTGTCTCCACTCACCACTGAAAACAGTCCGTCCTCGCCATTCTGCCCCCCACACCTTAGATATTTATAGACCTGGATCAGGTCCCCTCTCAGTCTCCTTTTCTCAAGACTGAACAGACCCAGTTCACTCAGCCTTTCTTCATAGGGGAGATGCTCCAGGCCCTTCACCATCTTTGTGGCCCTCCGCTGGACTCTTTCCAAGAGATCCCTGTCTTTTTTGTACTGGGGAGCCCAGAACTGGACGCAGTACTCCAGATGAGGTCTTACCAGGGCAGAGCAGAGGGGAAGGGTCACCTCCCTCGACCTGCTGGCCACGCTCTTTTTAATGCACCCCAGGATGCATTGGCCCTCTTGGCCACAAATATTTACAGGAATAACATCCAAATCAACTGCTGTCGCTCCAAAAAATAAAAAGAAAAAAGCCCAGTGATTTATTCTGAAACTTCTCTGCAGAACATCTTCAATATTCGCCGCCAGTCATAAAAACCAATAAAATGTTACTACTTAGCAGGAAGGAAAACAAAAACAGGACATGAAGTGTCCCTCTTCCTTTGTACACATGATTGGCTGAACCTGTTGTGAATACTCAAATGAGTCTGGTAGAACTGGAAAAAACTGGGATATGGGGTGGCTTTGTGCAAGGTGGGGCTGATGAACAAAGGTTCTTCTGCTTGCAAACAGATGACTGAGGTATGATATCATACAGCTTTATACAATTATGTATGGTATAGAAAAAGTGAATAAGAAGGGGTTATGCTCTTTCTTGTAAACAAAGTAGCGAACATTCAACAATTAAAACCAGACAAAAATAATGAAAGCACAAAGTTTCTAATGCAGTTAAATGTGTCATTAAGTCATACAGCTTGTTGTCTCAGAACCCTCTGTAGGTCAAGGGCTTGAACACATTGAAAATGCAGTTAGATGAAGTGGAGGATAGTTCATGGAGAGGCTAGGTTTGATTCAGGAAACCTCTTAAACTACTTGCATCTGGAAGGATGTATTAAGAAACCTTGCTCTGCACTAAATGGTGTCGCTGAAACTTTTTCCTTAAACACTTGTTGTTTGATGCTGTTGGAAACAGGGCACTTGTCTGGATGTATCTTGGGCTTGATGAACAGGGGCCTTTTCATCTTCTCATTGGTACTGCTGGGGTTGATGAAACCTGAGGTGATAATGGTAATTTGTTTTCTGTTTGCAAACTGTCATCCTCCTTACTCAGTTTTGCTTCTTTTCTAAATGGAATTCTTGCTGTGATATTTTTGCCTTTAACATCAAGAAGTCAAGTATTCAATTGTGACTGCTGTTCAGTGACTGGCAAAGGGTGTGTATATCCTTTGTATCACTTTCTTAATGCCTTTTGATACCAGGACATATCCTTATACCTAAACAACAAGTTCAAGCATTGAATAAGAAATTTATGACTTGGAAGTTTTAGGGGTGAGACCTAAGACGCTTTGATAAATTTATTTAATTTAAAAAAAAAAAAAAAAAAAAAAAAAAAAGCATTAAAACCTTCATGTTGTACTGAGTTCGTGTTTGTCACCCTCAGAGCTTTTGGGGACAGTCATTCTTTCCTAGACACACTGTATTTATTATGCAGTACCATACCAAACACGCTGATAAAACCATAACCCTTATAACATGAGCTGATACTACTTTGTTTTTCTCTGGAGGCTTTGGGTGCCGTGACAAACCCTGTCTTTTGGCCTGTGCTCTACTTGTATCAGTTCCCTTTCAGTCATAATAAGGATTAGGCTGCATTGAAGAGTCTCCTTAATTCAAATTCACAGTTGGAACTGCTTCTGTATCTTGCACAATATCATGCACAAAGGCACCTAAGGATTGCTGTACACATCTTCTTAATCACATGGTATATTTATATACAGTTAATTACCATAGTGCCAAGCTTCTCCTATAAATGTGTATACGCATTAGAGTTTATAGACGCCATAAACTTGGATTACTTGAAGAGATCAGTTAAGATCTTTACATTGTGACTATCACATCTGCAAGTCCACTTTTCCTTCCCTCCCCTTCCCCAAGTATCATAGCAGAAGTGGAGAGGCTGCTAATTCTGAAAAGCTATTTAGGGATTAAGTGGTATATAATTACGGGTAACTAAGAGAGGAGGTTGCTGTCAGTCGAGAGCCACACTGCCTCGAAGGTGGCCTCAGCCTCCACGTATCTCTGCACCACAACGTCCTGAGCATTTTGGATCTGCTTGTTGTCTGCCTCAGGAGCTCTTTATTTGTGTTTTGTTTTGGTGTTCATTTGCTGAAAGTTGTGAAATTCTCCCTTTGCTAAATCTGGCTTTTTGAATTTGTGCTTTTGTTCTTTCCAAACAACCTTATGCATTACAGGCTGCATCACTGTTTGGAGAGTATCTTAAATTTCTTGCTAATGCCTGCGGTACATTGCCTTGAAAGGTCAAGATGGCAAACTCCCATTTCTATTAAAAGAATTGGAAAAAGCCTTGCTTTTTACCAGGATCGATTCTGTACATCAGTTATGAGTGTGATTAGTAATTGTCCTTTTGGAGAGATTTTCATCCTCAGAAGAATTAGGAATGTTTTATAAAGAATGCTTATAAATGTATCAGGTCTCCTTATCTAGTGATAGTGATGGTGCTCCTCTAATGCACAGATTCATTCAGCCATGTTGGGTTTCTAAGGACTTTGTCACTGCCATCCAATTCAAACTGGGCCACGCTCTGTGACAGTTGTGTTAAAATCTCTGAAGTAACTCTCAGTTAGAATCTGCTTAAACTTGTTAAGATGTCAGAGTCTGACCTCTAGGGTAAGATCCAAAGCATCCTATTTCTGATAAGTATTTTTTGGTTTACTTCTATGGTGTCTTTAGTTCAGTGTGCTTTGCCTTGTGACACCTGTGTAGGCAAATGTTGAAGAGGGGAATCAATTTTGGACTAAAAGATGTATTTAAATTTATGTTCTTCTTTTTTTTTTTTTTCTTTTTTTTTCCCAATATGAGCCTTTATACTTTACTAAGGACTGGAATTTTTCATTCCATTGGTATGATGTCTGTTTTTATATAGGTACATCCATTGAGGCTGGAATTTATGTTATTAGTTTTATTTTCAGACTTGATGGTAGTTAGTGTTGTTACTGAATCAGTTGCACCTGCATTTTTCACTGTTCTGTGGGACAGATAAGGAAAACCTCAGGCATGGCATTGAACAGCTTACGTACATAAACAATTCTTGAGACAACTGTAACCACTTTGAGCTCCCCATAGACACTTTACATTTGCATGAAAAAAACAAAACAAAACAGGGTTATTGCAGTTTTAAGTACTGTGATAATCTAAGCTTTCAAGAATGTAATATCTTTTTCTTAAAGCTTTTGTTTTGATTTTCTCACTGCACTAAAACATGATCTATCTTCCTTTCTCATCCTACCCTCCATTCCACTTGAATCCTGAGTAGGCAGATCTCATGCTGTAGATGCTACTGAGTTTGACATGGATACATTCTGAGTTAGATAAATCTGGCATGTTGAAGGTATGAAAATTATGTTGAATCATGGGCAAAAAGTCCAGCAAGTGGATACTCCTGCGTATCACAAAGTTTTCTAAACATTTGTTACAATTATATTGCTGAGGATCTGATGACATTAAGAATTTTACCCTCATTTAACAAACTGTCGCTCTCCTTAGTTTACAGCACTGTACTCATTCCTGTTTAGTGGGCTTGGAAGCTGAGTCCCTCAGCAGGCCATCACTGTCAAAACGATATCCAAATTATGTTTGATTTTTACAGCCCTAAAACCAATTTTGCTATCTTTGTGTCTTTACAAGGTATTATTGTTATTATTAATTACTTCTAATTTAGAATAATGTAGCACTGAAGAGGAGGTTTCTATTTTTCATACCTTTTTCATTCATTTTACTTACTGGATCCCACAAGGATATACTCAAAGAGGAGCAGTACAGTTATTCAGTCTCCCTTAATTCTTCCATCCATCCTCAGCAAGGGGACACTGATCATTTTAAGCAAACGTAGAGGTGTAGATCTCTCTCCCAGTCTTATGGTATCTTTGTGATCGTGTTTTTGAATTTTTTGTGAGCATTTTGGTCATCTGCTCAGTCTCTCTTACAGATTCTTCTTTGAAAGACGTATTTCAAAAGCCTCTATCACAGTAGCTGAGGCAATTTTGATTCTAAGATACTCAGGCTTCCAGGACCTAGTTTTTAAACTCTTTGTTGAATCAGGCTGGAAACAGACATTTGAAGTGACTGTTTAACAAAGTAATTATTTTATCCCAGTGGTCTAGAATGAAAAACATGCAAATATGAATAAAATGAACTCATTTGGAGGGTGCTGAGCTTTAATGAATAACCATTTATATAACAGCAAAATAAAGCAAATTAAAATCTGTTGTGAATACAAGCTCTCTTAAAAGAACAAATTAAGTGAACATACTGAGAGTAAGGTCAAATCAAGTCACTGAAGCCTTAATAAGCGTGTTCTCTGCACAAGGAGAGCTGAATGAAAGAGAAATCACATCAGTCCTTCACAGAATTGGCACCAAAGTATGTTTGTTTTCAAAACCAACCATCTATCTCGTGTGATAACACACTGAGTTTGAGGCCTTACTCTTGTAAATCACTTTGGACGATACGATGAGGAAAACTGATCCCTTGCCCATCACACATCTGCCCTGATTTCCCCAGATGTGGCAATTTTACCGGAGGGTTTGTTTGTCGACACTGCATCCCTTCGTAGAAATTAGCATCAAGCTGAACATTTTTGTTCTGTAAAACCCTGGATATTACAAGGGAAAAAAAAAAACAGACAGAAATACTGGAAAGGTCTGCTTTATTCTATTATTATCTGTTATTATTATTATCTGTCTGAGTAATATAATTCCAGTGTTAATGTAATTTATAAAGAACAGTTATAGGCCAGAATGACCCTAGGTTTTATGTCTTCTCTTCGGTATCTGAAATGTTAAATATTATTATTTTGCTTACATATATTTAAATACTGAGTCTTCTTGCATATCATCAAGATAAAGATACATATTTCCTTCAGTTACCAGTGTTGCAAATCACTGTTTTTTACTGCTCAAATACAGATGCACAGCAAACTGTCCATTCTCAAAATAATGCATTTGTCTACCTCCTCAGCGGCCCACTTGTCCCAAAAATCTCATTCCAGTGCTCTGTGCCTTCATCTAGTGCAACCAATGGATAGCATGTGATCTGTCTCAAAGGGTCAGTCCCACTTTTGGAACATTCTTTATGAGATCGTGTTAATGCAGATTAATAGATAAAATATGTCAATATAAAGCATGTTCTCATTTTATAAATTTAGATCTAACAAGCCCATACCAACTAATATGAGCAGGAGGTTGAGCCAGATGACCTATTTCATAGAATCTTAGAATCACGGAATCATAGAATGGCTTGGGTTGAAAGAAACCTCAAGGATCATCAAGTTCCAGCCTTTCTGCCAGGTGCAGTGCTGCCAGCTTCCAAATCAGGCACCAGCTCAGGCTGCCCAGGACCCCATCCAACCTGGCCTTGAAAACCCCCAAGGATGGGGCATTTACAACCTTTCTGAGCAGCCTGTGCCAGTGCATCATCACCCTCTCAGTGAAAAATCTGCCTCTGACATCTAATCTAAATCTCCCCTCTTTTATCTTAAAACTATATTTGCCCTTGTCCTGTCACTGTCAGCCCATGTAAAAAGTTGATTTCCCCCCTGCTTATAAACTCCCTTTGAACATTGGAAGGTCACAGTGAGATCACCCCTGAGCTTTCTCTTGAGGTCCTTTCCAATCTCAATGGATTGTGTGCTGTGATTCTTTCCCTGCTACGGATCTAACAGGAGAATGAGAGGACAGGATAATTGTAAAGGGTTACAGTATAAATAAAGGCTGTGCAGTAACCAGGGAAGAGTTTTGTATAGTTAGGAAAAAAGACAACTGCATGAAGTTCAAAATAGATATCAGTGTTAGTGTCCAATTTACATAATAAATAATTAGATATTTTTATGCTTCATACTATGGAAAAATGTTTCTGGATTTATAAATGGAATGTCAAACTTTGTGTAAAAACTTTAACTTGTACTTCCAAACAGAATATTTTTCTTGCACTTGTCTTTTTCCCTCTGATATAAATTATCAAAAAACAATTGCCAAACAAGTGTACAACTGTCCCCCTCAGCTGAGTGGCAGAAAAACCCTTTATTTGGTGTTTAATCATGTTTTCTGTTAGCGCTGATGGGGTTTTTCCTTAGCATTCAGACCAGGTTTGCGGGGCCTTTCCTCCGGCTGTGAAGTTCTTCATTTGGAGAAGGACAGAGAGTGGTCTGCTCTCATTTGCAGAAAATATGTCTTGGAATCTGAATGTGATGTAACTCACCTGGCTCTCAGACTGACATCCACATTTACCTGGTCCAACCAGCAAGTGGTCATAGCTTGTGTGAATAAATGAGACGAACAAGCAGAACTCATGTGAACAGTGGGGTGTTGAAGACTTCTACTGCTCTGACAGTCACGAATCATGCATTTTCATTTAAAACTTTTTTCCTGGTTAACTTTTACACTGCGGTTAACCCATAACAATGGCTGGCATACAATTAACTGTTCCTGGTTTGCATCACTAATTTTGTATTTTCTATATTGTGACAGCTGGAAACAGCGAGAGAGAAGGCCAAGAAGCGGTGAGGAAAATAAAAGAAGAAACTTTGACTGGAAAAGGTAACACACTGTATCCTCTTCTTCAGGGAACTCTTTATTCCTGTATTTTTTTCTGGAGCACGTGTATGTGCCTGCAATGGTTCTGTGTCTGGCATAAGATCAGACTAGTAGTCATTTGTACTACAGAGAGATTGAGAGCAGGGGAAGGAGTGCTCTTTTTCATTGCTATCCTCACCTCTCACGGTGTGCATTATCCCGTAATATGGTGGTTTTAGGGAAGATGTTAGTAAAAGAGCAGGGATGCCTAACTGTGTAATTTGGCACGTTGGGTTTTTAATCCTTTACAAAAAAAGCAGTTTTCTTAAAAAGATGGACGTATCATATCAGTCCAAAATTCCTGTGTTTTTGTGGTTCTTTTGAATTTGTTGTAGCTTATTCTGATGAGAGATCGTGTTGGGGGAGACATAAGGAGGGCATGGCTTCCTATCTGAGAAAAGATATATTGCAAAGTATTTGCTGTGCAATTATAACTTGCAATTTATCATGGAGGTTAGTACATCTAGTATTTCCATCTCTTGGGTTCCTTGGGTGTAGTTCCTAGTAGTGTGTGATGATTCATTGCTGCCACTTTGATGTATCATTTCTTGGCAAAATAATAGGGCAGTGCTGGTACTCCACCCAATTTAGTATCTTCATGACTTCTTCTGAGATCTGATTCTGTTTTTGTGCCTCTAATAACTACTGTTATGATGATCAAAATAAGGTAATTATTGTGTTAAAAAAAACCTTTCATTAAGATTTATCTTTTGACTTAAATAAATGTGCACCAATGGTAGCCTCAGGAGACATGTATGCTAGTTGAAAGCATCATAAATTAAGGCATAGTCAGAAGGATCATGAAAGCAAAAAGATAATTATTACATCATTTAAATATTTTGCTGGAAGTTTCTGTACAGAGACCAAAAACATTTGGAATTAATTACATCATATGACTTGCATGAAGTTGAATAAACTTGCTTGCTCACATTTCTGTGATAACAGATTTACCTGATTGTTCTGAAGAAAATGGGCTTTAACCTTCATTTAGAAATTTTGTCCATATCTGGCTCGCAGTTTGAGGAAGCTGAAACTGCATGTAACTTGACTGAAGTTGTTCCCCACTATAATTATGACTGCAATAGGATCATGTAGTTCAGATGGAAGGGACCTAAAAGATCATGAAGTCCTGACTGCTGCAGAGCTACACAAAAATTAAAACATACTACTGAAGGCATTGTCCAAATACCTCTTTAACACTATGAAACTTTGAATGGTTTCAGGTCTTGATATATTTGACCTGAAAACAAACTGGAGGAGTATTGCCTTTGCAGAATGTGTCTCTAATTGAGTGGTATTTATATTTGCAAGTGCATTACACTGAGTAAAGGATTTATGTAAGTCTGGGAAGCAGTCCTGTGTTCTTGATAATCAGTGAATTTGCATGTTGTTGAAAGACATATGCAGGTATTTTACAGGATGGAGCTGTGGGAACATGCCACCTTTTCAAAGGCAGCTAACTGTTCAACATCATTTTAGTCACTGCATAAAAACATGATCAATTGCCTTGACCGTTTTTCTTTTTTTTTTCTTTCTTTTTGGAGCATTTTTAGTATATAGCACACAGGCCACAGCATACTTGTTATACAGCAAAAGTAAGCAGATCTTGTCCACTCCTTACTGACTCCCTGAGCAGAGCACAGACATCACCAGAGACAGCTCTGGGAAAAGGCCATGCTTGTTGAATGCATGTAATTATAGTGTTATCAGAGGTGATACTATCCTTCTACTTCTTGCCCCACTGTCTGTCTAGAGCTCTGTCTGCTCTCTAAAGGTAAGTAAGTCTACTTGACATAATTTGCACTCACTTCAAGAACAAGTGAGATTCGAAGCATGTATGTGAATGGTTCCTTATGAAGCAGCTGATGAGCAGTAACAGAGGTTATGCTTTTTTTGCAGCAGCTGAGCAAGACATGAAGAGACAATTGGTAATAGTTTTGGGTAAAGGGAGGCAGGAAGCCTGGTTTCCCATGCTGCAGGCACTGAAACTAGAGCCAGTACCACAGAGATGGAAGAGCGTTGGAGAAGGAGGAAGTTCTGGTAGTTCCTCTATGAGGTGATAATGCTAATAGGACACATAAAATCTAAGCAATATGTCATATCACCTCTAATACTGCACATTCTCTCCCATGCTACTACGCCAGAAACCTCCTTGGTTCCTTATTCCCCATTCCTGTTGACTCCAGATTCTTCAGGTGCACCTCTCAGTTTTGGTTTCTGTGCTGAGTTACCTGTTGCTAAACTTAAACGATGAGGAACGGAGGTAGGCAGATGAGCAGGGGGGGAATAAAGCGTGGATCCTGGGAGGCATGGTAGACCTAGTTTGTTTGACCGTCATAGACTGCTCCAGTATAAAGCAGTTGAAGCCATCAGATATCCAGAAGAGACCATGGGAAGTGCTGCATTGTCATGAAAATAATTATCACTTTTGGTACTATTTCCAGCTGACTGAGAGTAACAGATTGCTACAGTGTGAAAGGTAAAGCTGGGTGAAACCAGAATGATGTGGGTATTTATTTATCTTGTTTCCATTTGTTAAATTGGGAACTTCTACTGTTAATAGTAGCAGTTTTGTCTGGGAAAGTTTTTGATGGCCAGGAATCACCACAGAGATATTCTAATTACGTAGGTTTCAAACGTACGTGTAGGGTGTGCCTGTCTGTATTAGTGAGAGAGTTCAGACCAGGAGAGCACTTTTCAGGCAACACTCAGTTGTTGCCTGCTTGCTGAGCTCTTGTCTGCATAATGAAGGGTGCAACTGGCTGTGGATCCTTGTTGCACAGAACTAACCTGAGTGGGAGATGAGCTGCAGCAGTAAAAAAGCATTAGCCCACAGGAGCAAGCTCAAAGCTTCTTTGAAATAAGAGCCCTAGCAACTTGTCAGGTCTCCAGCACAAAATGTGCTCTAGCTTCACTTCTGTTGATCAAAATTACATGTTGATTACCTGTTGTTGCAGCCATTACCACAGTTACTAGCTCTGAACAAATCGCATTGACTTACAGGATCTGGAAATTTCTTTGATAACCATATCTGTGAATGATACTAGAAAAAAAAACACCTTTCAATGCACTTAAATAGTGTGTCTCAATTACCATCTCTGCAAATGAAAGCTGGGTTTAGCCTGATGATTACACACATACAAATATTGGAAACTAATATATAAACATGAATGAAGGCTTTATTCATTCCAGCATAGGTTCAGCAATTAGCAAAAGTTTATGCACAAATATTACTTAGCATAGTAGCAAGGAAATGCTCTCACAACTGCTGTGTAGGAGCCGGAGTTGCAGCTAGACTCAAAGGAGAAAAAATTAAAAGTCAGTTAGAAAATGGGGTGTAAAAGTCATATTAAACAAAGACCTCTTCAAAAGGAGAGGCCTGTGTTTAATCTCACCCAACATTTCTGTGGCTATTCAAATAAAACCACAATTATAAAACTAAGCACTAAATTTACAGCATTCATGAGGCTTCCATTTGAAGCTAGTGAGAAAGGAAGAGGAGACTTTCTCACTGAGAGTCAGACGAATGCAGAGGTTAGCATGGAGGCAACCAAATTGTGTCATTCACAGTCTGACCCACATCAAGGTAGTGTGGGCCAGGCAGTAGGTGGAACGATATCATCTTGGAAACACTGCAATTCAAATGCATTCAACGAGCCTGGCCTTTTCCCAAAGCTTTCTCTAGGGATGTCTGCACTATGTATGGCTCAGCCAGGGAATAAGGAGAGGACAAAGTCATTTGCTCCCTTTTGGTATACAGCCTTCTAGTGAGCAAGAAGACCTTCCTTATTATCGGAGATTTGTGAACAAAGAGTTTGCCCAAAAGAGGAGGGGGTTCATCTAGTCAATAGGTGCCAAGCGTAATTGCAGAATTCCTCATGGGTGGTTGCTCCACTGGGGCTTCCTTGTCTGTGAAGTACCAATTTTAATTTTTTTTATAGCTGTTTGTTGTTGGCTTTCCCTGCAGGACAGAAGTTAGGTGCCTAGAGCTCCCAGATTTCCAAACTTTTAGATTTGTTTTTGTCCAGACTTTTAGATTTTGATTTTGTGGTTGCATGGGCCAGGACAGTGTAAAGATGTCATTATGGAAGAGTGCATCCAGCTGGTGAAAATGAGTAGAAGATATCTGTGGTTGAGATATGTTGTCTACCTCAAGATGTGCATAAGCTTGTGTGATTTATGCTTGCTCATGTCCAATTTGTTTTCAGTGGTGTAGGAGTTATTAAAGTGTGACACACCGTGTTCATGGCAATATCTAATGTGGCTGCTCTGTCCCTTCTACCACATCCCTCCTCTGGTGTATTGTTTTTCTACCACTGCTGATGCTGAAAGACCTGTAAGGATGTCTTAAAGTGATTTTTAGCAACAGCAGTAACAGCTTTCATCTACATGTTTTCATTTTTCCTGCTGATGTATTATCATCAGTACTTAGCATTGTCAGGTCAAGGTCTGCCCTTGTTACAGTTGTGTGACTGAATTCTGGGCTCATGGATGTATCTTGAAAGACAGGGTGACAATATGAGAGAGGAGTAACGAAGTCTCTATCTGACAGCATGTCACTTTGCAGAGACCTGTGTGGAACTACAGAGCACTTCTGTCTTGTCACTCGAAGATTCTTGCCTAAGGATCAAGATTAGTTTTCTTCCTATGGGCTAGTCTAAGGTTATTTCAAGTATATTCAAGCTATATGAAAATGCCTAAATCTTGAATAGTATTTTATGTGTTAAGCTTAATCCAAGTCTGTAAGGACTGGGTCCTCCATGTGCACGAGGGACAGAAGACCCTTTTCTAGAGTCGGATAAAGTAACACAGCGAATAAGAGTTTCTCTGTACTCATACCATTTACATCCTTTACCCAGTGAAGGAGGTGCCTCTTTGCTCTGTATTAATCCATAAAAAGGTATCTCCAAAGCCCTTTGATAAAACCATCTAGGTGAATTGTTCACAAATCAATTGTCAATCTTTTCTGTTTGCTTTATGTAATATTTCAGTGCAAAAACATTGTTGCTTGTTCCTGTCTTTTTTGTTCTCCTGTTGACATAACATAACATGTTAGAAGAGTTTTCATCTCAGTGTTTGTTGATATTTAAAACAATAGAGAATCCCCTACTTTTGGTGATTCTTGAGACACCTTAGAATATGAGTTGTCATGTTAACAGGGTGGTAATTCAGACATTAACAGCAATACAAATATGGTTTAAAAAAAAAGCTGAAGATCTCATTAGCGCGATGAAGATAAAGTCTTTCAAACATAAAATGTATTCATAATACAGACACAAGCTCTGCCTCTTACCTTCCTAAATTCCCATTTCCATTGCAAGTATAAAACGCATTTCATTAACAGGCTCAGCCACTAGGAAACATGATTTTTTCTTATTTAAATTATTTCTAATTGAAATTTAGAGACAAAGAAGTGCACCGGTGTCGCTGAAGGCAGAATAGCAAAATGCTTTCAGCTGTTTTGAAATGATTTTCTGACTATAAATCACCTATGCTTTGTGTGACTAATGGGACCAGAGTTCTGAGGTTAGAATTTTGCTGATTGTGCTTTCTTACTGAAAGGAAAGGTAGAGAACAGGGATTTTAAAATGAAATTGCCTCTGCAAAGCCTGAAAATACTTCCATTTCACCCTTTGTCATGATTTTGATCTTTTTTTGTGTAACTAGAGTCATGGTGCCAAGCAGCGGCCTGATAGAGGTGCTCCTGGGTCTGACACCTGCCATAACGTGCCATTATTTTTTCACTCACGAGCAGTAGTTACAGGCAGGTTCTGTGAGCTATTTCCAGACCTTGTCTCTGGCCTCGAGAAAGCTGCCAAAGAATGCTGAAAGATAAAGCCAAGAAAAAAGCAATTTGTTTTCTCTCTGGAATGCTTTCATATCTCTTCTCCAAGATCTACTTTATATAATCCTATCTTCCATGGGCTATATGTAGGACTTCAGAAGTTAATTTTCTTATAGGACGTAGAATATTTTCTGTGCAAATACCATCAACTTCTGCATAAGGGATCCAGCTGTCAGAACTGTGGAAAGCTCGTGGCTTGAAGTAAACACTGGGAAATCAGAGCTATATTTGAAGCGCTTACTGACTGCATACATGACCTTCCAAAGGTGAATTGAATGTAAATCGGCAGACCTGAGCGTGCAGACAATGCCAGTGTTTCATTGCTGGCTCCAAATTCTTCCAGTCATGGTGCAGTGTCCCCTGCTATTCCTGGGGGAATAGCTTGCCCCTTTTTTATTTTTCTTTTCCCAGGGCATAGACTAATATATTTTACCTAAGTTTCAAATAAAATGTGAATAAAATGTGTTTAAGAATACATGTGTGACATCTCTGCCACATCTTCACATTCAGAATGGAAATTAGCATGCCCGTGTACCTCAGAATGCATCTCAGCCTAATTAAAGGCTTGAATGAAATGTGTAGTGCCAGAGCACTTTTATAGTCTTTTCTGCTGCTTTGTGCTATAAAGTCTTGCTTGTAAGAGAAAAAGAAATCTTCCTCAGGAGATGGATAAACACTTGAATTAATCAAGGCATCTAACATGAGAATCATTAGATGTCTGATAATCATGTCTGGATTTGGATTTTAAATTGAGGTGGTATTTCTCCGCCATGTGATATGAAATGTTACCAACATCTGATTAATTTCCCCAAGATAATAACTGGCTGTGTATTAAGTCCTCTTTTGAACATTATCTCTGCTACAGTTTTCTCTTACCAACATTACCGTTGATTTCAGGCTGGTTCGGAGTAGCTCTTCACAACCAGTATAACTTGAGGAAACAAAGCAAATAAAATTATCTTTCCAACATTTAGTTCAACCTAGCAGAAAGATAACCCTTGTCATTGTTTTGCCTTCCAAGCATGGAGAATCTGTGGGCCTATGCTAGGAGAGATCTCCATGGCTCTGGGCAGGATTTTCTGTTGTTTCATATTTCATCTCGTACTCCACGCTCAATTATGCTCACATACTTTTGCTTTTTTGAACAGTTTTCAGCTACTACACTTCCTGGAACATGGATCTCAGGATGGTTTCTTTTTATGACAGGGAAAAAAAAATAAACACATATGTATTGCAGGGTAGGAAAGTGAAAAGAAAAGGATAAAACCAATTCCTCTTGTTCACAACTGTCACAGTAGCTGATGGCTTCTGAACTAAAGGTGTGTGAAATGTTCCGTTTCCGACCCAAAATCGTGCAATATTGCTCCTAGATTGTATTTTACAATTCAAGGTCTGCCATTCTTGCAAAGAATTTGTGACTTTAATTGAAACCAATTTTAATGACAGTGTTTCCTAGAGATGGTATCTGTTTTGATGGGAGTATTTATTGTGGAAAGAGAAAACATTTTGGCCCTTGTTTCTGCAAAATAAGGGAAGGAGAGAGGAGAGAAAAGTGCCCCTGCCAAGAAGGAGGGATTAACTTGAAGCATAATAGTTTGTGATCAGGTCAATCCAGATCAAATGGTTTTCATTCCAACACATTTTGAGTTTCGATATTCAGACTGCTGTACCATTAAAAGGCAGTCATTGTCTTCTGGAATTGATATGTTGCTGCTTATCAATGTTTAGCGTTGATTACCAAATGCATACTATACTAATTATTATTATTGTTTTTTGTAAACAGAATTTTGCAAAGCTTTTGTTAAAAACAAGCTTTTGTTTTAAAGCAGCCACAAATAGGAAATTTCCTGTGGATAAGACTGGCATATTTTATCAGTCTGGCATATTTTCCATCTTTGAGATAGATGATACAAAATTAATTGTTTGTTGCCAAAATAAAAGAAGTCTTCAAGTAGGATTTCCTTCTGAATGCAGAAGGCAATGCAAGCCCCAAATGCCAGGATGAGGTTATGCCTTGAAACGGCAGGCCAGAAAGAGATGTCAGAGAATCTCATTTGATGTTGAAATGGTGCATCTTATAAAGCTACTGCAAGTAGTTCTCTTTGACAGTCTTGCTTAGGTTAATGGGATCTCAAATGGTTGGCTAAAGACTGGGGTCTTGAAAGATATATGATGTGAATTTTTAGTCCGTAATCATCATCCGGTTGTTACCGTGACAACTACTAGTGCTGTATAACTATACTGTGTTTGCTTCTCCAGATGCCCCTTCAGCCAGCCCAGCAGACAGAGTATAGATTTTTCCCGTTTTTGCTTGAATTGTAACGCTGAACACATGCTGTTCAGAAAGCAGCATCTTTTCCTATGTGTCCTCTTAGCAGGATAAAGCACTACATTTGTCTTTGCTTGTATAGGAGAACAATGTGGCAGATTCACGTATCATCTGCTAAATAGGGACTTTTTGTATAAATTTGATTGGTGTGTTCATATTAACCAACATGAGTATATCTACAAATTAAAACTGAATAAATCCTGAGGTGCAGGTAACTAAAATGACATTGCTGAGTGGATAATTCTGTCCTTTTCCCCTTTGATGAGCAGAACGTGTGGCTTGCACTGAAGGAAGGGCACGGGACAAAGCACTCACATCAGCTGTGTGCTGCGGAGCACAGCTGCTGGGATTTTTCTTCATCTCAGTGCAGGGAAAAGTGCTGAGGGGTGGTGGAGAATTTAAGTTCAGGTTTGTATTTGTCAGTGGGAATTTGAGCCCTAAAGGGAGTGCTGTTGTGCTCTTACTGAAGCTTATTATTTATACAGGATGAGTGCCATTTACACGGGCTTCAGTGGGTGTCTGTGGCAGAGTGCTTTTCCTTTTAGATGCAGAAGATCTCATCAAGCTCTGGCATTACTGGCATTAAGATTAACTTCACAAGGGTAGGCCAGAAACACCATGAAAATCTAGCATCAGTATGCTGCGATCTCTTAAGCATAAATTTACCTTATTTTCTGAAGATAACATTTTGCAGTATTTGTGCACATCGAAAACCCATGCTTTTATGCCACCAAAGGCTCTGCATGTAGGCTGTTTTCAGAGGCTGGAAGTAAAGGGGCCGACCAGTGCTTTGCTCAGCAGAACAATACAGCCAGCCTGATGTGCAGGGACGGGTAAGGCAGCAGAACTAGACCAGGACAGCAATTAATTAATTTCCTACAGCCCACAGCAAGAAGCAGCATGTGCCATGGGGAGCCAGGGCTCAGGGTGACATGATGACTTGCAGGGGACAGTTGTGTAAGTAATAGGTCAGAGACAAAAGAGAATACAGCAGTTGGGGGTCTGTCCCTATGTGCAGCTTGGTCTGCTGTCTGCTATCTTTCACAGCCCAGTAGCCATTATCTTGTGTAACCCTTTTGAGGGTGTGCTCATCCTGTGGATGGGCTTCATGGCCCCACTGCCCCAGCTGGCATCACATCAACCCAGCTAGTACATCCTCTGCCATCTAGGGCACAGCATATTCCCTCACAGCTGAGAAGGAGAAGCACTGTTACCTGAACACCTTGGGCAAGCAGTACAAATCACCAAGGGATATGCATTATCTAAAAAGGAATAATCACAAGTAATTTTTTTCCACTTTGATTCTGCATTGACCAAGTTGTTAAATTTTACTGTAAAATAAAAGATTAGAATGGGATTTTTAAAAACACAACATCTTCTAGTAGTCAAAGAAGACAAAGTTAGTGTTTGTATTCATTTTAGCGCCAAGTAAGATTATTTGTAACTGATGATATAGCAAGAATTAAGTCTCAGTGGGTTTGTATACATTTACAAGCAATTAACAATAAATTGTTATCTGACTTTAAAAATAGACTTTTTATTTGACCCTCTGTGGTTTTAAAGCGTCTTTGTTTTGCAGACTATTTTCAGGTTATCATTAGTCTGTATAGTTTACTATTTGAGTAAAATAAAAATCAGCATCCTGCTATGAAAAGGAAGATATAATGTACTCTCAAAGAACAGATGGATGTGACAGGTATAATCGGAGAAAATAGGGGAAAAAAGGAACACAAAGGACAGAATGACAGGAGGAAACAAAATGCAATGCAAATTCCAGATTCTGTATTCCATTTTCTTTCTGAATAGCCGTATTTTTTAAATGTACAGTTATATTTAAACTGGAATAGGTGTTTAACACATTGAATCCAAATTAATAAGATCAACAAAACTGAGAGATGCTAAAGAGAGAGAGAAAAGGAAGGC
>NW_024962262.1:51350450-51570221 GCF_019238085.1 Lagopus leucura | reverse complement strand
AGATCAACAAAACTGAGAGATGCTAAAGAGAGAGAGAAAAGGAAGGCTAGGGAGAAAAGCAGCAGTAGAAAAGGACTGAGAATCATCTGAATACTGTGATAAAGAACCTGGAAAGAAGTTACAGCCATGTTGAGTCTGGGGACATGTATGATTATGCTCAGAAAATACGAGGTGCAGTGTCTGGTTTGTTGTTTACCTTATATGTTAATCAGACTGTAGTAGATGAGTCCGTGAGGAAACAGCTGGAGTCACTTCACACTTCAGGACTTAGTTGTTCAGAGTTGCATTCATCACACTAAAACAGTGGAGAAACTCTCACACAATCGTGCCCCTGTTAACAGTGACACAGCTTTTTGAGCCATGCTAGTTTGCAGTGTGCAAGCATTGCAACAAAGGGCTAGACTAAAAAAGAATACAAGAGGCTGATGCTTTGCTTTAAGTCTCATTTATATTCTTCAGGCAGTATTTAACAAGGTATTGGCTTTGTTCTAGCCCTCAGCTTACATGCTTTCCCATACCCTTCCATCAAGGAAAATTGCTTTTTTTCCCTTTCTCTTCTGTGTACATAACTTTCCTAATCTTCTCTGAAGGTCTTCCAAATCGTTTAGTGTTCCTGGCATAATTGCATTTCCATCTCTGTCTCTCTCTCACCTTCTCCCTTTGTATTTTCTCCCCACCTTTCCCTCCCATCTTTACTCTACCTCTCCTTTCCCCCCAATCTCTCCTTCTTCCTCTTTTTCTTTTCTTAAAAATGAGAAATACATCTTTGTACCACACAACTTGCTTCTGCCATCATATTCTGCCTAACATGGAATTTGCTAGCAATTTCTTCACAATGTCTGGTTTGCATACTATGGTAAGTATCAATGGGAACAGCCTGTGCTTTTATTGTACCTTTACATTTTCAGTTTAAAAATTGATCTCAGGTTAATGGTGCTCGCACGGTCAGAAAAGCTGGATATTTTTAAAGAAAGTGTGATTTGCTAGTCTACACTTTTCATCTAATATGTTAAGTCTATTTTGTTTCTCTTTGCTGGTCTTTGAGAGGGAGACATAAACCTATTGCTGAACCAGAAAAAACAGACTTCTTCATTGATTTCATAGGGGATCAGAAGAGTACACACTGTGTATCTGTACTGCATATCTTTTCTCTGGAAACTCTTCTGTTAAATTAGTTTCAAAGCTGTCAAATTAAAAAAGCACAAAGTAAGAGTGACATGTTAGAACCAGTGGCTGTTATTGTCCTAAGAAGAGGTATCACGCTAGCCTTGGGAAAAGCCTAATAGATATATTTCATTATTATTCAACTGCGAACCAGAAACAGAATGGCTGAATCATTAAGCTATTTTTTTTTCAGAATGGAAGGAAATAACATCTTCCTGCCCTCTGTCCCCATGTCTCCCTGGCTTCTCTCTTCCCAGTGAACCATTCCTCCATCCTTTCCCCAAACCTTTCTTCTTTAGTTCCAATTCTATGTATTTCTAACTGTTTCTTGTTTACTTTTTTTTTTATTTAATAAACTTGAAAATTATGTATTTTGAATTTGACTTTCAAAGGAAAAATAGGTACCAGTGACTGGAGACAACAATTTAAGAGTATGAGCTTAATCTTGTGCTATCCATCTATGACTTTCCATCACTGTCCCCAGCCAGTTCCTCCTTTATGTGGAACTTGTTTGCTTTTGTTATGAGAGCTGTTGGCTCATCCATTGCTGTCAAGCACCTTTATATTCCCTGCTGGCAGAGGCGCTGAGTAATGCTGAAAGAAATCAATGACAGGAAAGCAGTCTTGTCTGGAGAGCATTGCATTGGGAAGCTCCAGAGCCCTCCATGTACTGACTATTCTCAGAGAAGCAGTGCTCCACACATGTCACCACGTGACTGTAAGTACACACACTCAACAGCTTCCAAGGAAACGGCGAAAGTATGGCAGTCTGTTCCCCCAGTGCAGCTAGATGGATTTGTCAATGATAATAAAGGCCATTGGCTTAAGTACAGAGGTCTTCCAGTTGTCAGAAAAGCTGAAGCATCTTAAAAGAGCAGAGGGGACACAAGGCTTGCTCAAGAGAGCATGAGCCACACAGGGCAGTCATGTGTCCATACAGTGGTGTGGAGACACAGCCCTTCATTGTACTGCCAACGTCTGGTATTTGGTGTATTTGGTAAGATGAGAACTTGAAAGGAATTACAGATTACCACTATTGAAGTTCTAAAGCTCTGTTCATTCTTTTTCTCCCTTTTCTGTGGCAAATGCTGGTGTACGCATTTGAAGTGCTTGTATCAGCACATATTGACCCAGTTCTCAAGCATTATTAAAATCCTGGAAGTTCTTTTAGTGGTTTTATGTTCATGTGGAACATGAACAACAAGCAGGTAGAAACCTGTGAAACCACATTGGAATGTTAGGAAAATAGACAGAGAAAAAAGCCTTAATGTTATCATTCTTTTCTTCACATTATTTTTTCAGTTATCCCTCCACTGTTAGGGACCCAGAAAGTCAAGAAGTCCTCCTTATAAAGTGAGCACTAAACAAAGCTAAGCATAATAATATGGCCAGAACAGAACTTCATATTTACTCAACACTAAGAAGAAATGTCAAGGATTCTACATCTAACAGTTTGAATGATTACATTCAATAAACATGAATCACAAAGCTGCTTGATTATTCCATCTAAACATTTCCAACCTTTCTGGAGTATCGTAGCCTTCTAAATAAATTTTGGGGCTCCAGTTCTATCAGCTCTTGGAAACAGTAGCAAAACTTCAATTACTTTGAACAGAACCAAGGATTCAACCTCTTAATTTTGAACAATACCACCTATTTCTGCTGCTTTTTTTCAGTGTACTATCATAATTGGAGGCTTGCCCCAGCCATACTAGTGCAGGGACAATTCCAGCAATTCACCTAGGCAATTACTCTGAGGTATCTCAACTGAGGCATCCCAGGAAGGCCAGTACTTTTACTGCAGTAGGCTATCCATTTGTGCCCAGAATCTCAGGGCCATTCAACTCTGAATCACAACAGCTGTGCATATAGATGCCATCTCTGTCCATGTATGTGCTTAACTCCTGTAAAAATCCCAGCAACTAAATTTCTTTATTTCTTCAGTCAGTAAGAACTGTAAATGAGCTGCGCATTTTAAAATATGTACCTCTTCATGTTTTTATTTTCAGTGAATTTATGGTTATTTGCAAGGATTTTTTGAAGGCTTCTAAGCTCTTATTTAGCCTGTGTAGCTCTGTGTGTAGTGCTCTGATTTCTATATATGCTAGGGTTCATATATGCTAATCTTTTTTACTGCTTAGAGAACATACAGCACTGGGCTCCAGTTTTTAGAGAGAATAGACTGTAAAGGTTGGTCATTAACAGAATTCAGTTATCTTTTGTCTTCGTGCTGGCTGACAGAGAATTTGAATCTCTGTGTCTTGAAAGGGCGTAAGCCAATGATGCTCCTGGTGTGATTAGTCTGAACTGCATTTTTCTTATTAGGGGGTGAATTCAAGCAAAAAATGTCTCTATATTCAAGCAAATAATTGTCTGTTATCTTTAATGCATGGCAGTTACAGGCAACAAGTGAGAGTTCTTAACTGCTGTATACCATATTGCCCTCTCCTCAGTCGAAGACATTTTGCAGTTCTTTCTTTAATGAGCTTCTTGTTCTACAGAGGTCACATTCATCCAGAATGTTTATTTCCTCTCACTTTCGTGTTACACTTTGCATTTATATGTAATCATTCCTCTGTTAAGTGTTGCCTAATTGCATATTTTTGCTTGGTCTTTCGGGAAATTCCTAATGATCCTCCCAAGCCTTGGATAAGCTAAACATTTCTGTATAGTCAGCAACTTCCACCACCTGTCTATTCAGCCTGTTTTACAGAAAATTCACTGCACCTGGCACCTACCAGTTGTTTGGATAGAAAGCAAAGGAACCACTGCGTTTCTCCTGAGAGTTGGCAGTATGTGGAGGCAATGGCTCTGCTCCTGATAAACAGTGCCATCAGTTGGCCTCTAGATCAGGGGCATAGGAAAGGGTTCTCCTCAGAGCCCAAACAGATTTGATGCTGAAAATCTGAGCTCTTTTCAGAAGTGCATCAGCAGAACAGTAAATGCTAAAATATGACAAACAAGCATGATTTGGAAGTGATCTCTTGCCTGAAATCAACCATCTTATCGTAATAATTGAACTGAACCTATTAAAGCAGAAGAATGGAACTTGCAGGTTGCAAGAACAAGAAGCTGGAGGCATCAAGAAAGCAGGTATATGCTGCTGCTGTGTAGTGTATTTGGATGCAGGACATTTTATTCAGAAGGCATCCTATGCATTGCTTACATCAGCATGCATGTGTCTTAATTCCACTGATAGGATGATAGAACAAGCAGTTAGATGCAGAGCAAGTGGCTGTTGTGGCAGGGCAGAGAATGGGAAAGCTGTATTGTGTGATCATCAGCTTTAGGAAGTAAAGCTAAGTAAATGTTACGGCATGTAAGAAAAAATATGGATAAATTAGATGGTGTCTTTCTCCTTTTTGTCGGAGTAAGCGAAGGAGTGAGTGAGTGCAGAAGCTGGCAGCCCGTGGCTTGGCTGCGTAAGGGTCTGGCTGGAAGGCTGGGCCCAGAGAGCGGTAGTGAATGGAGCTAAATCCAGCTGGTGACCTGTCTTGAATGGTGTTCCCCAGGGCTCAGTGCTGGGGCTTGTCTTCTTCACTATCTTTATTGATGACCTGGATGAATGCACCCTTGGTAAGTTTGTAGGTAACACCAAGTTGGCTGGAAGTGTGAATCTGCCTGGGGGTAGTGAGGCCCCACAGAGGGATCTGGACAGGCTGGAGAGCTGGGCTGAAGCCAATGGAATGAGTTTCAACAAGGCCAAATGTCGGGTCCTGCACTTTGGCCACAACAACCCCAGGCGACGCTACAGGCTTGGGGCGGAGTGACTGGAAGACTGCATAGAGCAAATGGACCTGGGGTATTGATTGATGCTCCGCTGGACACGAGCTAGCACTGTGCCCGGGTGGCCAAGAAGGCCAATGGCATCCTGGCTTGCATCAGGAACAGTGTTGCCAGCAGGAGCAGGGCAGTGAAGTGATTGTCCCCGTGTACTCAGCTCTGGTGAGGCCGCACCTCGAGTGCTGTGTGCAGTTTTGGCCCCTCGCTGCAAGAAAGACATTGAGGCTCTGGAGCAGGTTCAAAGGAGAGCGACAAAGCTGGTGAGGGGTCTGGAGCACAGGGCTTATGGGGAGCGGCTGAGGGAGCTGGGAATGTTCAGTCTGGAGAAGAGGAGGCTCAGGGGAGACCCCACTACTTCTGTAACTACCTGAAGGGAGGTTGTAGTGAGCTGGGGGTCGGCCTCTTCTCTCGTGTCATTAGTGATAGGACCAGAGGGAATGAAGCTGAACTGAGCTGAACGTGATGCATATACCTGTGAGCATGCAGTGTTAGATAAATTCAAGATTTATGACTTGCTTTTTCATGCAGTGTGCTGTTCCAAGAAACAGTGTGAAGTTTTGAGAAGCAGTAGTGATGAAAGAGCGTGCAACAGCTGTAGGATGCCAACTGCAGCTGGAGTGATGCTGTCTCTGCAGGGCACATTAACTGAGTAGTCCTGGATTCTTCACTTTTTTAGTATGATAGATAAATAATAGTTTGTATTGGAACTCTATATTAAGCCTCATGAGTGATTTAAATTGTTGATTAAATGTCACTTCAGAGTCCTGGTGCATTTTGTTAAAGTATCAGAAAGGGGAGAAGGACGAATGAAATATAGAAACTGTTTCTGAAGATGAGTGAAGGTTGATCTTGTTGATTACAGTCATTTCAGACTCTCAATTAATGAGTATGTTTTGTTTGGTGTTTTTGTTTTTCAAAGTACTATTTATTGTTACAGTGAACATCTGAAAGCTTCAATTCACTAAGTGATTCAGGCAGAACTATAAATCAAGGTTTATTTCAGTTAGGAATTAATCTTACACAAGCTGAAAATGAAGATTCACAAAATAAGTAATATTTTGTTTCTTCAACAACAAGTCAATAACAACTCATCTTTTGGAATTTCAGCTTTTCCGAATTCAGTTCCAGCAATCTTATGTACTTACTTACTTGTTTTAATTAAGAACTGGCAGGGATAAAAGAGAAAAAATGAGTTGTTCCTGAGCTGATATGATCTTAATTGAGAGTTCCTGGCTCTCGCATTGTCACTGATCACTTCTTTTTTTTCTTCTGCATTATATCAGGGCATGTATAAGGAATATGCAATAGTCCCCTGTGGCAGTATCTAGCAAAAGGAGCTGAGACAGCCCAGGTGTTTTAAAGCAGCGGTTTGAAAAAGCTCCAAAGTTATGTGTGGTTTTGGAAACTTTGAAGGAGGCAGAGGACAGCTTTCCAAGCACCTGGATTCCTTGATCCACCTGTAGCACATAGCTCCTGCCTAAGATGTTGCAGGATATTAATTGTATTTTCCATGCTTGAATAATACCCATTTGTTTTGTTATGCAGCTTCAAAATAAAGGCAGCGGTGTTCGTGTGCAGAACCTGTGTACCAGAAACATATTTTTCCCTGCCTTTTTTTCCTACAGATCTGCAGAAAGGCTTTGGAAGGCAGGAGTCTGGAAGTAATCGGAAATAAGATCCTTTAACATGCATTAGAACTTCTATATCCTTAGATATACTCCCTCCGATGCCACGCACAGAGGGAAAGACGCAGATGCTTAGCTAAAGCAATGATTTTATTTTTAACAAAAATGTGGTTTCTAAGTAGAGCCTTTCAAACTGTGCAGTAGTAATAGCTCAGACGTGGGATTTTAAGATAACAGAAGTGGGGATTTAGCTATGTTTTTACTACTTTCCCATTTACCCATGTCGCTTTTTTTTTTTCTTCCCCTCTCTCCTTGAAGGGCTGTATGTAAACTAATTGGTCTAGGAGGTGCAACATACTGGTGAGGTGAGACAGGTGGCACTCATCAGTACTAACCATTGCCTTAATTTGTACTGAGAGAAAATCTTGTAAGTTTTGGATAGTGAACAAAATCCAGGGCATGCTGTCATGGAATTACTTGGGTCAGAAGGGATCATCAGGTTGAGCCCATTAAGAACATGTTTTTTAATCATTCCTTATGAAACAGAGTAGGATTAAAATACTGTTAAAATACATTTTATGAAATATTATTGAGAGCTTTGATTTTCTTAAAATTGGTGCTCAAGGGGGAAAAATGAGTATAATGTAAGTTGAAGGAAATTTGTGGAGGTAGGTAGTTCCAGAGGAAGAGGTATATTTTAGAGGTTTGTGCATGGTATCTCATCCACCCATCTCCTTAACGCTGCCTTGCTCATGTGGCCAGCTGTAGGGTTGGTTGGGTGCTGCAAGTTCTTCACCCCAACACCTTCGCTAGTGAAAGGAGAGAGGTCAGAACATGGAAAGGGCAATTTTATTCACCTCAGACACCTGCTTTAAGGAGGGCAGTGTCAGTGACTAGCTGGAACTAGGCAGATTTAAACAGCTGTAGGTGACATGTCACTCCTGTTCTCCTTCTGTTCCTTTGGTGCATTGCATAATTTATTTCTTTGGAGAGAAGACAAGTGGTTGGAATTAATGAAACAACAATTTGAATCTTGTCAGAAACATATATTGAAGTATTTCAATTTGCTGAACAGGAGTTTGTGTCTGTAATATAAATGTTCTTCTATTATTATTATCATTATGAAATAAGGGAGAGAGTAACAAACATTATCCGTACTGCTACTCGACGAGCTCAAGTGATACGTGTATTGTGGTAGCTGGCCTCAGTCCAGCAAAGCCATTAGCCATGGGTAACTGTTACAAAAAGGAATCCACTGAACTCCCCCTTCTTTTGCTTTTTGAGGCATTGATCCTGTTTTGATCCACTAAGCCCATTGTGCTGGAGAGCCGAAAGATCCACAAGAGAAAAATCGCAGTGTGGTTCAATGTTCTATTAAACCATCACCCTTCTCCTCCCCCAGAAAAAACAAATCAACCAGGCAAACATTTTCCCATTCCAGTCCCAAAGAGTTTTCCTGTTCAGTGTTTTCTGTATGTTACACACCAGTCCCCATTCATTCATTTTTGTCAGGGCTGAGGTCAAACTCCCAGGGACTTGGACCTGTCTGCCTAGACTAGCACAGCCATCATTCATGAGAAGAGAGAGCAGTTTCCTCTGGTGGTAACACTGCTGGATCCTCCAGAATGAGAGTATTATTTGCCAAAGTCACAGAAGGCCAGGCTTCACATTTATAATGCTAAGATTTATTTTTTCTGTTTTTGTAGCTTTGGGTTTACTTCATGGCAGTGAGGGGGAGGACTTGGGGCATTGAAAGCAGAAATAAAGGGCATGAAATCAGTTTTGCAATGTATGGAATACATGGCTTAGATAAGGATCCATCATAGAGATTTAAATCCGATAAAGCTATAACAAGAACAAATTTATTATTATTTTTCTGAAGGTACTGAAATTACGCATTTTATACTTTTCTTTGTGTCTGGTGACCTCTTTTAGTTCCCTCATGGACTTCTGAAATAGGCCAGCAAAGCTTCCCTTCCATTCCTTTTGCTTCTCTTCCATCAGGTAAATGTGTCAGAGTATATGATGTAGGAGTTAAGAACTGCACCGAAGCTCTAAAGTTTTAGGCTTGATTGTTGTTTCAAGGAGAGGCGTGTTTATTTTTGTTTAATCTATGGACCTGGTAAAATCTCATAGGCTGCCTTGTAGTTGTGTTAAGTAGCAATTATGCATCAATGAGGTACTGTTCTATATGGAACTCTGAGAAGAACTTGTAGGAAAACTGAAGAGGAAAGGCAAAAAATAGAAAATAATTACAAAAAGGAATTACTTCTGTGGTTGATCTGTTGGCCCATTATCTATGAGTATGTCTAGTTAGAGCTTATGTACCAATATTGCATGCACTTGATTTTTTGCAGTGGAGTATTCCTTACTGCCTCAGGAAGTCGTCCTGAGCTCTATGAAGGACTGCAGGGATGCTGGTCATGGCTTCATGATCAAGGCTGAATTCAGAAAGGTGCTCCTTGTGCAAGCATCCAGTCTTGATCGCTGCATATGTTACCTATAGTGATCAGTTCTGGAATTTCCAGAAATGTAATTCAGTGCAACAGTGAGTTGTCTGATGCCAACACAAAGACCAAGTATTCATCTTCCATACTTCAGTTCTGTTTGTTGTAGAGAGATTGTCTGTCTGTACTGACTGGTGAGCTGTGTGTGAGCAGCATAGAAACATCCATACAATGCGGACGTGCTTTACTGCTCTCTCTCTCTCCTCTCTCCTCTCTCTCTCTCTCTCTCTCTCTGTTTCATGAGGATGCTCCAAGTCTCATAGCAACGCAGTCTGCCCCTTCTGCAAGCAGAGGGCTTGTTTAAGAAATGTTCCTTCCCATGCAAAGGTCATAGTATGCCACCACCATGGACATTGCCTTCGCCTGTGAGCAGTGCAGCTGAAACCATTTTTAAGCCAGACAGAAAAAATAATCCCTCATACCGGGAAGAGCACTTCAGAACGATCCAGATTGCCTCAACCTAGCCCCCTGGGACTAGGCATGCAGTGAGATGCTATTTGCTCTGAATAGGAATGACAAAATCTGGCCCAAAGCTAGTTCCCAATAAATGTAAATGTAGAAACTGCCACAGAGACAGATGCGGGGTACAGACATCTCGTTCTCCATCCATGATCTTTCCCCACAAAGTCTCCTGCAGCGAATGACTGCCACAGTTCAGAGCTTCATTACCATCATGGAGTGACTAAGGGGACACATTGCTGATCTAGCTCAGAGGAGCAGGCAGGCAATTTGCTTCTACAAAATTACAGTTACTAGAGCTTTTGAGAGTTTGTGTCAGACATATCTGAATCACTCCTATCTGAAATTCTCTCCGTCATGGGAGAATGAGGGGGGTCACATGAGGATGAGCAGATATCGAGATGTATGGAGTAACCCTAGGTGAGGTGCATAAGCCATACAAAGCTGCTGTCAGCAGCTCTGTGCAGTGATCTGGAAGCCCTCCCTGCTTCTTTTGTTGTATCTCACAGAGATCTGAATAACACTGATACCCAGAATTTGCATCAGTGCATGGATCCCAAGCACCTGGTCTCACATGGAGTCAGAGGTCCTGTCTTTGTGCGAGGGGCATTCTCCTGATGCAGCGGGGGCTGCTTTCTCCCTCCCCAGATTGGCTGACCGCGTGCTGTGTGTTCTCATGCAGATCACTTCTCTGCTTGCAGCTCTGTCCACGCACTGTAAATACTGGTGGGTGGGCAGGGAAAACCAGATTGAGGCTTTCTCTGAGGGAAGAACTGTGTTCCTGAGCTGTAACGCTTCAGAGCACGACTTAGCCATGGAAATGAGGCGCGCTTATTCCCCCGGCGCGAATTAGCCATGGTAATCTTTGCAAGCAGAGCAGTAAGCAACAAAACTGCAGGTCAGATAGGGGCATACCACGTTGCTTTTAGTAGTAATAATGTTTCTCTAATAGTTGTATGGCTTTACCATCATTTGCAAGGTCTTACTTTACCTTGTGTTTGTGCACTGCACAGAGACTTCCTCATCTTTTTTTTGACTGCAATGAATTTTCTTTCTTAAGAAATCACATTAGGACTGGGGTGAAAGAGAGCTGATTTTTTTTTATTTTTTGGTGGTGACCTCACATCACTCTTCACTTCTCTTCCCCTTTCTTGTGCTTTGTGATGGCCGTCGCAGATCCCAGATGCCAGATAGCAGCAGCTGGCTGCTTGGCAGATCCCTTAGGCTGCAGCTGGGTGAGCACTCCTGGACTTATTCTAGCTGTGTCATAAAGATGATCTGCAGATTGCTCGCTCCTCTGAGCTGTCATGCTCTTCAAATGCCTCTGGCTTCTTTCTTTTCTTCTATCATTCTAGTAGTGCATGAAGCCTGAAAATTCAACCTTGGAGAAATCTCATGCACTGTGTAGGAGGTTTGTGGATCGAAAGGACGGCCTGTCACAGAATCACTGAATCACAGAAACACCAAGGTTAGAAAAGACCTACAAAATCATCCAGTCCAACCGTCCACCTATCACCAATAGTGTTATCCCTTTTACAGTACTGAATGATTCAATTAATAAATAACACCATATATTCCCAATACAGTAGTATTGTAAGTACAGCAGAGATTCAAAGACTGTCTTTGAATACACTATACATACGACAATAGCAGTCTTGTATGAAGACAAAGGAGAAACATTAATTCAGGAAGGCTGAGCTATCTTTGTAAAATGATGTACTCAGTGTCCAAATTGTTTGAATGGTACTTTTCTCAATGTGAGTAGACTGAATGTGAATGACAGAATAGATCTTCAGGTTTCAACAAAAGAATAAGAGCGACAAGCTTAAATAAGAGTAAATTTTGAGTAGAGGAGTTCCTCACACAATACGCTTTATTAGCTTTACAAAGCAAATTAATATCTCATATTTCCCTATTTTCCTCTCTATTAATATCTCATATTTTCTTCTCTGAATATTTTCTAAGGAGCAACTGTGTGAGTGAGTTTTCTCTACTGGTTGTGCTGTACACTATGCTTAAGAAAATCCTTTTAGTGATGCATTGTAGCAGTGCCAAAGTTACCACTGGCATTAATGAAATTATAATGAGAGTATGTTTTTGTTTTTCACTGCAATGTATGTTTTGCGAAAGCATTATAATTTGAAAGTGTAATTTAGATATCTTGGTTAAATTTCAGTATCCTTATGCAAGATCAGTAATATTCTTGATAGATGAATGGTTTTTTCTCAGGCTATTGGGCATATACTTACAGCTTCGAGGTACTACTGCAAAAATCACTTACTAAATATTTATTTCTCCAGTACTGACAAGGATGTTGGCCAGCTAGAATTAGTTTGTTCTAGAAAGGCAATTGTTTGTTGGCTCAATCTCTTTTTCTTTTTGGACAACATCAAGAATATTCGTTTGACCAAGCAGGGCAAACGCACTTTCTCCAAACAAGCTAATCCTCCCCAGTGCTGTATTTTATTACACTTCTGTTATTTTAGTCACCTTTTGAAAATTATTGATCATGCCAGAATTTGCAGAATCGTTCCCAGAGCTTCTGGATGACACAGAATTGTCATGAAAACCATAAACCCACAGAATTTCCACTGCTAGGTTAAGCAGCTCCAATGTCATTGTTTTAAATTGAAAGCAATTTACATTTCTCTGTCTTATGCTCACTGATCTGTGACCTCTTTCTCAGCCTGTGGAGCAGCCACGTAGCATTTCCCTTGGGTGGCTTTCTCTAGTATCTCTGTGCAACTATTAGTTCATCGCACCACTTCCATACTGTGTGCTTTCAGATTCCCTGAGATTATTTCATCTTTTGAACGTTCCAAAGGACGTTGCAGGGGGAGTATCAACATATGCTATTCTCACTGAATGCTGATGTTTCTATTGCAGGTGCAAAGATACTTTTATTCTGCTTTCCTAAAGGAAACACCATGCAGTGATCAATGTCGGCTCTTTCTTTTGATGAAACTGTGTGCCATACGCTCACTGTGGTACTTCCTACTAGGAGACCATTCTCTGTGTGCATTCTTGATTTCTCCATCCTTGCTGGTTCAGAAAAGAAACTTTCTGTTTCCCTCTTCTCTCCACAGCAGTTCTTCTTTCTCAGTTTCATCTCTGAAGGAAGCACTTAGTTCAATTGTTTAGTGCCTTTAATACCTATTTTTTTGTTGTTGTTGGTAAAGTTCCTGCTAGTCTTTTGTTGTGCTGCATCCAGCTGGTGGAAATCCTCATCCTCCGTTTCACACAACTGACTGACAAGACAAAGTGGCAAATCAGTTTGACCAGCCTGAACCACACTGTTGGAAGCCTGCAGAAACAGAAACAAACGTTTCTCTATTCTCTGTCCCGTTTCTTACAGCAGGAGGCTTCATTCCAAAAGGTCTTGTGAATTACAATGTTTTTCTTTCTATTTCATTTTTCAGATTCTTTTATCAGTTTCTTTCTTATTTGGCTATATCCAAGAGGTGCAGTTATATCTAAAAAGAAACCCCTATATGTGTTGCAGAGGCATCATTCTTGCCTTTATGACACTTAAGGGAGTCAGAAGTATTCTGCTTAGAAACTGGGCAATACGGGATTTTTTTTTCCTCCCCCTGAAGTAAATGTACTTATCAACTTCAGCACAAAGAATGCCAAGCTCTATGTGTGTCACTTCAGGACTTGCACATGTGATATGGAATTAGTTTGTGCTTTGTAAATACTTCCAATAATACAGGCTACTACTCACCTGAACTAACCCCTGGCAACTCAATACTGAGAGGGAAGATCACCTGTGAGCAGTGAAAACTTATAAAAGGTGAAAACTTATAAAGAAGAGCTTTTTGTTTAATTTTTCTTTGCATCCAAAACCATCATCATAGTTATCTGACATGTTAGTGAGAGCTTGTATGTTGTGAAAAGAGTTCCAATAAGCCATAGATGCAAGGCTGCAGTTCAGATATGTTGTTACCTGTACTTTATTAAAATAATTCCTCTGAAACCAGTACAGACAGAAAAGATATGTGGCAGAAATCCATCTGGGGAAGATGTGAGACAAACTGTAGGATCTTAGCTTTCTTATTGCCATGAGAGAGAAGATAGTGTTTTGCATGAAATATCTGGAAAAAGAAAAGTTCCAGGTTTATTTTGCCAATGAATCTCTGCTTCGTTTATGGTGCACAAAATTATAAAAGAAATTGCATAGAATTTCCTGGTGCAAGAGGAAGTCTGAACAGGAAGAAAAGAAAACAAGTCAAGGGGAAACACATGGGGAAGAGAATACTTAGTGATGTAGGCTTGTCTCATCGAGGAAAAAGCTACTTTTCACATCTAAGATGTTTGAAGTGGAAGATTCTGTGATGCCATTGTGTTACATGTCTTTGTTTCAAGAAGGTAGACTGAACCAGGGTTTTTGTCATATATGATATACAGCAGTTAGCCTTTGTGTTTCTGCAGCTTGTTCCAGAAGTCAATCCATGTGTACCTGAGAAGTTCTCTTTTCATGGTCTGTGGATGAATTATATGCAATAGAGCATGACAGTATATGGCACTAACCACAAAACCATGTGTATCTACAGCAAAAGAGAGTATCTCTTAACAGATGAGGGGAAAATAAAGTATTAAAATATTTCTGTGCATGATAGAATCAGTTATTCATGTGGCAGATACAGCATTACATTCATCGTACATTTTGATTGCCTGGTGGGGTTCAGGGCTCCTGTTAGTGATATTACCTGGGCAACAGCTGTCTATTCTGTCATGATTATCTGTAAGCATAAAGCCACAATGCAAGAAAAAGCCCTGAGATAATTTGAATACAAGACAGAGAAATGCATATACTGTGAGCTGTGTTCCATGACAGAGTCTTAATATTGTGGAAAAAAAATGCTAATTTTATCTGTTCAGGAATATTGGTGAGCTTTCTAATGTCATTCAGTACAACTTCATCTTAGCATATTCTTCATTTAAATTCTCTTTATTAAATATATAATGCATAATTATATATCTTCAGGTATTGTGGTCAGAGAGATGATGCAACCGGAGAGGGAACGTGAAAGATTGCACACGTACTGTTCACAGTAAATGATGATGTCAGATTTTTTTTAAAAAGATAAACATAAAAACCTCTAAAGCAAAATGGACTTTTTGTTTGAAATTCTACCTTGATTCTGTTCTGCATGAAGCTGCTGTGTCATGTAATAATTGTTTTTTCCTTTCCTGTATTTTCCTATTTAATTTTCCTGTAAGTGATGAATCTAGTTATCAATTCCATAATTAATCATTTTCATAGAGATTGAAATTCCTTGGAGTATGAAGCACTTTTTAGCATGTATTTCATAATTAATTGCAAAAATTTGCATAATGAATTAACTAGTTCATTTATGATTGTGATGTATGTCTATGTAAGGTGTCTGTGTTTATAAACCACATACCCATGGCAGTGCCCATGACAGGGATTTCTCAATTCCTGTTTTAGAGTTTTCCACTTAGCTTTAGTCACTTATCTAGGTGAATTTACCATGGGTAAGATGTCTCTGTGGTACAAATCAAAATGGTAGCATTTTTATGCTATTAGACTAAAAAAACCGATAGAGTACCCTGAGTTGGAAGGGACTCACAAGAATCATTGAGCCCAACATCTGTTGCATATACTGTCTACAGTCACAACTGGGCCAGAAAGACAAGGAAAAGGAGATCAGCTGTGTGTTGTCAAAGGCAGAATGTGGAAGAGTATCCTGGCTACATTCATACACAATTGCAGTCTAATCTAAGGGAAAAAATTGTCCCTGTTTTGGGAACTGTTACCTCCAGATCTATGCACGTGAGTATTTTTTGGTTGTGAAACATTTATAGTATTAAGGAGAATTCACTGCTCATAGTGTGGCAATGGTACCTCGTAGTCAACTTAGAGATATTACAGTTTTATTTGAGAACTGATCAATATATAGTAGATATCTGTAGAATATGAGATGGCACGGTCCAGTGATGACACAAACATTAACCAACTTAGACTGACAACTTGGAGAAGTTGTCCTGGAGTGGGAAGGCAAAAATGAAGGGAGTAATTTTCATTATAGGAAATGATGGTGGCGGTTTCTACTAAATAATGATATTAATCTAAATCTTCCCATAGAGTTGGTATTTGTCCACACTTTTGGAGCTTCTGAAGTATTCTTAGGTTTTCTAGACGCTGACATAGGTGAAAGTGAAAGAAGCCAATCCGTCATTTGGAAAGTCCAGCTGAAGGCTTACTCAACATTGCCATTACTTGTGCTGTCCTGCAAAGGGTGCATCACACTGGGGCGTCGTGATGTAACCATGACAATTCTGCTGGGTAGCAAAGCAATACTAAAGCAGATTGGAAGAGGAGTAAAGAGTCAGCAGTGAACTCGCTTTGTAGTAGATTGACTTCCCTGAGTGCTGAGACAGTCTGAAACTGAGGCTAGGCCTGCTCTGCCTGAGTAGCATAACTGAGGCCTTGTTCCTCTCATTTAGAAGATGGGTGTTCTTCATTAAGGCATGTTTGCTCATCTTAATAAGCTGTGTGAATCTGTTAAGTAGGGAGACTTGACTTGAATTGATTTGCTTTGTTTAAACATGCTCTGGCTTTTGCTCATGTATACAGCTCATAAAAAAGAAACCTGTTTGAGTTTAGCCCAGTATCCCATGGTGATTACTTAGATGTGCTGTCATAGCCCTGAGCTCTAAGTCTAGGATTTTGTTGGCAGCAGTGCAGCTGCAGTAATTACAGTGGTATGGAAAGCTGAACCGTAATTTGAAAACCAAAAGGACCATTGCAGCTCTTACAGTTCAGATTGCTGAGTAATGGCCATTCGATACAAAGGTGGCCATTCAAAACAGAGGTGAAATTCACGATGCTTTATTATTTTAAGTAATTAATGTGAATCAGATCTATTTCAGACATCATTCTTTAGTTTAAGCAGGCAGATAGGAGGTTTATTTCAGTGTTTTGTTTAACCAACCACTTAAGAGTCAAGCAGAAGTTTTAGTGAAATTAATTTTGGTTATGTAAGACTGACAAAAGCCTCTGAAGATATTTATTGCCATATGTATGTTAGATTTTATTCGTACAGCTTCAAGAATGACATCCTTTTATCTCATAAGCAACTTCTCTCGTGAAAAACATTCTTGCAACTTTTTGGACTTGTCAGCAGTACTTTTTTTTTTTCTAATCAGAACCTGCAAAAGCAGATTTATAGCTTGGAGTTGCAATGGCTCCTGCAAAAATGAGGCACCGAATCCTTTTGAATGCTGCCTGCCATGAATTGACTCAAATTGGCTATACCTAATACAAGTAATAGTAAAGAGCAAAGAGAATTTGGCATGCACAGCTAAGGTCTTGGTGCAGTCCATGGAGATAAGACACTTCTGATCTGACTGTGACTGAAAGGTGGATTGCCCTCTCTGAGATTGAATTCAGGTTTCTTAGCTGTGATCTTTCAATGAAAAACAGGTTAATTGTGTTAATGAAAATATTTTATTTGTAAGATGATATATAAACACATTATGAAGTGATTTTTATTCTTCTGGTGATAACTAGAGACTGAAAATACCAGCCAGGCAAAGTCTGCTTGTGAGTGTACCGAAACCTGATTAGTTTTCTTCAGTTTGTCTTTAACATAAACATGTTTAACACTTGATTTGGAAGTGTTGACTTTGAGAGTAGGATGGTAGCACAGGAGAAAGAGTTATAATTTGAAAGCTGAATACTATTGTGGATGGTGGTAACATACAAACAAGAAAATCTATGATGTGTTAAAATGATCTATGTTCTTATGAAAAAAGGAATAGGAAAGCAAAATGAAGTCTGAGATTTCATTTTTTTTGTGCAAATAACATGGATTATATGACTGGTATGTTTTTCCTTGAGACACAACCATGTATCTGACATCGTCAAAAAATAACAAAAAATGACATTCCTGAATAGTTGCTGGTGATCAGCTTAAACAGAGACAAATTTATGGAGGTGCATGCAATTTTGAGCAGCCATTCGATATACCTTATAGACAAGCCTTTGTCTTCTGTTTAACAGCAGATTCACTGTCCTGTCTAATCAGGTTGTTAGGTAACCTTGAACAGATGATTTTCTGCTTTTGAGAGAATGTTTGAAAGTGGTAGATGTGATTTTTTTGTATTTGGGCAATCAATCAATTTTATTGCTTGGCTGCCTTCCCAGCTCCTGGTTGCTTTTACTACTTAATTTTGCGTTGAACAAGCAAATAAATGTTCTAATCATACATAAAGTAGTCTGGTTTGATTGTCATGTTCTGAATTCTTAACAGCAGCTTAAAGTATTACAGCTATATCCTATCAGCATATTGTGGCAAGTCTTGTGAATTAATTTCAATAATGAGTATGAGGAAAATGCCACTGAAACCCTGCAGTACAGCTCTGACATATTTTTCATAGCTATTTCCTTGCAGTAGTTGTCTACGACAACTCATTTACCTATAAAACTATATTCTTGGTTTTGTAACAGCATGGCATTTCCAAAAAGCATTGCTTTTGGACTACATGATACCCTCCTGCGGCCTTCCTGGTGCCGTGAGTGCTAATGTCTCTGTGGCTGTAACCATCTGAGACAGCATCCTGGGCACCTTCATGTCATGGGTATTGTTTTGCCCATCCAGCATGTGGTGAGCTGTGGGCACGCAGGTAATTTCATTGCAAGAGCAGAAACCATGTGAGGAAGAATTGCTCAAAGAATAATATCTGTCACCTCACCAATCCAGATGTAGAACAAGGCATTATCCAGGCATTCCCTGTAGCAGCCAGAGCGAGTTGGTTTCTGTTTTAATCCTGTCACCTCCTCTCTTTTTCAACTGCTTCGTATCTTCCTGGCTCTTGATCCCATGCCAAGGAAGATTACTTGGAAATGCTCATGAAAATTGTGGTCAACTGTTTCTGAGCTGCGTAAATGATGTGGATGCAAATTTCTGGATAGAAAATGGTCTCCTGATGTTTCACTGGAAGTACTCATCTTCTCAGGGGCAGAAGTGGCTCCAGTTGGCAGGGCTACATTTGGCCTGGAAAAGAAAGAAAAAATTATCACCTCCCCCCAAATTACATACCTGTTAAATTGCTTGCTTTGCATTAGAAAAATTTCACTATTAACCTTATTAAACTGGGCTGGCCCATAGGCTGCACTAAAGTAAGTAGGCAAGTCAAGGACTTGCCTTAACTCTTTTTTTTTTTTTTTTCATTTATGCCCATTAATTGTATGCACCAATATCTTTCTTTCTATTAAAAAAAAAAAAAAAAAAAAAAAAGATAAAAAAAACTAGGATTGAAGAAATCAAGAATGCACACTTTATGCAGGCTAGTATAAAATTAAGAAATGAGAAACACATTAAAACACCTCATTCCATTCATATGCATTCCTTTTTATAGGACATTCAGAAAATCAGATGTGATGAAATAAAATATATACGTAAATGTATACACGCACATAAGGTATTGGAAAAACTGGGGAAAGTGTAAGGGTGGATCAAGGAAACGACTGGATAAAGTGCCTTAGAGGGAAACTGAAGTGTTACCCAGGTATTTGCCAAGTGTATTTGCTTAAGCACAGCTCTACATCAGATTTCAGACCAGAGCAAGCTTGCATGCTGCCAGTTTAGACCCCAGGTGAAAAATCTGTGTTCAGTTTCTGTCTGACCCTGTAAATTTTCCTGGAACAGCACAGTCCATTGCTGTAAATTGGAAGAAAAAAATTCGAAAGGTACTGAAACCAAAGGGCTGTTAACAGTAGTGGGGAAGAAAGCATAACAAAAAGAACAAACACATGTTAGAGAGAGTTGAAATCTAACCAGTTTAAATACTTTTTTTTTTTCTTTTTTTCTTTTTTTTTTTTGTGGTTATAAAGGTGACTGTATGATTTGTAGTCTCTTGTGAAAGCTCAGGCAGCTATTATCTGACCTCTGTCCACCAGTGAAAGGCAGAACAAGTCAAATGAGAAATTGACTTTAATAACAAGGATAAAATATGTACAGAAATTTTCCAGAAGAGAAGATTTTTCGTGTTTTCTAGTCTTTCTGAGAGTGTTCTTGCTTTGAAATATAAATCAATGAGTTCACAGTGTCTCTGTGAAAACTTGTGATGTAATCAAGAAAAGATAGAGACCAAGATAGTTAGATGGGTCAGTGGAGTTTTTAGGAAAAAAACACAAAGGATAAGATAAATGAACAGATAAATCAGTATCATTTTTCAACATCATCATAGAAGTAGAATGGCAGGCACAAAGCATGTGGTCTCCTGTGAATAAATGGCATTAAATTTGGACACTGCTTTTACAGGAGACAATGAACACTAACATCACTGTCTATTCCTCATCAAGATAAATGACAGATGTAAAACTGGCTAACTCATGAGAACTAAGAAAGTAGATCCACATCACCGCTAGAAATCAATATCACTGAACAAAAGAGGTGGGAAATATAATTTTTTTTGTCACACTTACTTATTCTTACAGTCTCGGTAAATATTCATATTCTCTTACTCCTAATACACCAGTCAAATAAGGTCACCCTCCAGTTTTCTAGTTTTTCCTTCGAAAGATCACGCCATAAGGATGCTGAAGAGCTCTCCAAAGCAGTGAAGTTTGGAGTGTAGATTCTTTACTGCCAAATTCTCTTTATAGATTGAAGTTTTATTGTAAATTTTCTCGTCATTTTTTTAATTATGTCCATACCTAGGGTAAAATATTTGTTAATTAGTAGAAATAGTGACAATGCTGAGTGTGTTGGGAAAGTGGTCCAAATGAATTGAAGTATGAGATAAAATACAGAAATACCTCAACTCTGAATACCCCACTTAGGTTTGGATGTGGACTTGTTGATCCTGGTGGGTTCCTTGCAGCTTAGGATATCCTATAATTCTATGACTTCATACCTACCAGTGAGCCAGTTAATGTTCTTACAAGACCGTAAGAAGGACAAAAACGTTGTGTTTTGTTGTCTTTATCATCAAACGTCAGATGATAGATGTCTTAAGTGCTGTGATCAGGCTGCTGCATACTCAACTTGCATTTAATGTATAATTAACACAAATTTTCAAGCAACTTATGCTTGTTTCCTGTATGCATTTCATTAAGATGCTTTCCAACGTAATGGAATTTCATAAGGGAAAAGCAGAAAACAAAAAACACTCTTACACAATGTACTTGCTGTTCATCTATTTAAATTAACCTTGCATGTTCGAGTCCATAAGCATTATAGTAGAGTAAGAATATATTCATGAGTGGCAGCACTGTTGTCTAGTGAGTCTTACACAAGCTCTGGATTGTGCTCATAGCCTTTGAGGGGGCAGGATAAAAGCAAGTTTTTCCATGCTGAGCATTGGTCCCGGGTCAGAGGAGGTAATGATGGCCTCTGTAATGCTCCACTGCTTGCTGTGACTGCCCAAGTTCTGATATGCTGGAGAAGGAATATATAGCAAGATATATGTATGTTTAAATAACTGGATAGAGACTAGGGCAACAAAAAGGGGCCATTTGATTCTATAGGTAACTGGAGGACATGAGGATGTTGATGTAGCCATCAGTCATGGGCTAATGAATTTCATTAACCACCCTAGTGCTTTCAGTAAGAACTGCAAAATATGAAGGAGTAGCATGATGGAGCTTTTGAATTATCTGTTTGTTCCCCATTGTACCTGGGAGTGTAATAGGAAAGGATGTGGTAGGAAATTGGAACAGTCATCTGTCAAAAGAGATGTAATGTATGAATGGAAATTGTGATAGGACGTATCAGTAGGACCATTTATGATAATGACAGAGAAGGAAGCACACAAAATGTGTAGAAGTCTTATACGTACTTGTGCTTGTATTGTTTATCAACAGGAAGATAGGAATGATACAAATAAATCATTGCTTAAAGAAACTTGCAATCAGGAAAGTAAGATTTATTTTCAAGGCTACATAGACCCAGGATTGGTGTTTACTTGAGGAGTTTGGCCAGGCCAGAGCATCTCCAGATGTAGTGTGCTACTGGTGGCTGGGATGTTGCATCAAAAGCGCTTTGATTTCTCTGATTAGAACGCAAGTTAGAAATGGAGGCACAGCCCTTCATTAGCTATGTACCATTTACATGTTGTAGCATGACAAAGTTTGAAATCTTTTATTACTAAAAAAGAGGGAAAAAAGAAAAAAGAAAAGAACTCCACCTCATATAAATTCAGGCACTCCAACTCAAAAATAAAACTATTTAACAATTTGTGCTTATCTTTTCTAGTAGCTCTTGGTGGCACCTGAAATGTTTTTGAAAAAAGTTGCTCAGAACTTTGCTAATTTACCTTCTTTCAACTAAATCAAGTCCAATTAACTACTCCTGTTGCATTCTTTGCATGACTGTAGCTTTTATTCCTGTGAAAGCTGCCTTCGTTTTCTTTTTCATTCTTGACATGTTTTATCTGGTTTTACCAATTTTGTGAGAAGTTCAGCAGCTTTTACCTACAAACACTCTCCTTTCTTCTGCCTTTCCATTTTGCTTCCTACATACCCCCAAAGATTGAGCAAAAAAGGAAGAGACAATGTATTAAAGTCACTGTGATATTTGGTGGTGACTTTGCCCTGTGTGGATGACAAAGAGCATTATTTAAATGTGAACTTTTCCCAGCCTGTCATAGCTGATTTTTCCCTGGATTGGTATGATGCGACTTTAAAGATTTTTAACGCAGATTTTTCAGCATGCTTTAGTTGACTGCACTGATATTAAATTGTAATCATTTCAAACAAAGTTTTATGTGGTGTAATGAAATTCAGCAGAGTATGCAATCCTAGTAATCTTCATACTGTTAATACTTTTCATCTGTCTGGTATCAAAAGGTTTCCCTAAACTGTAATGTAAAATATCTTCACAGCTGTAAACTCAGAGCTCATCCATTAAAAACAGCTGAAGAAAAGGAGGACATTGGTGTTTTCAGAGTTATTAACATGACTAAAGGTAACAAATGTAAGCCACCGGTATAGCAGCTTGTACTTTCATACATCTCTGAAAAAGATAAATGACCCTAAGTTGTTTTGATATACAGAAAATTGGAAAATATCAGAACCTATACAGTGCAGAGCTCTGCATGTTTAGGTAAGGTGAGCACAAGCTGACATAGAGGCTTTCAGAGTTAAAACAACAGCAAGAAAGACCAGGTGAATTAGGCTGATTTTGTCCAAAAATACTTAAATGCATTGCTGCCCATGGATATATCAGTGGGCCACATAGTAAAATGGTACGTATGTATTTACAGTAAATAAAATTTACAAAAATAGTGATGTATAAATAAGCCTTGAACAGATTTAGGCTACAGGTTAGAAGAAGTTTCCCACCATTTGGAGCAGGGAGATGACAAGTCATCCTTCCCTTAAATGCCAGGGAAAAGGCTCATTTCTGAAACAGCAACCGATGGGTTTATGGAGGGATATGACCCAGTGCATGTGGATATACCCGTGGTTTGTGATGGTCTGTTCAATCCATGCTTCCTGTCCTCGACTGCAGATAGCTTACTTGTTAACTTTATTGAGTAAAGCAAAAATCAGTCTTTCAGTTCTTTTGCTCTCTCTTCTACAATAGCAGACAAAAACCATAAGGATTAGATAATGTCTTTGTTGTTTATTATTGCAGTGATTTCTATAGCTCAGGCAAGACTGGGACTCCCTTGTGTAAATAGAAGGTGATTAAAGAACTTGCAGTAAATAACTTACCACTAATTAAAATAAGCCAGCCATTAAATTGATTTAGAATTGTTGTACTTCCACTCATAAGATTTCTTAATAATTATTTGTCACAGATCAATTTTAGCATTTCAAGAGAAAGAATTTATTACAAAGGTATATAATTATTTTGCAGTATTTAACCCTTCTAGGACTACTCCTGCAATTTTACAAAACTGTTTGAAACCTTGGTCTCAAACTGCTCTTGGTAGCTCAAATGGCACTGGGTGCTTTCCCAAGTATTACCAAAACTGGTGCTACATTTTAATGACTCAAGGACAGAGTGCTGGAATAAATGTGATAAATGACCAGGAAATAGCTCATAGGTTACAGAGATGTCTTCTGCATGGTCTGATAATTCAGTGCTTTTTCAAATTTTCCCACTGCATTCTTTTCAGGTAGATTTGATAATGTGATATGAAATAGATTTTTTTCAGTTCTATGCTTTGCTTATGATCTAATAGTTTCACCATTTGTTACCATCATGACCTACATCATTTATATCTGCTGGGCCACTCTCATGCACGTTGGTGTGCTGTCCAAGTTGCCTTGCAGGAAGGCAGAGCTGCAAACTGATACTGAAAATTTGCCACACTAATGCATCCTTATTTGGCTACTTTGATGTTTTCCCTCAGCACAGCTCATCCTTTAGCTTCAAAGGGGTCCCACTAAGCAGTAACTGCAGTAAGGGTCTATAGAGGTTTATCTGTTGATGGGACACAGCAACCCTTTTCTATGGCTCTTCTAATAGTGTGATGTTTTAAATACATAAACCATATTGCAGGATTTGCAGGGTAACCTTTCCCAAGTCACCTACATACTTGGGTCAGGGCTTTTTGTGACTTATGTCTTTTTTAAGACGTTCTCTTATGAGCGTCTGTAGTCTGTGTTTTCCTCTCCAAGTGTTTGAGTGAAAGCAGATAAACGTGAAAGCAGTAAGTTTTGGTCAACTGCATAATAGTGAAGGTTTTGCTGCTGTTTCTAGAAATTGTTAAATGATTTTGAGAAAAATACATTTTGGAAATATTTTTTTTCTTATTAATTTATATCCTAAGGAAATGAAATTGGTAGGTCTATGCGTGATGCTACTACGACCAGTATACTTAAGATTCCACTAACTCAGATATGCTGTTTGACCTGTGTTGGTTTTTTTTCTGTTGTTCTTTGTTTCTGTTGCAATTTTGGTTTTTTTTTTTGTGTGTGTGTGTGTACTGTGATTTGTTGGGCTTTTTTTGGTGTATTTTTTTTTTTTAGATATATGGATAGAACTCTTATTAAGCCATTGGATTTTCATTTCAGATTAAAATTTCCTTCTTCCACCTTGCTTGTGCTTTTAAAGAGCACTACAGCTTTTAGAGGTTTATGGAACTAATATCTTTTTAAAAAAGTTATTATATAATTATTCTTTTATATATATTTTATGTATTTTACTATATATATAATTATTCTTTTTTTTTTTTTTAATACAAAGAATTTCCCTGGAAATTTTTGGTTTCTGAGTCCAACTGTTTTTAATAAGTGACAATCAAAAGCTTATCAGCATGTAACAGAAAGAGTATTCAGATAACCTTTTAGAGAGCACGGACGTGTTCTTTAAATTGTACAAGTAGAGGGTAAGTTTTTCACTTGTGTCAGTCATTAGTTTGGTCACTTTCCCACTAATAGCTTGGTCTTATTTCATTCGTGTAGTTAAAACAAAATCTTAAAGTGATTGATTTGATTTTTCTGCCAGGAATGACACGTTTTTTTTTCTTGAAATATGTACTTCCAGCTACTAGGAAGATTGCTCCAACTGCTTTGTAGTAGACACATCTCCTTCGACCTCTTTTCATTCTGCTTTCATTCAAGAGCTGCAGAAGAGAGCACATAGTTGGGAAGAGGGTAATTTACACTGTTGTTTCTATTACCAGAAACAAAAAACAAACAAACAAAAAAGATTTTAAAGAGGGATTGAAAGAATGGAAATAGGAAACTAGTGAAAGGAAGTGGAGGAGAAGTGACATGGAGTGGGAAGGATACTGCCTCACATTTCTGTTTCCCAGTGTGTCCCACCTTCCTACTCCTGGGAAAAAGATGAGGAAGATAAACCAGCTGTTTCTAAATAGGGGCTCACTTCACTCAGAACAATAAGCCAGGAGCCAAGGAGAATAAGAAACTGCTGCCACTGTGGGCAAACTACATCAACCTCAAAGAGTGTGGAAGGACTCTTTGCATAGAGTACAAATGTTTTTGTTTCAAATTCATAGGTGAAACATAACCTGTAGCTTTTGAAATGAATTTGGAGTGCACCCTTTCTTGCACCCTTTTTGCCTTTTAATGGTTGCAGCTTACTCCAACTGAAGTGAAAATGCATAGGCTGGTATTGTAGCCACAGTTGCCAGCAGTAAAATAGATGGCAGCACTGATAATTCTTACCGAATATTTCTAGTTTTTATAAGTTTTTCTTTGCTGATGTGCTCATTGAATGCATGCTTCTTTGAGACAGATCTGAAAACAGTCCTAATGTAAAGTAGTATAAAATCATCAGTGTGAGTCACAGCTTATGCAGAGAAAATGTAACTTATGCATATATTAAGGGAATATAAATATCAAGATAGGGTTGATTAAAGAAAAAAAATAGCAATTTGGAACTACATCATTTTTTTCTTTTAGCTCTAAGATGCAAGTCAGGCATGATGATTATTTTTTTCTGTTAGAAATTAAAATATCTTAAAAAGCCTTCCCAAGCTGTACCAAGTCCTTGATTTCACAAAAATGAAATGATGTGGGAAGAGAATATTGCCCTCCAGCAAAATTACATTTCAGGTTGCCCAAATGTATTAAATTGTTCTCTCTTCTCTGGCTCAGGCTACCCTTTGTTCCTCATTTACTTGGCTCAGGAGATGGCAAAGAGATTTCTTCAGAGAAAAAAAACCAACACAGTAGTTTCCAGAATAGTTATAAGAACTATCTGTAATCATTTTACCTTTTTCTTCATGACTTTTGGAATAGAAAATGGATGTTTGTGAGCCTGAATTTTTTCTGCTTCAGCTCATTCACTTTGGAAAGGTAATGAGGACTGTGTACCATGAGAGATCATCCACATGGGCTGGATGTGTATTATGCCTATGAAAAGGGAGAAAAAACTTACAGCTTTCTCACTGAAAAGTCCATGAGCTTTTGAGATACGTTATTAGACAGATACTGAGCCATTTTGGTGGAGCAAGATGAAACTCTGCCTGGATGGTATTAGGTGGGCTCAGGAAATACCAAAATACTTGCAATACATCTCAATATTTATCCAAGAAGAGGTATAGAAGGGAACAAAGGAATTATCCTGTGATGTCATGAACAACCCTCTACTGCCTTGGTGATCACGTAGGTCTGATCACTCTGGTCTTCCTTTCTTATCAGAGAATAGGAAAATGCAGCCTTGGCCACGTGTGTTTTCTGTATCTCAGGACAACCAGCCCTGTGAAGAAAACATAGCATCCATGTTCAGCGCTACTTTATCCTTGCTGCTAGCTTATAAAGGTCTGCTGTAGCTCATCGTGAAATTATGAGTTTAACTCAGAATGAGTAACTGTTGGATCAGGCCTGATGTTGCACAGAAAGTCAGAAAGATGGGTTACCCTGGTGCTGACCTGTGCAGCACTCAGTCTTCTTTTATCCTCACTAAACATGCCCAGCTCTTTCACTCTGTCTTCACAGAAGTGCTCCAGCCCTTTGTCTGTGTTTCTGGTCCTTTTCTGGACCTACTCCAACCGCTCTATGTCTTTTCTTTGCTGAAAGCCCCATGCCTGGACTCAGAACTCCAGATGGGGGCAGAGTGGACAGGGACAATTCCTTCCCTCTCCCTGCTGGCCACCCCTGTTCTGTTATAGCTCAGGATACTGTAGGCCTTCCAGGCTGCAAGCACACACTGCTGGCTCCTGTCCAACTTTCTGTCCACAAACTGCTCGTCCTCCTTCAATTCAGATCAAGACTTGAATGGCTGTGGGTCTTTCTAGAGAGAGAATGTTGCCTCCCAGGTCTGAAACCCAGCCTAGCACCTTGTGCTGGTGGCGGAGAGCTGCTGCCAGTAGCTGGGCAAGGAGCGCATCTTGGCAAAGCACAAGTTTGTGGCTTGCTATAGGCACAAACCTCTCGAAGAGAGATTTCTTCTGGAGGGCATGAAGACTGGGAGGAGAGGATGAGGGAGGAAGTGAAGTGTGTTTGAAGGATGGCTGGATGAAGACCAGTTTGTCCTTTGATGACTTTGGAGAGTAGGCAGAGGGAATCGTTTAGGTTTCTGCAGCCACTAGAACTCTTGGGATGAGCAATATGCAGATGACAGGATGGAGGGAGTCCCTGGGGCAAGTATCCTAATGTTTCTGAGTGGCTAATATTTGAATTCAAAACGTACTTTTAATCCAAGAATTATTTGCATTTTAGAGCTGCCTCAGAGCCCAGGCGGCATCTGGACATTTGCCTCTTCATATCCACTAGCTACCACCACCATTACAGGACAGATGGCAGTATGTCTGCCTTGGGGTATAACTTGTAATAGGAAGTGAAGGGCTGCAGTTGCCAAAAATTGAATTATCAACAGCCAAGGGTCTGAAAAAGTGGAAAAATTAAACAGAGATAAATCACAGAGTGTTGATGGCTGCTGTCCAAGTAGTCTGAAAGAATGAAACAACAAAACAGCCAAGCTGCTAACCCAAATATATAATTTATCCTTAAATTAGCATTTTACCTGCCCATTAAAAATGTGTTGTTCCCAAGGTTTGTACAAAGCTAACCAAATTTAATTCGGTTCCCTGAGCAGTGGTTGGAGAGATCAGTGATGTGCTGGTAGAGCAGCCGGAAGAAGTGCACAGCTCTGGTGCCAGTGGTTGCTCAGGATCTTGCTGTGCACCTGCTTCCCCTTTTTTCCCTTCTCCTGACACAAATTCCTGGATAGGCACTGGCCCAGCTGAGCTGCCCTTTCCTGGGTGAGGCATGGGGCCTTCTCTTCTAACCATGCCTGAGTGGGCCCTTCAATGCATATTCTGGGAGCTGGAAGCCTGAGCCCTCTGCGTGTGCAAGTTGAGCTGGGCCCTAAACCTGGGCTGAAGGATGTACTATGATGGGTGGACATCTGCTGAGCACCATTAGTGTGGTTTTTATATGTTGCAGCATGCTGCACCAGCATTTTGCATTGCAGCCTTTTGATCTTGCGGCTCGGCTCGTCTGGAGCTCTGCAGCAATTCAAAACGCAGTATTCAGATCAGCAGTACTGCTAGAGTCAGTCTGCTAGATGAGCATACCTGATTGCATAACAATTATTGCCTAATTTTTTTCCCATTGCAGAGAGGAAAGGAGGTTTTCTTCCCCAAAATTGCTGCTTAAACACTAGGAAGAAAAAAAAAAAAACAACCTTTCCCAAGTCCTGCCAGCTGCAGTGCTCTCTCTTCACAGTGTCAGGAGTACAGCTGTCACCTTACTGGAAATAGTGGTCTATGGTGAATTTCTAACTCCTTCATTTACCAAACTGATCATACATCAGAAACGGTAGGGAGAATAATTTCATACATTATTAATTCCCTGCTAAGAATTCTGAGTTTATGTTTCTTGGGTAAAAGAACAAAAAACTAGAAAAATCCAGTTTGCCTATATTTAAGTTGTACTTGGTTATAAAACAGACTAATGAGAAACTATTTTCTCTCATTCCTCCCATTTAAAAGTTTGTCCCTGGAGGAAATGGTGGTGCTGTGACTATCACTTCAAAACATATACTCTTCTTCCTACTGCTGGTTTCTCCCTTGCTAACTGAAAAACAGCTGCTCACAGAAATATACTCATATGCTTCTCATACTTTCTACTGTGTACTGCTTTCTTGAACTTCTTTCTTGAACTCAACGTGGCAAACTCAGCTGCTGTCACTGTGGTATCATTAGCAGTTTTCCTCACCTTGTGCCCTTCCACAGAAGAGAAATTCAGGTCTGAAGGAGGAGCTTTCTCCTTCTTTACTGCAGGTGCCTGGGTTGGAATGTTTTCCCTGTTTATATTGGAAAGAGAGGCTTCTCAAGAGGTCAGAGCCTTTGAGCCAATTCATATGTTAATTCTAGCATGTACTTGTGGATGTGGTCCTGACTATGCCTCCCTGTAAGCTGCTTTCTATCTACAGCGATCCAAGCAGATCCAAACAAAAATAAAATAATCATAGCTAAAATAACCAGCAGCTCCACTGAATCAACGTGATTGGGTTCTGAGATAGCTTTTTAGTAGCAGCTCAAACTAAAAAAAGAAAACTCAGTAATTTCTTTCAGGAGTTACTCAATAATATACTTGCAGGATTAGATAGGTCAGGGGAAAGGTCTCTGAAGTTTTGAGATTGCAGTTTAACTTTTTCTGAGGTCAACAATAACCATAACTATGAATATTGCTCTCCATTCTCCCATTAGTGACCTTTTCTGTGATTAGAGATATTTCCCAAAGCACCTACTGGACTCACTCGTCCAAATGCAACTTGCAGAAATAACTTGAAATTAAATCTACAAAGGGCAATTCGGAGCCCAGTGTCAGACATCTAATCAGCTGGGATGGGAAGTGGTCCAGCCAAGGATTGTTTAACGTAAAATTCATAAGCAGCTCTAAGACTGAGGCTGCAAAATCACAGCTCTCCTGTTCAGAAGAACCCTGGCATCACCTGCGTTGTGGCTGCTCTTCTGCTTTCCTCTGCTCCATGGTAATCAAGCCATCCTTTTCACAAAGTGGCACAGCTTCAGCTGCAGGGACTGAGGGCGCTTTGCCCCAGCTTCTCCTCTAACCTGCTAGTTACTGCAGTGGGACCTAGGAGTTAGGGAGCTTTTGAGGTTCAGATAACCCACAAGCCAGATTTTCTATGTTCTATCAGCAGCGGTGATAGGACCACCACACTTACAGAATGTGTTTTTCTGGTAGTGTTTAAAATGTCAAAGCTGGACCTCTCAGCTGTGCTTCTTCCTACTGGAGATGGGAGAAAATTTAGGGCCGCACAACACAGTAATGCTTCCCGATGTTCAGGGATTTAAATCAGAGGTAAAGAGACAAACACCTAGAAGAGATAAAGGTGAAACTTCAGGCACAGCCATCTCTGTGACATCTGTTGTTGGTTACTGAGACCTGGTTTCAAGAGCGTTAGGCATAGTGGTTGCTTCTAACATCATTCCTGTATAACTAAGGAAGGTAAAAATGTATTACCATTTTTTGTTCATCTGGTACTGCTCCTGAACTTTCAGGGAAAAACGTTCTGTTTTGTTCTTCCTAAGAAAATAGGCTTTTACTTGGTCAAAAGTACCCATTTCTTTCCCAAATAACCTCTAAATGACATTGGACTCTTTTCAGGCTGACATTTCATTCCCAGAGTTCTTTTTTTTTTTTTTTTTTTTAATGAAGGGAAAAAATTCCACATAATGTTTCATGAAAAGGGTTATCAGCATGAGCTGATGCTGGAAAATCCACAGGATGAGCATTCCTGAAAGCAAGAATCATAGAATCGCCCAATCACAGATTGGCTTTTGTTGGAAGGTACCCCAAAGATCATCAAATTCCAGCCCCCCTCCCACAGGCAGGGCCAACGACCTCCACATCTGGTACTAGACCAGGTTGCCCAGGGCCCCATCCAACCTGGCCTTGAGCACCTCCAGGGACAGGGCATCTGCAGCCCCTCTGGGCAGTCTGTTCCAGCACCTCACCACTCACAGAGTAAAGAACTTCCCCCAAATATCCAACCTAAACTTTCCGTCCTTGAGCTTAAAAGAATTATTAAGATGTCCGAAAGCCAGTCTGTCTTCAGGAGGAAAAGAAAATGACTATAACACTAAATATTGAGTTGCAGAAGAAGAGCATTGTGACTTCTCGCACAACTGCTCTGAATTACATTGCCTGAAATTTCAGGTCAGGTCAGCATTAACGGGAAACTGCTATAAAAGAGGATTTATTTAAAGATCCATCACTCAACAGAGACACTGCATTAGAATGATCCTGGTAGAAGTCATTTTAGGACCAGCAAAAGAGATAAGAAGAATAGCAAAGTAAATAACAGAACAAGACTACGGTGAAAAATGTTCTAAGGTTTCTTAAAGATAAATAAACAAACAACAAAACAAAAGAAGAAACCCAACAGCAACAAAGCCACAGAAAAACAGCTTTTATTGTATGAATACAATCCTGCAAGTAATAAGACAGATCTCTTAGTATGGAAATAAGGAGAGAAAGGAGGTGGAATCCAGTGTACCGGGCAGCTTCTGAAACAGAAATCAAGAAACTCAAGAAGCTCTGGTTCTGCTCTTGACATTTTATCCTTCTGCACCTCCTTTTCCTCTAACTTAGCTAAGTTGTAAGATCTCTGCTGAAGATTAGTATCTCTGAGAGCTGTATGGTTTATACAGCAGCAGCAAAACTGCCAGTGCTTACCTGGGATGCAAAGTTATACTGTCATTATTTTAGAAATGGTAACGTGTTGCTCAGTTTACTGAAGCTCAGTCTCAGTTATATGCTTGTATACACATAATGACTCCAGACCCACACACCACAATTATATTTACCTTCTTCCACTCTCAAGATGTGCTCATCAATTAGGGTCCGTGATAATATTTCAGTTTTTATGTTGAGAAGTCAGAGTTATTTCAGAGGCATTCACGCTATGAAAAGAATTCAAACACTCCCTGCAAGACTCCTTATCTTTTTGAAGTAAGACTTTTCACTGTGTTACCCAGCTATCTGAGATGTTTTGGCAAGTTTCTCCTGAAAGTTCTCATTCTATTTTTCCTAATCTTGTGTACAGTGAATAACACTGAGTCATCTGCATGCATGCCCAGTTCTCTGATTTTTCTCTCTTTATTTGCTCATTATTAATTGAATCTAAAGGCTGGGATTCAAATCACCTAATTTTTGAGGTTTATAACTCAGAGGTTTAAATCTGAGTCAGTGTCCCCAAGCTCTCTTTGCAGTCTGTGGAGAGCCATAAGTAGATGTGGGACATGATTCATCTCATCTTAAACTAGATCTGTGAAACAGGTCAGATGAATCACTCCTTAGAAGCCCTCCACAGTCCTAAAGGCTTCTTAAGCTTGAAACTACCTAGTATCAGATGTGGGGAAAAGGGGAAAGCAAGCCCAGGCCTCCTGATTCTTGGAGAAGAAGGAAGGTATGACAGCAGTGCCGCCCAAGGCAATTTATGTTCCTTTGCTGTAACACAGATAACATCCCAGGTGTTGGTTGGCAGGAGCCAGGGCAAACAGTTGTACTTGCAGAGCTGTGTGGAAGGAGTGAAGAGTGAAGCTAGTTGAAGCGTAAACTGTGATCTGCTCTGACACAGCACTTTGTTGCTTGAACTGACACAAGGAAAACAGCAGAAGACTGGTGGGGAAAGAGATGGTGGTGTTTTCTGAAATATGAATTATGGGCACTTGTAATGGCCAGAACAAAAGATGTTGTATTCTAAGCTGTTCTTGTTGAAGCTTGGAAATACTATTCCCTTCTTCTTTGTGTTATTTCATTTGACTTTGTGAGGTTTTTGTCCTTAAGAATTCCAATGAAGAGACACTGTCAGCCTCTGCCTGTTTACTCAGAGGGGGTAGAACAGAATATTTGCTGAACTACTTTCATGGTAATACCAAAGCATACTACAAAGATTATTCTTTACGCTGGAAGCTTATATTATGGTTGTTCTGAAATGATAAATAGTCATACACAGAAAATGCCAGCTCTTCTCAGGAAATGTAGCCAATAGGAGAGTTGTTTGCCATCACTTAATGATTCTTTGCTATTAAACTTTGGTCAAGAATTGAAAATGTGATTTATTATGAAGTATCTAGGTGTAGTGCTGACCAGCAATCCTACTGAGACTGATCTGTTTTCCAGTCCTCAAGTATATACTTGGTATTGGCTCATGGAGAGAAGTACCTGCGCAGTAGACTAAGACAGACAAGTTGTGAGTTTTGATAGAAACCTTTGATATTTACCCTAAGGTAGCACAGAAGGTCTTAATCTATGTTAAAAAAATTCTGTGCCAGCAGGTAAAAATTAAGTGACTGAATGTTACAACTCATGCAGCTCATTTCTCTAGACATTTGCATTCAGGATGGGACAGAAGAAGCCAGATCCACATCAGTGATGATCAAGTGATCTTAGTGGCCTAAACCAGGGTAGGTTCTAGGCCACTATAAGTACAGGGATATTGTCAGCTCTGAACTACTTCAATCCATAAACCAGGCTAATTGGAATTGTAGTTTCCTTGCTGTAGTAACTAAAATAAATCTGTTCTACAAATAGCATGGCTGTAGGCACGCCCATAATTAAAGTAGCCCTATTTAAGTGACCCCTTCGTTTTTTGAAAGTTCTGTATTTCACTGAAGCTCTTTTTGTTTTTCTTTTCTTTTCTTTCTTTTTTTTCTTCTCTTCTCTCTGTCTTTTTTATTCTCTGTGTTCGGAATGTTGAAGGTTTCTTTCATGACTTATATAAGGTGAAGAAAGTCTACTTTCACTTAAAAAAATAATTAGGGAGTCTGAGGGAAGAAAGATTTAAGGATGCAATGTCATGAACAAGGTAGCTGATTTGAAACTAAATTAAAGGGTTTGGCTACCTTGGAGAAATTATTTTGAATAAATAAATTACACTTGCTTGTGAACAGTACCCTTCATACAGAGAAGCAATGCTGCAAGCCAAGGGGATAAAAACTCATGAGGAGTGCTGGAGCATGTTTTAGTCAGGGAGCATGTTCAATAAAATCGTTTGAAGAAGGCTGCCAACAAAAGATTGCTAGGATTTGTTTGGTCCTCACTGTTGCTCTTTCTATGATTCTGTGTAGGTGTCCAGGAAATCCTGATCATCAAATTATGAAAGTAATTCAATGTCTTAAATTTAAGTTATACCACCTGAAAGATACATTGGTAGTATACAAGTCCAGAATTTAGAAATAGGAAAGAAACAACACCTCCTTTTACTTACAGAACTATGTCAGTTTAAATCAGTTGAGGACTCAGTGTCTTTTCTAGGAAAATTCATACTCCTAGCTCACTCTACAGTACCTTTCCATTTTGTCACCTTGTAAAAGCCTTGCTGGTTTTTATCTTCTTTAATATCTTGACACAGTATTACTCCCAAACAACTCTTCACTTGAAATTCAGTCCCAATGGAGTGTCAATATAGGGACGCCAGAATGTGTGTCTCGAATACACACTGTGTATTTTGGGATTTTAAATGAGAAATAAGTCACACTGTAGTGTTAAGTCACTGCAAGGAATAAATGTCATCCAAGGAGAAAAAGTAACATATCTGCAATTCACAAAATACAACACTGAAATGTAATATAAAAATCTGTTTACCAGGAAAATAGACCTTGAAGTATATATAATAGGAATGGGGTTAGTCTATACCATCTATTCTTCTGTCCTTAAATGACGAATCTTCCAAAGCCCACTGTGAGCTCACCTATCCCTTTGCAGCAGAGGGCATTTACCTGATTTTGTCTTCCTGTTTTGGTTCCCCATGGAGGGAAGAAAACATACTTAATATTGAGCAGGATCAGTGCTGCCTTCCTCAGCATGAAAAGAGATTTGAAAAGCATTTCCACTGCATCACATCTTATTTTTTTTTCCAAATAACAGCCTAGCTCAAGACAGATGAGGGCACATCATTTTCCCACCATTTTTCCAGAAGTTTCTGAATGGGGCTATGAAGCCGCTGAACTTACAGTTGCTTTCAACCTGTGTGAAGATAGAAGAGCAGGTACTATAAATTATGGCAGAAAGGTTCCCGAAACCGTTGTTTGGTGGGGTAGAACCAAAGAAAATCTTCCTATAGCAACAAGGGAGGCTATCAGAGGACTTTGTTTCTCTGCAGTCATAAATCTGGATGACGAGCACCTAAACTCAAGAGAGGAAGAGGGAGATGGAATGTAATTTCCAGCAAGCATTTGAGGAAATGTTCCATGTATCTATGATTGCATTTGCTATTTATAGAAGAATAAAGCTTCCCCATTCAATAATCTGGAAGAAATTTTACCCACAGGAAGCTGAGATAACCTTTCTCACTCTGAGAGCTGGCTATGGATCTCACTAATCTTGTCCTGCTTCCCCCATCATCTAAAATTTTCTTACAAATTGATTGCAGCTCGTTTCTTTTACAAGCCTTGTCCTTGCTGAACTGAAAATACTGAATATTATACAACAAAGAACTACTTTTTAAAATGATTTTTGGAAAACCTAGATAATGCTATACTGCAGTGTAGGAATTCTGCTAAAATGATCATACATTTAAGTAACATGTCATCTTGTGCTGCAGTTATCAGTCACAGACAAGCTGTTCTGGTGTTTTACATGGATTGCCTCCTTTTAGCATTGCTGTTACATCCCAATTCTCTGGCAGCATGAACAGTGAAGCTGCTCAGGGGAACCCTCCTGTAGTGATCTAATAATCCAGAAATAATTGAAGAAACTAGCAGTAATGGAACTAGAACACTGCTCTTACCCTGAAAATTGGCTTACTTTGATTAACCAGTGCAAAAGAGTTATCAGAGTGTTTGTTGAATTTAACAAGTTAGAGGATTACTGGACTAGACACACACTTCTCTTATGAAGGTGAAAACATTGCTATAACGGTGAAAGATTGTTTGCTTGGTTTCTGAGGACAAATTTCTTTTTTATTTTACTCTTCCATGTCTGAAAGAAAAAGTATCTTTTGGAAGGCTGAATATTTTTGTTCCTCATTTCCCTTAGTACAGTAGGTTAAAGCTACACAATTAAGTAATAGCACCACAAAATGCCTCTTTTTTAATACCTCTTTGAGCAGGCAGTGTTCAAATCACCCTGGGGGAGGGGGAAGCATGAACTTCTAACATTTGCTCAGTGTGAATTTTCCTTTATATCATGAACACCAATGCTAAGCTCTTTATTTACTGAATTGTCTGGAGAATGGCAGCCAGGGCCTGCTCACAAACAGTAGCATGAGGCCCAAGATAGTTCTTCAGACTACCTTTAATCTGTCAATACAATCTGGAATGTAAGGATAGAGAAAAGAACCAGGGGGTACTGGTGGATGGCAAACTGGACATGAGCCAGCACTGTTCCCTGGCAGCACAGAAGGCCAACCATATCCTGGGGTACATCAAAAGATGCGTGACCAGCAAGACGAGGGAAGTGATCCTGCCCCTCAGCTCTGCACTGGTGAGACCTTACCTGGAGTACTGTGTTCATATGCAGAGTCCTCAGTATAGGAGAGACATAGACCTGTTGGAGCATGTCTGGAAGAAGGCAAAAAAATGATCCAAGGGATGGAACACCTCCCCTAAGAAAGCTGGGGCTGTTCAACATGGAGAAAAGAAGGCTCCAAGGTGACTGGATAGCAGCCTTTTGGTGCTATAAGAAGGAAAGGGACAGACTCTTTAGCAGGGTCAGTTGTGATAGAACATGGGGAAATGGTTTCAAATTAGAACAGAGAAGACTTAGATTGAATATAAAGAAAAATTTTTTTACAATAAGGAATAATGAAGCACTGAAAGAGGTTGTCCAGAGACGTGGTGGATACCCCATTTTCCTGGGCATATTCAGAGACAGATTTGGGCTGGACAGGGCTGTGAGCAATATGGTCTAGCTGTAGGTATCCCTGTTTATTGCAGAACAGTTGGACTAGATGACCTTTATTGGTCCCTTCCAACTCAAATGATTCTCTGATTCTATGGTTCTAAACTTGGTGGCACTCAAATGAGTGACTCAGAGAATTTGCAGCTGAATGTAGGTGTTCTCGCTTACTTTCTGGAAGGCTGCAGACAAACTAGTATAACTTGAGTTATGAATGTAGCTTTTAATGATCATACCCTAGCTGTATGTCTTTAAATATGCTCACTATTTTAATCCATGGCACTGCATTTACACACTTTGCCAGATGGATGTGTTCCATCTGTCCTTTTCTTCAATGGCATATCAAAAACATTACCTCAGACATTAAATCTGCACAGGGGTTAGCTATGGTCGATAATTTTTTTCATCATCTGTCAAAGTCCATGAATGATCAGTGATCTGGATAAATGCCACAGTATTATTCTGACCAATAAAGGACAGAGAGGAAGAGGGGGAGACTTATAAGGTGTCCAGCAAGCAACAGACAACATTTTTGGTACAATAAATGCTAAAAATAATTTGGAAAATAGGAGTCAGAGTTCTGTGAATTGTCACCATTAGTGCGGCTGGAATTAAGGGTAAACCTGAACCAGTGCACAGGTAGCATTGTGCACAATAGAATTTTCTATGCATTAATCACTTTAATGTTTAATTTCTGTGAATCTTGGCTCCTTATGCAGAGCAGGGCAGAATCTTAAGTACTACTGCCTGTGGTGCAGAAGCCAGACATATCATCAAGTGCACAAGGGCAGGAACACAGCATCAATAGGAGATGCTGTGCTGGCTGGATTTGTGATGATTGTCTCACTGATACACAGCTGGATGGTACACACTTCATTTTCCTGTTTTTGCTTCTTGTTTTTTTCATAGCAATCCTTTTAAAGTAAGAGTTCTGCAGACATTTGGAAACAGTCTGTCATCACGTACATCTGTGCAGACTTGCACCCCATCCCCTGAGCGAATCCCGGATAACAGGAATATTCTGTTAAGAAGAGATACATTCTGCTGACAGGGGCTTGTGTGCTTACACATGCACCCAGGTTGTGACTGATAGTTTCCAGAGGTGTGTTAACAGTGTTGAACTGCTTTTGCATTTTCCACTTGTGGTGTTGTCATATAGTGCCTGGTTTCTGGCTGCAGTTTTTGAGCTCAGCTGGTCAGGATTTACAGCTGCTCAGGAGTTCACCCCCAGCTCTTAGCAGCCCTGTTTTGATTGAGAATGGCTTTTCTCTTGGCTGGAAGGCATGCAAATAAACATGCAGATGAACGGGACTTGATCAGAAAGATGGGTTGATTCTAGGACACCTTGCTTTAGGGAAAGAGGTCCCTAGGACCTCAGAAATGGAGAAAGGAGATACCAAGCTTGTCTTTGAAGACTGGGCCAGCCAAGGACACTGTTTATTAGTGTCAGCAAAGGTGGTACAGTGACCAAAGCAAAGGAGGCTTCAGCCAGAACCATTTTATGTCTTCTCCTCCTGATTCATGCTTTATCCCTGCTGGTGTTTGCTCCACTTCTTTCTCCACCTGCCACCTTGCTGACATTGCTTCTTCAGCTTTACGACACAGCACCAGCTGATATTCACCTCATTAAAAGCAGTTTCTAATAAACAGCAACCATGCAGGTGCTCAGAAGCATAGTCTGTTCTGTTATGAGCAGGACAAAGTTTCTCTTTGCCCTGTGTATATGCTAAAATATAACGGTGAGGCAGAAGGGCAGATGATCAGCTGAACTCCTCCATGCACCCTTGGGATACAGCATCCACAAAATAGCGTGCCCACGTGGAGCTTTTGCAACATGTTCTGCAGCACAGATTTGTGGCTCCTGAGCATTTGTGTTGACCTTGTTGAGGAACCATTCCTTGTGTGTAGCTGGAGGAGTAGCTGCTCCCGCTTGCACCTTCAGACGCTGGGTAGATGGGTGGCAAATGGGCAAAGCAATCCTTTCCGTAGTTGTCTTCCCATTAGGAAGGAGGAACTGTCACTCCCTGCCACTCTGCACGGAGTTGTGGCTTTCCTTTGAATGAATCCCATGCTAATAACATGTAGAAGCAGCCGAACTGAAATGCAGAGTGGAAAGCTGACCCTAAGGGAGAAACGTGGGGAAGCGTGATTCTGAGATTCTGTGATCAGGCTCTCGTGGGGCTCATGGTGTGAGCTGAGAGTGCTCAGAGGAGGAGCAGACACTGAGCTGTGTAGGCACACAGTGGTACCATGTGTTGTGAACCACCATAACGTTGTGGGATTCGTACACATCTATTGAGGGGGAGCCAGAAAAACGGCTGCTGAAAACATGCTGCGACAGATGCATGTTTAAAAGAAAGCAATTGCAGCACCATCATATATGTATCTGCCCGTCTGCAGATAATAACATTGGTAACTCTAGATGTCTTTTGGGAAATTCTTCTCCTTTTATATTTTATTAAATAATAATTTTCAGACAACTGAGTCATCACAGCACAACAATGGTAAGGTATTTTTAAAAGTGAATATTTTCACTGGTGTTTGACAAATATCGACTCGCTTTCACTGGAGAGATTGTTTACATAAGAATAAGGAACATATCCCTTCAGAAGAAAGAAACATACCTCTGTCATTCTAGAAGTATCTGAAAGAAAGGGGAAGAATAGGAGAAGGAGAGATAAAATGGGAGAAGTTATAAATTAGGATATTTCAGTACAATTAGCTGCAGATATTCTATATATTTAGTTCTGATACTTTATAAATACAGATATTCTGATATTCTAACTATATATCATATTCTCTGTTTTTATTCTTAATGATGTGCAGCAAAGAAACAAATGGTTAATGTTTAAGACTTAGTATACCATTAAACACAAAGGCTGAGTGATAGGCACTTGAATAATTTAGTCTATTGGCAGACAGACTAAAATGATAAAAAGTGACATGTCTAAACATTAATTTCGGCTTATACTTCAGTTTGCTTGCTGTTATTATGCATTTTTATTTTCCTTGCTCATACCTGACTTACACAGAAAGCCTATTGCTCATTCTGAGTTCAAGTTCAGGTTTGGTCATTCATTCACACTGTTAAATGCTGGTCTTTAATAAAGGCATTTTTCTTAATGGTTTACTTAGTATTTTTGTATACACTTTGAAATAATGCAAATACTAATTGTTATCTTTAGCTTCCACATGTATAATTCTTTGGCACAATATTAAAACAAAGTACTGAGACTGTGAGACAAAGAAGAAACTCAGTTCCTATTCATAGCCCTGCAGAGATTGACTTAGAATAGCTTCTCTGACCCACTTTGCCAAGTGGGGTGACATTTCAGGCACCCTGGTGCTGCCTCTGGTGAAGCTGGGGAAGACCCACCATCCATGAATGAGCATGAATAAGAACTTTGGCTATTAAGATTTCTGCCTTGTGAGCAAAAAGAAGTCTGGGGCTTCTGTTTGGTTTTCCTTTCCAAAGCAGGTTCTGATATTTTGATGGAAAGTACTTTACAAATACAAAATAGGAGCACACACTTCCCAAGTAAGCAAATAAGCTTAGTAATGATAGTCACACCCATTGATCTAGTCACTGTACAGTCACAACAGACGACAGCTCTTTCCCTGCAAAATCACAGGATTAAGGGAGGACAGATGGGACAGCTGTAGCAAAAAGTGAATTTCCAGGAAGGATGAGGTCGTAGTGGTCAGTCTGAAATGCACTTACCTTAGCTCGGTTATCTCACCAAAGTGCTGTTGGTGGTGCAGAAAAGAGAATTTTGAGATTGGATGGTGGGAGAAATTAAAATGTATTAGTTGTTCTCAGGGTCCTGCTCCCCTCCAGTATATAGTGGCATTAACAAAAAACAGAAGAGTAACCAACACTGCCACAATCCATACAAATGTTAAAAGGCTGGTTGGATCCTGCACTGTGCCACCAAATACTGCAGCTGACAGAAACCCAGTGTTTTCTGTACCAAGATGTGTATTTTGTATTAGAAAGGATTATTCCAGTATATTATTTACTAATAAATTATTACAACCAAGTTGTGTGTATCTGAGCAGTTGCAGTGACAGTTTCACATAGCCTCCAGCCCTCAAGAGGAATGACTTGATCACTTCTGTTCTTTAACAGGAGCTAATGACTTTTGCATTTCCTTGCCACCTCCACTTGTAGGATGTTGGTAAAATTAAGAAAAATTGCAAACTTCCTAAAGGTCTGTAGGGAACTTAAGTTATTCAGTCTTATTCATGTGAGTCAGGGTTGTTGAAATGATGTGACTTTACAATCATTTAGGAAAAAAAAGTGAATTTAAAGTGTTTTTAAGCTGGAATCTACTCTCCCTGTTTCTGGAAGTGCTACTGAAAAAATTATATAAATTCACTAAGACCATTGCCACAGACTAGTGCTGTCTAGATTCAGGATGTATCCATACTGTGAAAAACCAAAGGGATTTGAAGGAGATGTTTTTCTGTAAAGGATTTTAATAAGAACTGTGATCGTTCTGTTATTTAGCTTGGAATTGTGCCTGCAGCCTGCCTCAACCCGTATTGTACAAATATGTTACACAGAACCATTATAGGTGCAGCTTCCAGCCTTGATTGTGTCTGGATGAAACAATCTGGTGAACATCATTGATGTACTGGAGATAAGAGTAGTGAGAAAGGTCCCTTCTTACAGCCTGTGCTGTGCTGTAGTCTGTTTATCAAATTGTTGGTAAACAAGTGGAAGGAAGAAAGAGAAGAAAGGAATCCTCTGAGACCAGACAGCCTTACTAATAATTTTCAAAACCTAGTTTCAGTTTTAAAATCATTACTTTCCAGGAGTCTTTGATAATGTATGTAAGTGTTTTCTTATTTTTGTAACTGTCCTAACTCTGGTTTGTCTTCTCTTTTCTCCTAGTGGAGTTTTTATACTGTGATTTGGCTTCCATGAAGTCTATTCGGCAATTTGTGCAGCAGTTTAGAGCAAAGAATTGTCCACTCCATGTGCTGGTGAATAATGGTGAGTTCCATTCCTCTTTAACACATCTGCATGGGGGGAATGTGACAAACAGGCCTTTCTGCTATCTCTTCACATTTTGGATTGATTGTCTGAACCAAACAGCAGGTTACAGCACTGCTGCATTAACAGGGATGTCCTTCTAGGAGTTAAATTGCAATGTATGTATGAGCATCAGCTGAGCACATTGAGCACCTGGGTGCCACGTCTCCTTATGATGTTATCACAGGCTGCTTGCTGTGTTGCTTAGCTTTCCAGCACTAAAACTCATGCAGTGGCAGCAGAATCTGAGCATTGCTTAAAACGAAGCAAAGCAAAGGAAAAATGTACTTCATGGCTGTAGAAAAGCAGCTTTTTGACCTTTGGACTTTCAGTCCCTTTGTGTTTTCCCTGTATGAACACATGCGTTCAATGTGTCTTTGTGGTGAACTGGATTTGGGGGTCAATCTGTTTAAAACACGATCCAGTAAAGTATCCAGAGGCCTCAGAGCAGTCACTGCTCAGATCAAGCTGCTGCTGGAAGGTTGTCCATCAAGATGCATCCTCAGTGGTCACAGAACAAATTAAAAGGATGATATTTATCTTACAGTCATACAATTATCAAATGAATCTCATTACTCTTAGGGACTTAAACTTTGTTATGCAAATACTTGCCATCTAATTATTCTTTGCAGCCACAATATTTTTTGGAAACTAGCCCATACAATAATTTTCCACCGAAGCCCTGTATGCCTAATGTGCACTTTCCTAAAGGGGAATTTTCTCCTATGTTTAACTGGGGGAAAAACCTTCCAGCAACAGTTTAGGCTTCTTACATAAACTTTCTGCTGTTATATCCCACTGCTCTTGTTTTCCCAGTTATTTGCATGTGTTTTTATTAAGGCATCCCAAAGAACACTTTCTTTTTCCTTGTGCACCCTTCAGTCCAGGTGAGGGCAAACGTGCTGCAAAATAAATGATTTTGTTACATCTGTTGATGCCTTGAAGAGCTCTCAATAAGGCAACTATTGCAATAAAAATTCAAGAATATTTTATTTCATGATTGATATGAAACATTTATGAAATATTCAAGGAAGTGTTCATTTTTATGTCATTAGCCAAAAAACCCTATCATTTTTATTTTAACTGTGAAGAACTTAACAGTAATGGATATCCAATCCTGGCTACAAAATTTCCCTTGTTGTACATGCCTTCTTTTAAAGATGCACAGTGCAGGCTGTTACACAGATAGGAACAAAACTGCATCTTGAACACATACAATTTTGTGGAACAAAAGTGTCTGTGACCTTTGAGGGCAGCCCCTAACCTCCATTAGTTTCCTACCAGAGCAAGGGTAGGGCTTTTTTATAGGGCTTGGGGACAATGTGGGAGAAATGATGGGCCTAAAATAACAGCACGGATGGAAATCCTTCTGAAGTAAAGGGCTAGGTTCTGCCCTAGCTGCTGCTGAAGCGGGAAAGACAAAATTGCAGTTAGATGAATCTTCTTGGTCAAGAAACTAAGTTAGATAAAAATAGATCTCATAATATGCTTAACAGAAGACCAAAGACCCAAAGCTTCTTTTGGGAAGGAAGTTCTAGACTAATATTTTACTGAATCAAACTCTTTAGCAGGGTCTGTTATGATAGGACAAAGGGAAATTATTTCTAAAACAGAGGATATTTAGATTGGATATAAGATAAAAGTTTCTTTATGATCAGGATGGTGAGGTACTGGAATAGGTTGCCCAGAAAGGTGGTGGGTTCCTCGTTCCTGGAGACATTCAAGGTCAGGCTGGGCAGAACTCTGAGCACTGATCTTGCTGTAGGAGTACCTGCTCATTGCAGGGGAGTTGGACCAAGTGACATTTAAAGGTCTCATCCAACTCAAATGACTGTAGAATTCTATGATTTTCATGACCTACTGGAAAAATGTGATTTCACTTAATGCTTGGTTAAAAACTACTTAAAGCTTGAAAGGGATTCAATTGTTAAAAAAAAATAAAATCTTTTTAGAAGCAAGACTGAAATGAATGGTCTGACCCTGTTATTTACTCAGACTTTAACAGAATCAAGGAAGTGATCCCATCCAAAGCTGCTGTAAAGACTCCCTTACAATTAAGTTGGTTTCAGACCATTACCTGGCATATCACCATCCTCCACTTTGAAAAGCTCTTTTCCCCATTTTATGGCTGTTTTTGTTTTCTGCTATAAATAATCTGTAGCATTCCATTTTATTCCTAGTGTTAAGGTGAAAATCCATGTGTTCTCAAGGTATATATAAGGAAAAAAAAAATCTAATTGGTATGCAATGGTCTGAGGCAAAAACCTTTGCATCTTGTCTTGACTTTCCATCAGTACTGAGCACATACAAGAAAAATGCTGTTATTTGGGCTAATTAGTAGTCTTCTTCTTGTCACTTCTCCTTCTCTTTTATGCAGCTTGTTCACTGTTATGCAATGCATGGAGGAAGCAGATTCAGTCCATTGTGGGCTGCAGAGCTAGAGGCACTACCCACTCAAAAAACTCATTGCAGTCACCAGCTTCTCTGCCTCCATTGTGCAATCCTCTAGAAACAAATCTGGGTTCCCAGGAGGACAGGGCTTGCAGTAGCTTTTCTTTATACAGACAAGTTATTGAGTATGTTTGTCAGAAGCATGTATGCTTTCTGTCAGAAAACTTTGTCAATAGCAAGACAATTGTCATGGCTAATACATGGCTTAGAGAATTCCCGAAAAGACGTGATGGATTTTCTGTTTCAATGTATGCACCTAAAATTGTAGACTTGTTAGTATCGTGTAGTACTTTGTTATTGCGTACCAAACTTGAAGCTCTAGCGCTCTTGATTTCAAGAATATCTGTTTTCTGAAGGTAGAACCTTCAGGCCAGACATCTGGTCAGTATATTTGTAGGGAGTCATATATTTTTAAGAGCCTGACCCAAAGTCTATTGGGTGTAATAGAAAGTTTCTATTAGGTTTTGAAAATGGACTTTGTGTGGGATCCATGATTTCTGAATCACAACACTGGAAATCTAACAAATATGTTCCTGTCTTCACAGGACCAAGAGTTCTATTAATAAAGACTGTATTCTTTTATTATTTTTAATGTAAAAACAACATGAACTGTTACATTGCGTTTCTCTTCACAATATATGAGTGTTATTTAATTGCTTTAAGTTAAAATCTTTTATTGATGTATATAATCACGTCTCTATGTTAGTGATCTGTCCACATCGTATCTCCATGAATATTTATTTTTGTGACAGTACATGATATTTTATGTGGGCTTTCCTGAGCCTAACAAAAACACGGTCATTTCAGGATGAACAGAGGAGAGTTCTGACGTTATGCAATAATGCGAATTATGTAATTAACATTGAAATGTTATTATAGGTGATTTGGAATGAATTAATATGTTAGGTAAATAATCAGTACTACATGATGGAATTCTGCAATTTCTGAGGTTGCTGGTGATTTAAAAAAGAAAAATGTATGTGCTCTCCATCACTTGCTTGGCTCAAGATCTAGTTGGAAATTAATTTAATGCCAAACTCCTGAGTTGCAAAATATTCTCCCAGAGCAAGACATTCAGATCCCACAAGAACTTCAGTAAGGTTTAGGTATCCAATTGCTTCAGGCATTTTAAGAAGTCTAACATGAACATTCAGGGCTTTCAAAGGGGAGATTAGTGCACTGTAGTCACCTCTTCTCTTTTTGTTATAGTTGACTTTAGCATATACATTTAACTTTCTAATTTCTAATTTGAAAGGAAAAATTTGGTTGAATGCACACATGATTTCAGCTGACAAATAAAAGCCTGATGTTCCATTGCTTTGCTTTCTGCATCAGTAATGTGCATGCTCAGCTCTTGTTTTTTTTAAATAAACAAAACATGTTTAAAGATGCAAATATGGCATTGCATAAACATCTTTTAAAAAAAAACAAAATGTGCTAGTGGTAAAAAGGGAAAAAATGTTGTGACACCAAAATATAATACATCTTCTGCACAGGGAAAAAGAAGCGAAAAAGAGGTTAGCTAAATAGCTACAGGATGGATACAGTTTAGAAAACTTAACCTGACAAAAAGTCAGAATAATGCATCTTCTAGTTCACTAATTTGCAACTGGTGTCAATTTTTGTTGTTGTTGGTTTTTTTTGTTTGTTTGTTTTTGTTTTAAGAGCATTTAGCATATTACAGCATTACAGTAGTGTAATCATCTAATACAGTCATTAAAATAGTGTTAGGATTTATTGAAAAGACTTCTATCTACATGAAGCTGCAGAAAGAACAGATGTAAACATCATGTAAAATTCCATAAACAGTAGTCACTGATTCATGTGAGAGATAGTTCTTCTAAATTGAATCAATCATTTTTTTTTCTGTGTGCTAGAAATTTCCAGATGTCCTTCAGATAATGCTTTTACTTATGTGTTCTTTGCGGTACTTAATGACCTTAAAACCACATGAGCTAATACTAAAATCACATCTTTAGCGACAACAGTACCAAACGCAATGTTGTCTAATTCATTAAAAATGACATAGCAACTACTTTCTCTGTTGCAGTTTACCAAATGGTTTGTAGTTTGGCCTACAGAACAGAAAAAGGCTGAAATGCAATTACATTTAGTGAATGTCTTGGCATGCACACAAACAGAAAAAAAATTAGAGATTTCAGTATATTATTAGCCAATTGTAGGCAGATTACATTTAATACGTTTTGGTTTGAAATCTGTATGAGCCAATTTAAAATCAATAATTCTGAGCTAGTGAATAATTCAGAGGTCCATAATCCATAATTTGTAGATCGTCTGAGAAATCTCAGTCTCTTGACAGATTGCATAAGTCTCTATAATCTTCCCTCTTTAGTGTCTACTGCAGAATAAAAGCTGTATCTGTAGGTAAGCTTGTGAAATATCAATATATTCCTTTGTGCTACCTACCCGCAGTTCAGCCATGTGGAGTGTGGGCAAATCCCTTGCATTGAACCATTTGCATGGAGAAGTCCCATGGATGCTGTCATGGTTGGTCACACATTAAATTATTGTTGTGACTGAGTATTTGTAAGAACAAATCTTCAGAATAAATGTGAGATTTGAGGGTTAGGAACAAGGGAACGTAACAAAAGTAAGCAGTTTTGTAGGTTCTTACTTACAGATGTTATGGATTGGTTAGGTTTAAACATGATTACTTATGTTATAGCAGTGAGATCCTGAAAAGATCCTGGCCCGCTGGATTAGATAAGATCCAGCTCCCCTCTCAGTAGCAGCTGCAGGCTGCGAAGACTATAGAATGGAGAGAAGAGAAACCAATCCAGAGAAGTGGAAAATCACTGGGGAACTTTCCCCGAGGGAAAGTTAGTGAGGAGGATTGCTGTTGACTCCAGCGGAACTTGGATTTCACCAGAAATAATGCTTTTCCTCCAGTCATACAGGAGGCTATGATGAACTCAGGAACTGGTCTCACATGGATCTTATTCCAGTGTCTTGATTGCAGGATCATTTTTCATCTGTACACTGCCATGAAGACAAATTAGAGCAATATTTAATTGAAGATGAGGTGAAAGAGAAGAGAGAGGAGGACAGGCAGGGAGAACAGGGAGAAATAGTGGAAAATAAGCAGAAAGACAGCTGGTCCTTTGCCCGTATGTGGTGGGTGATAGTAGACATCATGAGAGAGCTGGGCCTTCGGGACATGTTTAGAGCTGAAAAAGGTCCTCTGAATTTGGTTTAAGATGAATTTCCCACAGATGATGGGAAAAACTAGAAGAGTCGTATGAACAGTAACATACAATATTAATTTGTTCTATAACCAGATTTTTTTTAAGACCGATGAAACATTCAGCCAGATTTCTCAGCAGCGCTATCTTTATTAGAGAAATGACTGGAAATTATGTGGAGGTTTGCTAATCACATGCACTTTACAGGTGTTAGCTGCCTTGGGTACCGGAGGCAGCTTGCCTGAGCACAGGTATCACATCACTGCTCCTACTGACAGTACCCAGCCCTGCTAGTCCAGAGCCAAGAGTCATTCAATGCCCACATCTACTTAGCACCCAGATTTTTAGCTACAGTCATCAGCTAGAGCTTTTGTTGTGCTTGGATAGCACTGCTGTCTGCCACTACGAAACGTATCCTATATAAAGATATCAGATTTCTTGTAAGAGGTTTATTTGTTATTTGAATTACTAATATGTCAGAAGAGCACCTTTGGGTTACTTCCGAGTGTCAGGCTGTAAGGATTGTATTCATTAAAATCTTGACTTTTGTTTGATGTTATCTCTGTCTTTCTAGTTATTTCCAAAGCTTTTTCTGTGTCTGGGATATCAAACGTTTTATGAAAAAGGAAATGTCTCAGGCTCCATATGCTGCAGGTTCTTGACCCACTTCCTTTTATGTCCTGAATACGATTTTTTTATCAGTAGAAGACAGATACAAAATTCAGCTATTGATGGATTAGGAAACCCAACTGGTTCTGCTTTAGTGTTTGGGACATTTGCCACTGGCTTTTCTGAGAGGCAGGAATAGGCCATGGTTTATTCTAACTTAATCTTTTTATAGCTTTTGGGTAAAATATTTTTTACACAAAGTGCAAAACAAGGTATTTTAATTCTAGAAGAGCTTTCTATTGAATTAAAAAACTATGATTGACTTTCCTATTTTCAGGTTGTGAGCGGGATAACTCACCACTGTGCCACCACAAATAACAAATAATTTACTGAGCATATACTTAGGATTTATTTACTTTTTTCTAGCCAGAAATGATAACATATGCTTGGATTTATTTTAGTGTAAAACCAAAACCTCACTTATGGATCATATTTTCTTTTCAAAGCTGATACCTTTTCTGGGGAACTAGCGTGTATTCTTGTATATCCACTGTGTTGCAGCATGACACTAAATCCAGAAGCAAATCAGAGGTATTATATAACCTGTTTTCTGCTGAACCCTGCAAGGTTTGAATTTTTGCTGTTACCATCCTTGAATAGAGACAATCCCATAGAATCTTAGAATCATAGAATGCCTGGGTTGAAAAAGACCTCAAAGATCAAAGATCAGGGGGTTTCAACCCCCCTGCTATGTGCAGAGTCACCAACCACCAGACCAGGCTGCCCAGAGCCACATCCAGCCTGGCCTTGAATGCCTCCAGGGATGGGGCATCCACAGCCTCCTTGGGCAACCTGTTCCAGTGCCTCAGCACCCTCTGTGTGAAAAAATTCCTCTTAATATTCAAACTAAACCCCCTCAGTCTGGTTTAAAACCATTCCCCCTTGTCCTATCACTATCCACCCTTGTAAAGAGCTGTTCCCCCTCCTGTTTATACTCTCTCTTCAGGTACTGAAGTGTCACAATGAGGTCTCCTTGGAGCCTTCTCCAAGCTAAACCGTCCCAGTTGCCTCAACCTTTCCTTGTAGAAGAGGTGCTCCAGCCCTTGATCACCTTAGTGGCCCTCCTCTGGACTACATCTTCCTTTCTTTTTTTCCCCTTTAACTTGTCTTTGCCGGAAATACACAATTGTTTAACTCTGTTGGCGTAACCAATGCAGTCCACTTCTCAGTTGTGTAGTAATTCATGAACACTATCAGCTGGCATTGCTCACTTTTCAGTTCCTCACCAGTTAGAACAATTTCAAATGTGTAGGCTAAAAGTTTTGATGCCAGCTATTTGTCTTAGGCTGATTTATTTTTATTTAATATTTGTAATGCTAGATAGGAAAGTTTATGTGTTTTCAGATAAGAGCAAGAAAAAACATCGTCTATTTTTTTTATGATGCCAAAACTGATGTCAAGTTTCTTTAAAAAAGATCTTCACATGTTATCATATTTTGGAATTGGGACTTGATTACTGGCACGATGCTGCCTTTGTGTCAGAGATGGATGAAATCTTCAGCACCAGTGGAACATTCCCATGCTGCATTGAAACAGAAACATGTTAAGCATTTCAGTGTGAAAACTGTTTTTCACTTTCTAACAGCTAAAGAGTTGCCTGTACCAAGCATGTCCTTACTTGGGACTGCGCAGGTCTTGCTTTGATTCATAGCTGAGGCACAGCTGTGGAGAAGGAAGGTGATTTCTGCACTCTCTGGACCTAAATGTCTCTCTGCACATGCTGGCTGCTGCCTGTTTAGATGTAAGGACAAAACCAATGCTGTGGTAAAGGGAAGACCCAGTCTGAATGTAGATGGGTCAAGACTGTAACTTGCAAGAGAGAGATTTATACAAGAAGCCAGGGTGTGGAGAACTGAACTAGAAGAGTGTCAGCTGAGGATTTGAGGGTTTCGAACAGTCAGGCTGAGAGGTTAATAGGTAAAGATGGCAGAAGAGTGAGTGAAGAGTGAAGAGTCAGATGAGAACCTTTAGGATGGGGAAACACCCAATGGCAGAACATTGGTGTTTTCTAATTGAAAGACTTTTAAACTATGAATGTAGCATATATTACTCAATCAAGAAATACAAAGGGAGCAAGTAGCAAGGGAGAAGTTGGGATTGGTAGTGAGGATGAAGAAACACACACTTTATTTGGGACCTCATTATAATCTCTCTCTTTTGTTTAGCCTCTGACTAATCATAAAATTTTTACAAATTAACTTCCACCTATCCCCGTGTCACCTGTGGTGGAAGCTGAGCCAAGGAAGGGGAGGCTGGTTGGAGATTCCCAGCCCCATAAGGGAATCAGACTTGGACCGGAGGGAACAGAGACTGGTGTGTGAGTGGAAGCACATGCAGGAGGCATGGTGAGATTCCATGGGATCAGGCACAAAGGACTAGGATAGCTGGGGAAGAAAATTAGGGACAGTGAACTCACTATTTGCAGGGGAGAGGCAGATGAAACTGGTAAGAATGTCTGGGGCTGAACCTCTCCCCAATGCACACATGCTGCTCCTCGATGAGATTGATGTTGGGTCACCTGATGTTGGGGTAGGGGAGAGAGCAGAATGCAGGCAGGGACTTCTTCTCAGTGGTGATGCACTGGAACTGACTGCCCAGAGAGGTTGTGGATGCCTCATCCCTGGAGGCATTCAAAGCCAGGCTGGATGTGGCTCTGGGCAGCCTGGTCTACTGGTTGGTGACCCTTCATACAGCAGGGGCGTTGAAACTATATAATCTTTGAAGTCCTTTTCAATCCAGGCCATTCTATGATTCTGTGATTCTGGGAAGAGGCAAGGGAGACCTGGGGACACCTCTGTTCTGCAGCCCAGGTCTCAGTTCTAGCAGCAGTGAACAAACTTACTTTTAGGTGTCCAGTCCCCTCCAAGGTATGTCCATGCATGCTAAGACTGTGTCCCACCACTGAGAACAGACACATGCCCTGGTGTCTGAGGGTCTGGTCCCCTGGTAGGACTCTAGGTGCCATCTAGATCACTATACTACAGCATAAAATTTAGGTGGTGGTGTTCACTATAGCATATTTAGGAGAGAACTAGACTGTGCTGATGTATAGCTAGAAAGATCCACTGGTAGAACTTTTGGTGTATGCATGTGCAAGCTACTGCAATTTGAGAACTCTGTTAGTGGGGAGGTTTGCCCTGTGTGCCTGCACTCGTGGAGGGAAAAACACAAAACCTGTTCGTAGAAAAGGCTTTGCTCTTTCATTTGGAGTAATGCTTTCTCTTCATTTTTCGCCTTGAGAATGTGTCTCCTGCAAACAGCAAGAATTAGGTAAATGTGGTTATATAGGTTCTTCTCCTGCTGTGAAGACATCACTCATAGAACTGATCTCTTGTACTGCTGACCAGCCCTCTGGGTTGCTGGGAATAACAGGCTGACATGTGGGGATGCTGCATCCAAATGTAGCTCTATGAGCTGTCTAGGAAGAAAGGCATTTTGATCTGCATCTGGAAGAGAGATTTTAAATCTTACCCATGTTACTTTTCATTTAAGTGTTTTTGAGAGAAGTAGCTTTAAAACCTCCAAGTAGCTCACTGTAAATAATCTTAACGAATGGAATACTTGTATTTTTAAATCTATAGTAGAGTTGAAGGATGTCTTGTGCAGCTGGAGATACAGGAATTACAACAGTGTTTACCTTCATCTGCAGCACAGGCAAGCATGATACAAATCTTCTTATATAAGCCAATAAAAATGTGGTATGCCTGGGCAGTAATGCTTTCATCTCTCATAAACTTATACTTTTTAGATTCATTATACTGTTAAAATCACATAAGACTTGTTCATTGATGGATCCCAGATAGCTTCATTGGAAATTTTTATAGGCAGTCATGATAGATGAATGATTGCAGAGACAGTTCTCTGGAGTTACATTCATTCTTCGAGAAAAAATATCCTCCATTCTCTGTTGCCTACTCATTTTAATAAAATGATAAGTTTTGTTTTTTTTTTAAATGTTATAGCTAATTGATTAAGTTACAAATTACAATACATAAATAACTGTGGCACATTGAAATGTATTACTTTGTAATAAGAACAGTCACTCAGCATAGTTGCAAAATCTCACACCAGTGTGTCATTCTGGCAGTTTTCTACATGCATGCTGTCAGCCTCTTTCCTGAACATTTCAGTAACAGCTAATCAATTGCAAAGCAAAAGCTCATTCTCAGTTTACTTATTAATTCATTTCCTATTGCCATGGTCCTATCAGTGGCACTTTTTTTTGTCTGAAAACAACCTAACTAAATCTGAGGAAAGAGTATAAAGAAAGGTTGTATCAGAACTGAGGCATTTGGAATTAATGGCCTACATGCTGCCTCTTCAAACTTCACATGCACTCCAAAAAAACCACGGAGACTGACTAATGGTAATTAAAATCAGACAGATATTTGGTACTATTCTGCACTGGAAGAATAAGCAAAACCATTCTTAGTTCACAGTGAATAGGTAAGATGGAAAAAAAAAAAAAAATACATACAAAATAGTATTGGATTAATTTAAAGAATTAAAAATAGAAGCAGCTTTCATTCTTTGAGTTACCTTTCAGGCCCTTGAGTAAAGCTGATGACATTTCTGGACAAAGGAAAATCAATAGCATACCACTTTTAGTACCTACTGAATGTTAGGTAGTTAATAATTAAAAAAAAAAAAGAAGAAGAAGAAGAATATTTTTTCCTTGTGTCAGAAAAGCAGCCAAGTTCAGTTTTCTGTTGGGTATTGCTTTGCACACTCACTCTCAGAGAACTAAAATGGCTTCTCCTCAACTGAGAGAAAGTTCAAATTTCAGAGCATCATTTTTTGAAAGCCTTGATATGAACCACGTCAAAAGTGTTCAGAAAAATCTCTGTCTTTCAAAGATTTTATTATTAATAGTATTTGATCTGCTCTTGAAGAGAAAACGGGAATTGTACCAGCAGCAAACCCAAGCGAGAGTGGTTGTGCTTGCTCAAGCACTTGACCACATTTCTGCTCAGGGCAGTCAGTGCAGAATAGGGCCAGTGGGAGCAATGGTGGTCTGTACAGCCATTGCTTGCTGGCTGTGATTTGCACCGTGGAAAGTTTAGGTTGGTCATTAGGAACAACTTCTTCTCGAAAAACACGATGAGGCTGTGGCACAGGCTGCCCAGGGAGGTGGTAGAGTCTGTCCGTGGAAGTGCTCAAGAAACGTGTAGATGTGTCACTGAGGGACATGGTTAGTGTACATGGTGGTGTTGGGTTGATGGTTAGACTAGATGATCTTGAAGGTCTTCTCCAACCCTAATGGTTCTGTGGTACAGCTGAATAGCTGTAGCACCCACCCGCAGCATTTCTCCCTGGACAAATTCCTCTATCCCTCTGTCTGACTGCCAGCAGAAATTTGTATGCTTACTGGAAGGCCTTATAGTGACCCAAAGCTCAGGGAGACCAAGAGGCAGCATTTGGGGATCACATCTGCTTTGCTGTGCAAGGGCTGTTCTTTGTTCTTTTTCTGTCTTGGACTTCCAGTTGATCTGTGTTGCTGCTAATATACATCTTACAAACTGTTTTCCTCCTTTTCCAAGTTTTAGAGCTTTGGAAGGCAGGATGAGCCCCAGAAAGGTGCAAATCATTTCCTTGTACCAGCCCCAGTACTCACAGATGCAGTGCTGCTCCCATCTGCCTTCCAGCAGCTCATGCCAAACTCCATCTCTGCTAAAACTCACACTGCAGCCGGCTGAGACTTTGGTTCCCTCCCAGCCTTTCCTTCCTTTCCTCATCCCAGAAAAAAGGACAGCTCCAAGTTCCAACAGAGCTTGCCTCAGTATCTATCTGTTCATCCATAAGCTTCACACCAGTGTTTAGTCCAGGCCTCTGTTTCAGATGTCATTGTATGCTACATCTGCAGGTTTTGGAGGAAAAGGAAGTGTTTTTGTTCCACTGCTATGTGAGCAGTTGCACCATACATCAGAGTAAGTGCTGCTGAGGAATGAGAATACTGTGGGACACCCAGACAGACAGCCTCTAATTTGTGTCTCTCCATTATTAAAGATGAGATTTGTCATGCAGAGACGCCGCATCCGGTGACTGGGTTTTCCCATCATTCTGAGGGACCTGGGAAAGTGGCTGTGATGACAGAGATAACACCAGTCAGAGCTTGCATCGAGGCCAGGCGTGTAATCTGCACTTTGTTTCTCTCATTGATTTCATCAGCCGGCGGAGTGGAGGAAGGGCTTTGTTCATGTGTGCTGTGTTGCACCCAAGCCTTTCACTTGTACTATTTCCTTTCTGCCCCTATGCTTTCTCTCCTTCCTTCTCCTCACTCACTCGCTCTGTTTCTCCAGTTGTCTTATGCTCCCTTCCTCACTTGCATTTTCTTTTCCATCTTACAGATGCATAACATAGGTTTATGCATTTTCTTTATGTCCTTTAACCATTTAATTTTCCCAATTTTTCATGCTCATTCTCTCCCCTGACTGCATAATGCAGCACAACAACAGCATGGCTAATCTCCACTCCTACAAAATGTTCTTCTTTTCCTCTGGACTGCGCTTCCTCACAGTGCCAGCAATTTTTGACATGCGTGTCCATTAAGCAGCTGGCAGTCCATAGATGAATCTACAGGTGAAACTATAGGTATTAGCCATGCTAAAGAGATCTTGAAAGTACAACCTGTTCAACCTGAGCCGCAGTGGCTCAGCAAAGCCGTCTGATGGTTGAATCCTCTTAAAGAAGGAGAGATGCAGACAGACAGCATGAATAATTTTAAGAGGGAATTTAATGTCAGTCTGATGTCAAGCAGAGGTAAGTTAAAGGGTTTTTAATGGGCATATGAAGTAGTGTGAGGATGAAGCTGAGATCCTTTTATGTCTGTGAGCAGAGGAAGCCATTCTTCTGTATCACAGTCATGTGCATTAGTGAGAAGATAAATGGCTGGCAACATTATTCTCTATGAACCACGTATATCTGCATTTAAATTACAGAAGTGAGGTCCACTCGTGTGATAATGAAATTTTAATAAAATAGGAATAATTTATAACATTAAAATCCACTGTATAATTGAGTGAGATAGCTAACCCCCACGCAGCTTCAATACACGGTACAGTTCACACATTAGCTCAAGATTTTCTGCAAAATGCTGAAATCAACTTTGCATGTGAGGGATGTGGGTGCCTATTTTAAGCATTGAGTTAGAAAATTGTGGTTTCTAGAAATATATGCAAAACTATTGCCAAAATAAGCATTCAGAAAGTTGTTTCAATATGCAGCTGCATATAAACACAGTAATTAATATATACTGGGTAAATTTACAACATCTTTTCTCACTCACAACAGTGAGATTGAAGTTGTAGATTTCAGACAAAGACTCAGCAGATCTTTAAACTGCAGCCAGGGCTCAGCAGAAAGCTGTCTGGGAGACCAGATCTGCTGCTTGGCTTGGTCTTGTCCCTGCTCCCCTGAGCTCTTTGATGGAGGGAGAGTTGTTGGGATCACCCTCCTCTTCCAGGTGGAATTATTACTGTTGAAGACCTGCAGTGTTGAATTCTGGCATGTCAGCAGAGGATTAAACCAGCTTTTAATGTTTTCACAACCCTTTCACACCTTTCGTTTATCCCTGTAGTCCTGCAGGTAGGGAGGGAAAGAGCCGTTCTACCCGACTTCTGGCAAAAGGAATGCAAGTGGGGATTTTGACATTTTTCTCAGCAGAAATCAGTCAGTGTCAGCTTTACACCTCACATGCCATCAGCAGTCATTCACTGCTCTAAATGCCATGTTTATCTTGTGCAGCAGGAGATCCGTGCTCCTTCTGTCTAGCTTCTCCTCTCAAATAAATCAACTGTTTTTCCCTCTCTCCTCCAGCGGGGGTGATGCTGGTCCCTGAAAGGCAGACAGAGGATGGGTTTGAGGAGCACTTCGGCTTGAACTACTTGGGACACTTCCTGCTGACTAACCTCCTCTTGGATACGCTGAAGCAATCAGGAACGCACAGTCACAGCGCTAGGATCGTCACTGTCTCATCAGCCACCCATTATGTAGGCGAATTGCACCTGGACGACTTACAAAGCAGGTACCAATCCATGTCGGGTACTTAGTGATTTCCAGGATAAACTGTGGGATTTTTAGTGCTGAATTTTTTTGTTTTGTTTTTAATTAACAGTGCTTCTCAAGCAATTGCTTACAACTCGAGCAAAGCTTGCAGTCTCTTATTATGAACCTTGAAACCTTGTTTCCTTCCCAGTGCTCGCATTGCAGCAATGGCTATGGTGCTGCCTGGATTCCTCATTGCCTAATCATGGAGGTAGAGTAAGTGGGATGTTTTAAAATGGCTGGGGTGAATGCTAACAGGCTTCATCATGACGTGTGAGTTCTCTCCTGGACTGAGCAGGTGCAGAGCTCTCATCCTGCCCCCAGAAAGGTACAGGCAGATGCCTGTGGCTGCCTACCTGGGGTTGGCTGAGTGTGGGGCTGTGAGAGGTCCAAGGGGCCGGGCTATGGCAGGGCTGCCTGGACACACCTGCCTGTCTGCCTTGCAGCTTCCCCAAGCCCACATCCAGTCTGCCACTTCTTCCTGCTGGGCATCCTTGCCAGCTGGCACCTGATGCACCCTGCTCCATCTTCACATCCCTCATTCGTCATCTCCTGGTCCCCCTCCTCTGCCATGGCCCTTCTCCAATCTCCCCTGCTATCCTCCTCAGCCCTCACAGGCTAGCGAAGGTGAAGCACTGCAGATGCTAGATGTCCTTGTTCATTGCAGAAGAATTGGAGTAGATGACATTCAAAGATCCCTTCCACCTCAAAGGATTCTGTGCTCAAGTCCTGCTTTTTGCCTGTGCTGTGCTCTGCACTTCCCTGAGAGAACAGAAAACAGGGAGATCATTGAGATCCCAGCACTTTACATGTGGCCTAGCAAAGGTCCATGGAGCTGCATGGCTCTATTCTTCCCAACTACTTTCATGTAGGAAAACTGTGAAGTAATATCTGTGGGATGCTGGTAACATGAGGAATACATCAAATGATGTGGTAGATATCTCTGTGCAGAATTATTTAACAAAATGAGGAATGAGCAGGATAGCTGAGATAATACATTTTATGACTGTCACATGCAGTCACATGTGGAAGTGATGTGCTGATCTGACCTGACCTCAGATTAGATCTCTCTTCTGATGGACTCCAAAGAGTTGCTACTTGCATGAAGGTACCCTGGATTTTGCGTCATCTCCCTGCAGAAAATCTGTCTCAGTCCTTTGACAAGGACTTCAGCAAGTCTGTAGAGGCACCTGGCCTTTGGAACAAAGACTGAAATTAGAGGACCGGGCTGTTTTCAATGCATACATTTTACATATGAATGCTGCACTAAGCATGTAAAACTTTGTGTTAGACTTCTGATTGCATACTACAGCATCAGTTTTATTACAAGCACATTGCTTAAACTCTGCAGGGTTGTGGCAGTTTAATCTCTTGCTTGTAAAACAACTGCAGGAAATTATCCTTACTCTTCACTTGATGTCTATATTCATCATTTCTGATGTGCATGTGTTGAATGGCACCATGCAAGGGGACTAAGGAGGAGTGTAATTAGTATTTCTTCGGGGTAAAGTGCAGAATGCAAAATTAAATGTGGTTGTTCCATGGCTCTAGATAACAGTAGTTTCTTTGATTATAGCAAAGCCTTGTACTGTGCCTCTTTAGACTAGGATCATCCTTATCTGCGATTCATTATTATTAACTCATATTATAAGGGAACCAGAGATGTTTTAATTAGAAAAATTCAGGCTGAGCATGAACATGACCAATCTTACGAGAAGAAAAAAATACGCACCGGTGAGATTTGCAGCTTTTGTGCCAAATCCTTCCCTTCTGAATTCCAGACACAGAGGAGGGCAGACTGGCTAATATTGTGTTCTCTTTCCCATGTGGGTACTTTCAGTGCTTTGCAGGAGGCAGCAATACGTGCTCCCTCAGGCACCACGCACCTCAGTGGCTTCCAGAAAAGACTGTGAACTCAACTTCAAACCTCTTCTTTGTTCAGATGGAAGAAGACAGTCCTGAAGTTTTTAACCTAGCTGTTGATAAGCCCCTGCGCAGGTGAATAGTTTGCTATTTCATAAGTGGTCCTGCTGCATTCAGTGGGATTGCTGGTGCATTCAGGTACATTTTCACAGCATGAGTGAGTGGTTTGGCAGCTCTGGAAGGATGCTGCAGAGTACCAAGGCATTGCTGACACTGTGAAGCCTTGGAGTCGCCTTGTGATTTAGAGTAGCATTTAGAAACTCTGATGGATGCAGTAAGGACGTTCATGGCAAGCACTGTGATATGACAGCATCCCATGGACTGACACAGTTTTCCAGTGCTGGCATCCCTCATTTTTGTATCCTTTTAAATGCAAAATCTTCCTTAAAAAAATTGCACTGGCTTTTCCTTATCTTGACTTGTATTGACTTATTGGCTGTAGTTCATTTTGTAACTTGGGTCTATGTTCCTTGATTGATGGGAAGTCCTTACCTTGCAGGAAGGCAGCCAAACAATTTGGAGTCATTTGTTCACATTGGAGAAAGGGAGCTATACTCTGTGTTGGAGAAATTACCAGTGGCAGCAGACTGAATTTTTACCATACTCTTGTCCCATTATTTCTAGATTTTGGTTGGGCTAGTATCCAAACTGGAGGTGAGTAATGGTGGCAGAGGAGGGATCTATCCATCACATATGGCAAAGAAGGAAAGGCAAAAGGACTTTTAACATGAAGGAGAAAATAAACTGGTGCAGTTGTCTGCTTTACCACAGATTTTCTGTGCAGTCATTCTCCCACTCAGAAGACTCTGGGTTGACAATCACAGTTGTGGCCATTGCTCCCAGCTTGCCTTGCTTTTGCTTAATGTCCAGCATTTTGATCTGAAGCCAGAAGTCAACTGTATCACAGTAACTACAGGGCCACATCAAAACAAATAATTGTCAAAATATCTTACCCGGGAACAGCATTAAAGGCAGTTTTCTGCTCCATGTTTCCTCTTTTGTTTGCGTTCTGCCATCTTATCAGTCTCATTTATCCTCTGTTTTCTCTTTTCAGATCCTTTTTGGTGGAAACATTATTTTAAATGTTCCTTGATTTTCCTTGCACACTCAATTATTTTCTTCCTTTCTTATCTCTTTTCATGCTTGCCTGCTTGATTTCTGAGTTTGCAGTTTCACTTTCACCTGTATCTTGTCAGCTTTTTTTCCTCTCCATTGCCTTTTCCCTCTCTGTCTCATCTTTTTCTCTTCCTTCTTCATCTTATTTGTGCTCAACAGATCATATACGACTCTCCATTTCTTTTCTGCTTATCTTATCCCCCAGCCCCAGTCCCATTTCTCACCTGTGTCATTTTCCCTCTTTCCCACCTATCCTCTTCCCACACACACTAGTGAAAGAGACACAGCATGGGTACATCAAGGCAGGACAGAGCTTGTTCCAAACTGGCAAGGCATAGCTTGTTTCATGTGTGTTATTGAAAATGCAAAAGCACGAGAGCAATGACTGTTCTCCCAGTTCTTTTGCTGAAGGTTATACGAAGAACATCAAACACCTTTGTGGTCTTTTAGATCCAGACCATTTTCAACAGAAATCACGTGAGTTGACAAGGGCATCCCTAAGGCAAATCATTCTCCTTCATCCCTACTTCGAACACTGCTGTTTTTGAGGAGGTGAAAGTTTAACAGAAAAGCTATCTGCAAGCATTTCAGCGGTGGTAATCTAAGCAATTGCATGCTGACATTTTGCACCACAACAGTGGAACACCTTAGCTGTTATGTCCTTTTCTCCTCCTTTGCCTGCTTAAAATGCTTTCTAAAATGAGGAAAGAAGAAAGTATGGCCATGACAAAATATGGTCATCTGGCTTCAGAAAACATGTGAAGAATGTTGTGCCATCCCCTCCATTTGAGGTAGGCTTGAACAGAGCACAGGAGTTCACGGTGCTCTTACCAGGCTAGGAAGGAAGGCACTCTTTCTAGTATTCTACCTACCAAAGTAAGAAGGATCTTCTGGAAAGTGAACAAAAAAAGACCTTACTCCCTTTCCCAGGTTGTTGGTCATACTTGAACACACATCCTTTCCCAGCGGTTAGCATCACTGTGTGTTCTGTCTAGCTCTTTCTCCATGACTAACGACTCCTTTCATCATCTCTTTTTGCATGCCAAATAGGCTCTGTAATGCTGTGAATCATAAATTTATGAACTCCCCAGCCATAGTAATACAGCTACTTTTCTGGTTCACGTCGCCTGTATATTTAGGAACAGTTAGTCACACTTTTTTCTGCTCTCTTTTTTCTGCTCTGTTACTATGAAAGGAGATGACATTTTTTTTGTAACTCTCCGAGCTGGTTCAGTCCCCAGATGATGTCTGTGTTTCTTCACTGTAACCTTAGTGCGTGAGTCATGTCAGAGACAACTGAGATTGAAGTGATAAGAATTGCGAAAATTCCCAGCTGTCACATTTGTGTCCTAACTGGTGTAAAAATTGGGCAAAAAAGAACCTGTGCAGGACCTGGGAGGATGCTGGGGAGATGAGGCAGTTCCAGTTAATCTCCTCTTGCAAAGCGTTTCAGAGAAACTGTCACACAGTGTGGAAAATCTGTCCTGCAAAGTGTCTGAAGGCTTCCTATTCTTCAGTAGTGTCCTTCATCTCTTCTTGAGCATATGTGGTATTTGCTGGTAAATGAAGTTGCAATTAAGTTTAGGGTTATGTCATAGAGATTGCAGAGATTTTGAAAATATTGTCCTCAGCAGCAAAAAAATTAAAATCTCACATTATTTTTGAAAATATGGATCATTTTTCAGGCCAAATAGTGTTTTATTTCTAGTTTCTCTGTAATTGTACCCTTAAATGTACACTGTCATTCACATTGTTGATATATTGTTGAATCAAACTGAAATTGCAAACCTTCAATTTCTAAGCCATTCTCTGAGAGTAAAGCATCTTCATGATTTCAAATGCCATTTTTTTAAAGATGAACATGAGTTTAAATCTTTCTTTTGTTTGTCTGCTTGTTTGTTAGCTTGTTTTGGTTTTAGTTTTGGTTTGCTTTTCTTCTTAAGAATGGTTTGATGAGTCAACATTTTTTCATAACTGTTTTGTTAACTTCCCAGTTGGTTCCTTCCATACCTTTTCATGACTGATCTATCACTAGCAGTTTCTTAATTCTCTGGCTGGAAGACATTATGGAATGTAATATATCTTCAAATCAAACAAAAGCAAACATGAAGCTGATATATTATAGTAATAGCATGGTAGTACTCTTTGTTTTCCAGTTCTTTAATGATAAAGGAAAATTTGAAAGAGGAAGCAGGAGGGATTTTAAATATTACCCTTTTATTCATTAATCCATTTTATGCAGTACAGTTACACATAAAGAGCAATGTTACTGCACTGATGCTTAATAAAATGCTATGAAAACAACAGATACTGTAATCATAAAGGATTATTCTAGTCAAAATGATAGATACATGTAATTTTAGATTTTATTTCATTAGGGAAATATATGGGTGGTTTTTTTTTGAGTTGTATTGTTAAAACAGCTGCCCCACAATGACTTCTATTGCATATTCTTGCTCTATTTGCAAAATAAATCACATTCCCTTGACAGAAACCAATACCAATTACAGTACACTGCTGTTTTCAGTTAGAAGTATAATTTCTTCTTCAGGTTTCCTACTTTTCACGCCTACGGCGTGGCAGTAAGTATTCCAGTGCTTAATACATCCATGTAAGTGCATTTCAGTCTTTCTTTGCAAAAACCTTGCGCTGTAAATGCAAAAGGATTTGCTGCTTTGTCAAATGATTCTTTGCTTAATTGCATGAGTACTGGCGAAGGCTCACATCTCAAATACTGTAAGTTAATTAAAAATAATAATTAAAAAATAGCTATTAGATTAGAAGACCAATTCTCTCTTCAGTTGAAAGATAGTTTTAGTTCACAAACAGCATATCTCTTCCTCATGTTGCAGATCACAGGTGGTTCCAATCCATTCCTGCAGCTGGTAATGAAGAAATATCTAATTTGAGATGCCAGCTTTAGAAAGATTTATTTACATTTATTGGTATATTTCCATTCCATTTAATCAAAATACTTTTAAGGTTCACTGGTTTTTGAAGAACAATAATATTGTCTGACTACTATCATGCCCGACTTCAATGTCTTCAGGGAAATTAAATGTAGCTACTTTATGTGTCAAAATGTTAAACTCCTTGTCTAAAAGGGATTAATGGTCTTAGCAATGCATTGTTAATAATGCTTAATGATTTAATAGGACAAAGTGTTTCTGAACTAGTTCAAAACTGTGACACGCTCGAAGATATTAGATGTATGGGTGTTCCTGCTGTTCAACCTCTCTCTCTTTGGTGGGCTGAGCAGATGAAAACTCTTCCATGCAGTGCACAGAACAAGGATCTCATAGGCACATTGTTTTCCAGAACGTCGGGACGGTTCAGTGATAATGTGAAAGTTAATGGACTGCACCAGTGTGACAGAGAAGGCGAAAGGGAATTGCAGTGAGGACAGAGTGGAGACAGATTGTCACTCTTGAGAGGTGAAGGTTAGTTTAACATCTCCCTCTGAGCAAAACCACTGATGAAAGCGAAGTGAACCTTAAAAGCTTTGCAGTTCAGGTTGTGGGCAATTATTTCTTTTAGCATTCCTCTCAATTGCTCTAAATGCCACCAGCCTCATAATACCTTTTCAGCAGTACTTGGAGCTGCATGGTGTACCTGGGGAGGGTGGTACAACTGCCTGTGAACCCCCAGAATGATGGGTTAAGGGAATCAGACAAAATGCACAGTGTGCCACGCACGCTTCTTGTCTGGGTTCACATATGCTATTGCTGATGGTTCTTCACGAGCACACATCTCTGATACCACAACATGCATTAAGGATTAAAAGGTGAAATAGGAGACAAAGGCAGATTTCTGCCTCCATAGTTAAATATGATAACGCTTAAACTTTGCTCTAGTCTTCATCTTAGGCTCTATTCTTTCAGTGAAGCAAAACATTCTCTGTCCAAAAGCAGCATAATTACTTGAATACATCTGTGCAGAAACACCAGTCTTTTGTTTAAAGAGTTTTCTTTAAAAAACTTGATTTCTATGAAAAATATACTTCCTAAATTAGATAAGGCATTGTAAAAGTCAAATATTGTAGCCCCCAGCAGTTTTAGCATTGCCAGAATGCCTTACAGTCGTCGTAGCTTCATTGAGACTGGCTGCACACAGCACTATTCCAGCCACACAAGGAGATGACTGATGTGCCTGCGGCTCGCAGTGTAGTGTAGGAGCCCTTAACAGTGATGCCAGCTGTAAGACATCGCTACAGAAATGTCCACGTGAAAGTAGGGGCTCTTCTCCTTTGCAAATTTTCTTTCATCGGTGCAAAGTAGGGAGTTGGAGTCTGATTTTGATTACAGAACTCTGTTCATGGTGTTCCAGAGTGATGTAACATTGGGAGATCAAATAAATAGACAAATAAATAGATAGATTCCAAACCAAACCAAACAACTGTAAGGCAACATGGCAGAGAAAGTGATTGCTGTCTTTATGTCTTATGGAGCTTTGAGATAACCACTCTGTAATGCTGACTATGGGCCACTTTGGATATTAGTACATTCCTAGTTTCTTGCAGTTTGGGGAGAGGTTTCTGTAGCTACTGTAGCTTAAGGGGGATCCAAGCTAACACAGTGAAAAAAGACTGTGGCACAGCAATCCTCATGCAGTTGAAAGAGATGATTCACAGGACTGCTTTTACTCTATGAAGAAATTCTCGTGGCTGAGGCCCTCCATCTTCTGCCTTGCCATACCATGGGTGCAGAAAACTTCAACTTTTTAATCTCTCCTATACCTGTTGGCATTTCAGCTGTATTTCTTCTTTAACCTAGCTGACTTCCAACAGAGACTTTTCATGATGAATAGCTGACAGTCTTTGTGAGGTTGTTTCTCACAGTGTTTTAATTTATGCGCTGGGTGCTGGTAAGTTTAACCTCTCTGTTTGAATCTCTGATGTTCTTCTTGTCAGCACATAAAAAACCTGTAAAAAGTAGAAGTTGTAAGATTGTTTCAACAAACAAAAAAACAATTTTGAAATTTGAGTGCCAGAGTTGCTACTGTTGTGTTGCTCCTCTGTTTTGACTGTGATGACACAAGATTTCCTACACAACATTGTCCTCATCTTGGAGGTGAATATGTACTTTGCTGTCTGAGTGCACATCCAAGCCACTTTTCCCCTGTAAGGCAGATCTGTCCTGCATCATGTCAAATATTTGCTCTTGCAGAACACATCACTTTCCCAAGTGCAAGGTGGTGCAGTGAGTTCAGCCCATCACAGAATGGAACTTTACTTTATCTTCATATATGGACCAATAAGTTTTATGCAATATACCTAAAATCTGCTAGCTACATTTCATAAGCTGTGCAGGATTTGAAATGCCAGCACTTTAGTATGCATAACCACACTCTAGAATTCCCTTTCAGTCCCAGAATGAAAAGCTGGTCTGCAGAAGGCTACACCAAGTTTAATGTGATTTTATCAAAATAGAAATAAGATTTGGAATTAAGTTATTACTGGTCCATTTTTGAGCCCTATGTGCACTGTTGTAGAAGCAAAAAATCACAGGAATACCCCTCACTCCCTTCAGTTTGAAAGCACTGTTGCAGGAGAACTGAAAATCTTTCTGCACAAATGTGTAGAGGGTGCCACAGAGCTCTTCTTGATATAAATCCAAGAGATAATGTTGAAAGACACGTGACAATATTTAATAACCTAAGATCCATGTTATCCAATATACAGTATGAAAAGATACGTGCCAGTGATATTTCCCAATCACTCAAGAGAGGCACAAGGACACAGAATGTAGGTCTTTGAGCCTTGTTCTGTTTTCTGGCTGCAGCAATGCAACAACTTGCTTACTTCTACTTATTTATTCATTCATTCAATGGAGATTTTTAATAGAATGAAGAGAAATCGTTATGCTCAAATATCACTTCAGATATTAGCCAGTACTTAACTCTGCACCTTATGAACGGACTTCAAAAAAATGCTTCAGAAGGGGCAATTTATTTCCTCCTTTATAAAGCACTATTATTTCTGAGAGAATAGAATTACAGTAATTACAACTTGAACTGATCATCAATATTTAAAATCAACAACAACAACAAAAAATTAACGCCCATTATTCACAAACAGAAAAATTAGGTTCTTTTAAATGTAGTGATTCTGCTCAGACTTTGAGATGACCAGCCTCTGAGTCAATGCTTCATACATTTTAGAAGTGTGTTAAGCGCAGAGAGTGGAGCTGCATGCAGCAAGGCAGTGAACAGATCAGGAGGGCTCTTACCTGCCTGCCATTAGGAGGAGGGATCAGCCAAATGTCAATTATGTTTTGATTCCATCAGGATGACAGTAATGCCCAGAATGACAAGCTCCTGGTTGTTTTGCTTTTTATAAATATTTGTACAATAAAGACCTTTCTTCAGTAAACATAGTCCTTCAAAGACAGTAGGCTAATTTATGTTCACTCTGCATTTCCTACATGCTGTTCCAAGGAGCTGGTCACTGGATGCTGCGTATTCGTACAGCTAACCATTTCATTTACTAGACTTGTCTTCTTCCTTTCCAACATCAGAGGTTCCTGGAGGCTCTAATGCTTGAACCTATATTCATTCCAATTATAAGTGCTACAGCATTCAGTGGGAGTATGCTGAGGGGTAACTATAAGGTAGGTCATAGTAGCATCAATTGTTAACAGGGCAACTATGTACAAAACATAACTCTAATAAAATATGAGTAAGTAGAATAATAGAATCGTCAAGGTTGGAAAAGACCTCCAAGATCATCTAGTCCAACTGTCCATCTACAACCAGTATCTCCCCAGTGGGCATGTAAACATTTTATGTTTTAGTTCTGTTTTATTAATGCATGTGTGTTTCTTTCAATTTGCAAGATACTGTTTTTTTGGTGGTAACTTGGTCATTTCTCCAGCTTTCTCTTTTTTCCATCTCTCTGTATTATTTTTTTTGACGAAGGAAAAATCACAGTTGATGAGGCTCAGCGAATATGTTCCTGGCGTAAATATATATAGTACTGTCAGGAAGTCTGCTTAAATCTATTGATTTATATTTAGGACTCAAGCTTTGGTTTGTTAGAGAAAAAAAAACTACTTATGATAATCAGAAAAGACATACCTGTATTCTGCATTATATTTCTCCAGTTGTTTTAACGTAAACTGCAAAAACCTTTCAAAAACCTTGTGCTGCATTCCCCAGAGAAAGGAAATTTAAGACTGTGAAATCTTTATGAGTGCTTAATAATAGTCTTTTATATTCTTGACTAAGTAGCGGTGATGATATATTGCAAGATTAATACATAAATCATTAGGAGACTTAAGTCATTTCAATACATCAAGTCTGTGTTTTGCTTAATTCACTGATTCATCCTAAGGCATACATTGAAATTTTGTGTGGCCTTTCATTATAAGCCCCAGCATGTCACCCACATTTTGCATCACTTGTCTTCTAATGGAGCACATTGCAGTCTGGTTGTTCTGCAGTTGGATGTTAACACACTCTGCCCTCCAGGCGAATTAACACACGGGAAATTGGGGAGCGTGGTGACAGCTGAGGGGAAGATGACACATGCAAGAGAAGAGCAGTGCGGTGTGAGCGAGGTACAAGTCACACCACACTGCTAGCTGCAGCCGGGTTACACATAGCTGTGTGCTGCTCAGGGCAGCCACTGGTTCTTTGAGCTTATTGCTGAAGCAAGGTGCTCCGTGGAAGGGAAAAGATGCTGCATCTGTTCCCTTCCACATGTGTGCACAGTGCCAAAGCAACTGCTAGTGAATGAGAAAAAGCGGAATGCAGCGTGGGAAGCCTGCATGCAGTGGGCGTGAAGGCAGTGGCCTGTGCAGAGCAGCAGTTTTGCTTCCCTGTGTACTCACTAGGGACCTTGAGCTGACTTCATGTCCTTGACTAAACCTGGTATCTCTCGAGATGAATGGGAGACCTTTACAGCACACAGATTGACTATAGCAAGCCAAAAAAAGAAACCAGAGTAAGCCTAGCTGCCAGGGGAAGTGCTAAACATGGATCCGGTTTTCGGAACTGGAGAGCAACAGACTTCATGCTTAAATATCTAATTAGCCACTGCAGGCTCCGGTTTGAAATTTGGCTTCTCATTACTTTTACAAGTACGTTGACCCAGCATGCTAAGGAGACTGCTACTGAAGAAAGCACCATGGGGATGAGCAGTAAAATCAGCTTCTGGTGGAAATAAAGAATAAAATCAGCACACCACAAGGCATTCTCTCACTCCACAACTTAATACCTATTTATTTTGTTCTGGCAGAAATGCAAACCAATCCTTTTCTCTTCTTCTCTCAATTTTTTTGCAATTATAAACTTTTCAGCCTACGTTGCAAAAAATTCTTAAGCCACAAATAATAATCTGTTAAAAATCGACCCGCAAGAAAACGCATACCCTGCCTTATCCCATTTCTTAATTCATCACTACGGAATTGTTGATGATATATTATTTTAAAAGGAAGAAGAAGGTCTTGTGCATTGCTACTCTCTTGGCTGGATTTCAAAGCAACTAATTAAATTCTGTCTGCCTTAGCTCTTCCTATGGTTTTCCATTAAGTGAGTTGGGCTTTGCCCTATTTTATCTGCATCAACATGGCAAAATGCTGCAGGGCAGCAACTCCAAGGGGAGACAGTTTTCTGTTGTGGGAAGAGTGGTCCACAGACAGCCCTGCTCACACAAGTGGGTGGGCATGAGCTCTTCCAGGTTCTCAATTCCAGACACAGCTACTAGTCTTCTTACACAGGCAGATAGTGATAGTACAAGGCGGAATGGCTTTAAATTAAAAGAGGGTAGATTTAAGTTAGATGTTAGAAATAAATTCTTTACTCGGAGAGTGGCGAGGTGCTGGCACAGCTGCCCAGAGAAGCTGTGGTGCCCCATCTGTGGAGGTACACAAGGCCAGGTTGGATGGGGCTCTGGGAAGCCTGAGCTGGTGGGGGGCAGCCCTGCCCATGGCAGGGGTTGGGGTTGGGTAAGCTTTGATCTTCCTTCCCACCCAAAACATTTTGTGATTCTATGTCTGTATGATTCTACCTGTCAGGTCATCCAGTTAGGAGGCAGATTTTCTCATACTGAGTGCCAGCCTACCTTGCTGTTAAGTAGTGGAACCCTCAGTTCTCAGGAGTTCCAGCATCACCTAGTATCCCTTGGGCAATGGTGTGCCAGTGCAGTCTGCTGGTAAGCTGCCTCCTGCTGTGCCTCAGTTAGCTTCTCATAAAAACATTTTTTTCAGACAACCTTTATAGCCTTCAGAATAGGAAAGTAATGTGGAAATGCACAGTGTCAACACTATTGTTTTGTTTAATAGACAACTATAATATCATTCAGTGTAGAAAATGTACATGGAGAACATAAAACACCAAGAGAGACTACTTTCAGATGTATGGAGTTTAAATTGATATTATTCTATGCATGGACTACATGTATGTGCATGAGAGATGCAATTATGATACAGGTACAGGAGCATATTCCTTTCTCTTTTTCTGACTCATGAAGTCTAGACTAAATCTAATGAAGTCAAGTGAGCAGCATTGATTTTTTTTCTCCCAACGTGATGTTTTATCAAAATGAACCTAGTAAGACAAAGTCTCATGAGCAAAACAGTTGTTCAGTGTAAGTACAACTTAAACAGCCAATTATGTGCCACAGGTTATTTCTGTCTTGAATAGTCCTGTGGTGCCAGATTCCTGGAAAGCCAAGAGCACACACACACTGAGGAGATGGAAAGATAGCTGGTAGACATTGTAGGAGTTCTATCAAAGTGTCTGCTCCTAATATCCAATTTTGTGTCCTTTCTATCTATAGTATGGTACTGAAGTCTGATTTCCTGCTGCCTTGAAAATCATTTGCATCTCTGCTCTGGGATATAAAAGGCTTCCGTACTGATTGCGTAGCTTTTTATATCTTCTGAGCACTCGTGTTTCTCCGACATAGTTATCTATGCAAAGTACAAGGCTTTTGAGGATCCGGCCCTTGTAGCTCGTGCTTCATTGCCACAAGGTAAGGAAAACAGCAGTGGCACAAAATGTGGGAACATGAAGTCATGGGGACTGCCTTCTGAAGATTACTGATAGCCAGGTGTGACCCAGGTAGAACAAGTCCAAGCAGTCTTGGCCCTGCTTCCCTGTGAGCTGCTGTGCAAGATCACTCTAATTTGATATAGTAGTTTGTCCTGAGCCCTGGCTTGGGGTTTGCCATCATCCTGGTGGCAGCTGCTGCCAGTTGGCTGCCAGAGGTGGCTGCAGCTGAGAGGGCTTCCTATGGGGAGTGTGAGACTGTTACGCTGCATGAAACAGAAGGTGGTGGCTGAGCATCTGGCCCTTTGGGTTGCAGGGGCCGAAATATGCCTGAGAGGGGTGACATTTTGAGTACCTCAGATCAGAGCATGGACATCTCTGAATTTAAAAGGTAATTGCAATTTCCTGACTAATGCCGAGTCACATTTACGTATATTTGTGCAGTGACTGTTCTTTATCCCAAAAATAGCCACTTTTCCACGAGGCACAGGTGATATCTTTATAATGATGGAGCTGCATTACCCAGCTGGGGCAGTTGGTTGGTGCAAGGGCTGGTCATGATCAGCTGTCTGTTTTCATCCTCTCTCAAATTACATAATGCTTTTGCAGCCTGTTGGTGTTTTGCTTCAGAAAAAAAAAAAAAAAATAGACTAGGGAAAAAAAAAAAAAAGCCCGAAAAATAAATAAAAATAAAAAGAGCAGGATGCACTTGAAGTTCAGCACTGTTGTCTTTTACTTCCTACAGCTGAGCTGTAAGATTTACCATCACGTCGCACAGTTTCTGAATCCATTAAGACAGCCTAACAGTTAAATTGCTTCTTAGCTCTGCAGAGTCAGCCTGTTAGCAAGCATGCAGTGGTTTCTGTGAGGTGAACAAGATATTCTGAATTTGGTGTTAAACAAGAATGAGGTAACAAAAAACAACAGCAGCAACAAAAAGGCCAGGGTGAATTTTCTATTAATTCAAAATAAAACTGCATGTAATAACAATCACAGAAAATCAGTAACAGTAGCAGGTGCTACATCTGTCTGCACAGGGACAGCAGCAACAGTGTTACTGCTCTGCAGGTCTCTGCAGAGCAGGAAGGGATGGGGATGGGGATGGAAATGGGCACAGGGATGGGGATGCAGATGGAGATGGGGATGGGGATGGGGATGGGGATGAGTATGGAGCCTGTTGCAGTTTTGCTGCCCCCAGGAGACTACTGTTTTAGGCACCTGCCTGCTTTACCTATGAGCTGGATGTAACGTTAGGAGCTACCTCTGGTTCTGACAAGCACACATGCACAAAATAAGGCTAAATGAAAGGCCCATAGTAATTTGGAGAGGGAATTACTAATGCACAGGAATTTGTAGGAATGATGATGAGGCCCCTATTGGGAGGAGTGTTTTAAGTGACATACCAGCTAATTTGTCTGGAGCTAGGCTGCTTATTTAAAAAATATATATATTGCTGTCTGCATGAAGTGAAACCATCTAATCAGTGGTTCTTGAAAAGTTGGACTTGAAAGAGAGGCAGATTTAGCATCCAGATCATAGACAAACAGGATGCTCAGCAGGTGGTTTTGCCCTAACTCCTTGTGTGTTTGTGTGCCTTTGCTGTACCTTATCTGGCAGAGTGAGGCAGCCACCTTTGCTGTAAGGGCTACGTATGACATAACTGGTCATGCTGACAGCCACTCTCTTTGCCCCATCTTCACATCCATTTCTAGCTGTGTGTAACCTGGTGTCACCAGGGCAGGTGCAACCACTGCCTTAATCATCTGCGCTGTGCCCAGTATGGGAGCCTTAATCAGAAGCTAGCAGGTCATGCTGCAACACAAAAAAACAATAACCAGAAGCAGTATGATGGGGATGGATTTATTGGTGGGAATATGGTGTGTGCGTGTGTAGGAACAGCGTGGTGAGGAATGGGAGGGTACTTGTGGAGGTATTTTGCAGATTGGCACCTCAGTGCTTTCTGCCAGTGATTCTGGCAGGTACTGTGTAAATTTGTATTATTTTTTTTCATAAATCAAACTTGGTATCTTATGGAATAATCATTGGAATTGCAGCAAACAGCACTCCTGCTACTGACAAGCTCTTTCTTGTGGAAGAAGACTCAGTGTAAAGCTGTTTATTTGCTGGCTATTGCCAAGTGCAGTATGCTGGATGTTTGTGCAATTCTGTTTTGTTCATGATTCTTTCCTTTTCATATGCATATCCCACCCTCCTTCTTTTTCTCTCATATACAGATGTTCGTATTCACCCCATGGAGCCTATGCCCAAAGCAAACTTGCCCTTGTGTTATTTACCTATCGACTACAGCATCTTCTGACTGCAAATGGAAGCCATGTGACTGCTAATGTAGTAGACCCTGGAGTAGTGAATACTGAGCTCTACAAGCATGTCTTTTGGGTTGTAAAAGTGGTCAAATGGATGACTGCCTGGCTATTTTTCAAGGTACACATTTATTTATTTTTTCCCATTGTTTCGTTGCCGAATCTCTACATCATGAATGCTGCAGTCAGCATGGAGCTGAATATGTTTCAGAGTGTGTTATGATGTTATATTTATTGCACTTTTCTGCACTGATGAGACATGTAACATTGACAAAGACAAGCCTTGCCCAGAACAAATGCTTATGTGGAAAGAGAGCTCACAGTGAGAGGAGAGGAGTCGTACCCCTTTGTCTGTAGCTCTGCCCATGCACTGACTCTCTCCACTGATCTGTCCCTGTTGCTGCATGCATGGTAACAAAACTGCGTTCTAACACAGAGCCAGAATATGCAAAGTGTTCCAAGGAAATACCTCGTACGTCCTGTTATGGGAAGCAGGCACGATCTGGCATGATCTGCATGTATGCAACATGTTATAGAGAAAAGGGCACAGGAAAGAAGGAAGCTGTACAAATGAAAAAAACTGTTGGTGGGAATTGGATGTACTCCATGGTGGGCATTTGAGCTAAGGAATATGGAGGAATGTTCATTTTGGTCTTCCACTCTAAAATGTATTTTTAACAGTATATGACTTTCTGTCATCTATTCCTGATCTACATTAGAAAACTGAACATTGTTTATAAAACTCATTCAGAACTGAGGCAAACCCATTCAAGGTTAACTTCAAATAATGTTTTGTACTGGTATAAGTAGATTCAATCTGAAATCAGTTTAGCTGCACAGGTGCACTGTTCTGATGTGAAAAAGCCTTACAAGGACTTGTGCTGAGAAAATGTACTCTTTCAGAACACAGTTTTGGATTAAGTGAATGGAAGCTGATTCCATTACAGCAAATTAAATATCCTAATTAGGATGAAGTATTTTAGATCAAGGGGCATGTTCCACAAAGCAAATTAATTTTAAACTTTGATATGGAAATGTCACTAGCTTTAATTTCAGAAATGAAACTGGAGGGTGGAAGAGCGGCTGTAAAATAAGATGCAAACAAGTCCATATTTTAAAAAAAAGAATAGTATCTTCTGAGAACACCTTGAAGATTGCAGTAAAATTGTAATAGGAATGCTCATAGTATGTAGTGCATTCTTAAAGAATCAGAATACAGCATTGCCAAAATGTATGTGTTAAACTTGTTTTGCCTCTTGTGAATGCCATTTTAAATAGCAGTCTCTAGTAATGGTGTTGTTTTTTAATCGGACCAACTTCACTTTGCTAATGTTTGACGTAGGTGTTTTGATGGTCTGCAGCATTTACAGGAGAGCCACAAAATTCTGACAAAACCCTGTGTGTCAGGTGAGGGTGAGAATTGAATGTCTTGTTTATAGCACTTAAGTCCGTTCAGTTTTATTGGTGTGCCAAGGGAGACATTTTTGTATTATACCGACCGTGTTTAGAAACTAAATGGGGTATCACTGAACACATAAAACAAGAGTGGATTTATCACAAGGACTCAGGTACTTAGAGTTGTAATAGTAATGCTGACTACAGTTCCTGATCATTTTGTATTTTTTTATATGTGATACCAGTCAGAAGGAATACTGCATTGCGATGGGTGAAGGACAGATATACTGACTTGAGTGGAAGCAGTAAGTCTGTACATCCTGAAAATCAAATGCATCTACTGTTTCTTTAAGTCAGGATGTGTATCCTTAAGGCTTCAGTTAAGAAGGCTGAGATCTTTATATTTCTATACAAAACTTGTTCTATTTTTCCCGTATGTCTAAGAGAAGAAAGAGGGAAACTTTTACTGGCACTCTTCTCTTTCACAGTTTTACTCCCTCAGGCTTTGGACTTACAGCTCTAACTTCTACTCTTCTTGCTTAAGATATGTTTATGTGCTCAGGATTTACTATGTTCTCCGTAAGTGCATGGTGTCCAGTATTCTCACTTTTGTAAACAGGCGTTCAGGTGTCTGCTGTTGGTCTCCTGCACTAGAGTAAATTCGCCTTGAGAAAAATGAGAAAGCAAGTATAGAAAAATTCACCTGTCTGATAATGCTAGCTGTGAGTAGGTGTTACAGATTTCTTTTCCCCTGGAATTTCATTCCCGAATGTGCTTATATGAGTATTTCTTCTAGGATTACGGCTGCAAAACAGTGAAAAGGAGGTGATATCTCTTTAATCATATTGGCTGAACCAACTGTTATCACCCTGAAGTATTCCAAAGTGGTTTCTAAATGTGCACAGGAAATTGCTTCACCTGCTGCAACCTGGCACTCTTGACAGTAAACATAGCCCAGATCACACTGGTGAGGAAATGCATCATGGATTTATCTTATCACATTCTCTCAAGAGAGAGTCAACATGTTGTTTGATTTCATTCCAAATTGTGTCAGAGCCTCCACTACCTTTAAATCTGTTTCTTCCTACACTTTGGTCCCTGTGGCATTCAAATCAAATACTACTTTGGGATTACAGCATGGCCCTGACTCGTGTTGTCGGTGAGATGGCTTGGTGTGGCAGGCAGGGCTGTCAGCTCAACAACATCCACCTCGGAGCTGCCTTGAGATATTTAGATGCCTAAGCAAATAAACCTACAGCTTTACAAATAGGCCACGATATATACATGTAATTTATTCAAAGTATTAACAGCTTAGGTTTCTCAGAACTTCAGAACATTGTCTTCTGCTCTTCATAACAGCTCGGAAGAACCTTTCGCCAGATGTGTTTGTTGGTTTTTGTTTAGCTGTTGTTTTGTTCTGCTGTTTTGCCCTGACAAACTGGAATGAGAAGCATCCTGTGGAAATATGATAGGCCAAGATACAGGAGCTGGTGGTTGTCATAAAAATTGCAAAGCTATCACTTGCCTTTTAGAAGTGGTGGCACTGCTCTTCCTCAGGAAAGTGATAGTGATACTTGCTTATTAAAATTCCATTTTGAAAACATTTTTTCTACATTTTTAATAAAAGGGAGTTCCATTCGTTGCATGCAAGAGAGAAATTCTGTTTATTCTTCAAAAAGCAAATTGATTTCTACCCCACGACCGCTCAGTAAATAGAAGCTGATGAGCTGTCATGATTACCTGTAGAGTACACTGAAAAATGTTATCCCTTAGGAATTTTTAAAATAAAAAAATCTTCTTTTTGAATAGAGAGCATCCAAACCTGTAAGCAGTAACTAATTAATAAGATAATAATAGACCAAAAAGACATTCATCAGGCATCAAATTGAAATGCAGACAGCTGTGCAACACACCAGTTTTAGTGATGTGTAGTGTCCAAACTGGAAGCCTAGAAGGTACCATTTCCTTCTCAGATACTTGTTTGGCTATAGATGCTGGATATTCATTTTTTAAGCCAGATGACCTCTGCTTCTGATACAATTAAAATGCCGTAGAAAATAAGTAAAGAAACAAAAATGTTGACTGTCATAATGTCCAATATTAGGAACTGTTTTGCGACTTAAGGCTTCATTAGGCTATTGATGGAGAAATATTTCTTGCACAGCAGTATTGTAAACTCCAAAATCTTCTTTATGACACGCTTGGTGAATGTGCTGTTATCAAATATAGTGAGTCCTTTCAACTCCTTCAGATCGGTATTTAGAAGGCATCGTGGAAAGAAGATATCGGGTCTTGTGTCAGCTGTCATTTACAAAGATATAGAGCCATATGAGTGACTACTGACTGACAAACTGAAAATGAGTTAGATGAGTGACCCGCGAGCCTGTGAAAGTGAAGGGAAAGGCAGAATCAAGAATATAGGCTAGAAATCAAGCAATATAAACCAGCTCATTTCTTTCATCTGTCAAAATAAGCTTGCTTGTGATTTTCTCATAACATTTTTAAAAAGAATATTTTCAATCTGCTACTAGAAAACAGGATCTAAAGTACCAGAATTCATCATTCATTCCAGATGACATAGTCATGCAGGTCTTATTGCAGCATTTCTTATCCAGACTGTCCCTTTGGCACTCTGAATGTACAAATTTCATTTCATCTTCTTCCCTGAGGTGTCAGAAGACAAAAGCATCACCACACAATAACACCAGCTCTACAGAACTAGAATAATTAAATTCTGCAGCTGAAAGCAGCAATTCATCAGCACCGGCATCTTTAGTCCATGTGACTGTGTGGTCGTCATGTAAAGGTAGTCTGGAAGTTTCTCAGAAATCGAAAACTCCTTGCATAAACTTGTTAATTATGGTTAATTTTTGCAAAAGGCTTTTCAGATCAAAAGTGGGGATTCTGATCAGACTCAGAGAGATGGAAGCAGTCCACATTATCCCAGTACTTAAAAAACAGGTTCTGTTTTTGTACATAACATTCAGGGATTTAAGCTTCGGGCCTTTCATTCCTTATTAGAGACATAGGACTTCTTTTTGGTCTAGGAAACATTTGATTGTACAACCATAGAACAGTTAGTTTTAGGGGGAAAGATGGAGAGACTCACCTGAAAAGGAAAATGAGCAGGCTGCCTTTAAGTTACCAAATCCTGGTGATCTGGGAATTTTTCTCAGATGTTAATGCCTAGACATGGGTAGGTACCCAGTTACTGCTTTTTAGGGGATATGTGGATGCTTTATTTAAACTATTAAATTAGAAGGGTAAGGAGCACAGAGTGTTTGCTGTTCTAATAAGTGTTAGACCCTTCTGAAGTAGACTGATTGTAAGTGCACAACCACATAGCATTTGAACCTGTTTCCCAGTGGGGAAAAACTGAGGTTTTCCTGTGGGTTCTATGCGTGTTCTCAAGTCAAAGTAGCTGGAACATTTATGAGATGTACTGAGAGTTGCCACAGGGTGCTTTGGTGACATGAAAGTGAAGGATTTGTGTTGCATGTCTTGTTGTGTGGCTTGTGAATGGGTAAGGGTGCTGCACAGGGGAGTGCAGAACTGGTGGGATTGTGCTGGAGAACTTCAGAGGGAGTCAAGGCTATTGAAGTTGTTTATACGACCTATTTGGAGCAGCCGCTGGAGTGATCTATCCCCAAACCACACCCAGCTTCCTTTTGGAGGAAGCTGGTTAGAACAGGCTGAAACAGGGCTTTGGAGCATGCTAAAAGTGAAGCAGTAAGCACAGAGATCCATCTCATGTCCTCTCCCACAGTTTTAGTCATTTAGTTAAAAAGAGAAAGTAATCCTTTTTGATTTTTTTTCCCTAACAGTGAGAATTTGGAAGACTTATCTTCCATCTTTCAAATGTTCACAGGACAAGAAAATTATTTCCACAGCTAATCCTGCCTGAAGGACTGACTTAGTTTGCGAAATGGTATAAAGAAACACAGGGTAAACCTACACCATACAGTGTGTATTTATACAGTAAAAATCCAGACTTGCCTATGTAGAATTGGAGTGAAATAAATAAAATTTTATAACAGATTTTACCAACAGGTGAGAAGTACACTGAAAAAGGATGTTTATATTGAGTGAGAAGGTGTTTATTCCTGTCTCCTGCATGGTGAAGGACTGCTGATTTATCTTGACAACTCAGGCAGATTTTTTCATTCTGTCTGAAAATAATTCAGTTTGTGTCCAGGAGTTTAAAAAATACTTTCTTGATTGCTGCAATGGAAAAGCAGTAAGTAAGCAGTTAATTCATGAAAAAAAAGTGAGCCCACCCAGTGTTAGTGCGTCAGCAGATGTCCAGCCCTTAAGCTTGCCTGGGCCACAGTGAGTGAAAAGGAATTGTCAAGGGCCATACCTGTAAAGGTTGCTCCAAAAGTAATGTCTCCAAATTATTTCCAGGGAAAGTACAACAGATTAAAAGAGCACAATAACACTGTTTAATAGAGCAAGTTCTCAGCCATAAAGCACTTTTTGGCAACACAGTCGCTGCCATTAGTTATTCATTTTCACCAGTGATGAACAAGAGCCTGTATGCTGCTCTTGTAACAATCTGCTCCAGTGGAGATGACCTGCTGTCACTATTGCTGAAACGCACCACCCACTGCCTCACTGTACTCACGTACACTGCTTGGACAACAGAAACATTAAGCAAGCATCTACGAATGTCAATGGGTGTCATATTTTCTGCATAGAGGAATGCAATTCCACACCTTTGCTTCATCTGCACTTTCATGTCAGATGCCGTTGTGTCAGACTGCCCCTGTGCTGCCATCTGTCACACAGCAATGACATGTAATAGAATATTGGTGGAAAGGTTCAGTCTCTACTGCCATACCACCAAGATCCATCTCTGACGTTGAGGACCAATGTAATACAACAGGAGGCATTATTTTTGGAGCAGCACTTATAAATTATATAATACAGTTAATGTATGTAAGTAATAAAAAAAAATTAATTTGTAATGGTTTTTATTAAAACAGACAAAACAACAACAAAATCGTAAATTTTGTGAGATATTTGACCTTGTTTTTATGAAACTAATACATCACCCTTGTTCAATGGCAGCGGTCACAATTCTTAGTGAGCTCTCAAGGTGTTTGTTGGAGATTTTTGATGAAATTTTACTCTTCCTGTGCTTCATGTTTGAAAATAACTGTTCACAAACATATATGCTACCAAAAAAGTGATGACATGATTAAGACATGAATGTGAAGTAAGAGGTATTTCTCTCTGGTGGTTTATAAATATCCAGTAAAGAAATACAATCAAATATTTGATTGAAATTCTGTACATTCCATTTTAAAATTTATAGGTAATACATTTATGTTGACTGAAAATGGAGTCACAAATATACCAAAAAAAATCATGATTTTTTCAGCAATCCTGAAACTTCCTCTCAAATTCCTTTATCAAAACAAAAAGCACAGCTGCATATTCTTTAGGAGGAGAGTCAACTGTTTACAAGGGTAGATAATGGCAGGACAAGGGGAAGTGGTTTTAAGTTGAAGGAGGGAAGATTTAGGTTGGATGTCAGGGGGAAGTTCTTCACAGAGTGACACGATGCTGGAACAGGCTGCCCAGAGGGGTCGTGGATGCCCCATCCCTGGAGATGTTCAAGGCCAGATTGAATGGGGCCCTGGGCAGCCTGGTCTAGTATTAAATGTGGAGGTTGGTGGCAGGAGGTTTGGAGCTTAATGATCCTTGAGGTCCCTTCCACCCAAGTCATTCAACGATTCTATGATTCTCTGCTCACAGGGCTGTGTTTTACCAGTGTATCAAAATGCGTAACATTATTTGCCATCATTTGAGCTGGCACTGCACTGCACCCCATGCCCTGGTTTCAGTCCAGATTGGGTTAATAGCTGACCCATGTTCCGTTGGTGTTGAGTGACAGGGAAGAGCTGCTGCCATGGTGGCACAGCAGCAGGCGATGCAAGCCACAGTGAGAGCTAGGCCAGACTACTTGTGGCCAATGGGCCACAGGGTGGATGTGTCTGCACTGAGTATTTTCATATTCAGAACCCACAGAGTTAGCTAGGGAGGACATTTTCTATTTTCAGTTTATTTCTTGCTAACACTTCTTATACTACTTTCCCTTCTATGTAGCTAATAAGTGTATATGGTAATCTATACTCACTTAAATGTATTGATAAAAATGGAGCAAAAATAAAGAAAAGGATAATTTGCTGCGTACCAAATATGTATCAGGAACTTGGTATGGATTCCTATCAGGTAAGAGGGAGAAAATCACTTCTAATTTAGAGTACTTCTAGTGTACTTTAGTACTTCTAATGTAGAGGCCTCAAAAAGAGGTTGAAAGATTGGGGAATTCTTAAACTTTCAACTAGACTATTAGCCTTTCAGTTTTCAATTTATAATATCTATAATTAGGGGTTGTTCACCCCATAAATCTCACCATGCACAGTCTCTCACTACTCTAATTCTCCTTTACGCACCTGGGGAAGTTCCAGCTCCATCACAACATAATTAAAATTGCATTTTTCCTTCTGCCAGATAACAGAATGGTGTTTGAAACTTGAGCAGCAGAATGCAGGCTAGTTGCTAGCCTTTCTCATACAAGTAACTCTGAGATACCTTTCTGAGGGAGAGGGAGCAAAAGAGAGGTGAACACCCCAGGGCCCATTGACGTGAGCCATGCTGCAGGGATAGTAACAGGAGTTACAGGCAGTTTGCCTCTTCCATATCAAAGAGCCATAACACTGAGTTAAGGAGAAGGACCACTGGCTTAGCCATGGAAAATGCTGCCACTGATGGTGCAAGTGAGCAGAAGTTTGGAAATAATAGATCAATAAAACAAGGAGATGGAGAGGAAGATATTGTGGGAGTGCGTATTCGCACTGATACACACAGAGCTTACCACCAGGTGTTCATTCATTACAGATCGGTTAGTATCTACCTGGGGGTGACCCGCCTGAATTTCTTGCTGTTTTGTTACTGTTTGTGAGTAATGGATTCATTAAAAAAAAAATTCTGATAAAAATTTATATTGCAGATCCCTATCACCTTCAGCCCCTCTTACTACAAAAGAAAGAATCTTAGGAGTGTTTTGAAGATTGGTGTTTTACAGCTACTCTTCTCCCACTCTCCAAACGTGGCATTCCTTAATTAATCAGTAATCTAAGGAGACTGATACAATCTTTCAATGTGAAGTAAGGAAACTTCTATGAACAACACAGACACAGTTTCTAGTGCTTATCCTGAGCTTTCAAAAATTGTCAGAATGTGCAGAGTTCTGCCAAGAAACTGCAGACATAGCCTTTTCCCAGGGATTAAGGCGGCTTGGAAGCCACCTCTGACAGAGCCTGGAGTTCATGAATGGCTGCAACATGAATGCCCACATCATCAGGGCTCTTCACCCGGTGATCTCCATACATTAGTGGAGTCATTTCTAATATTAGATCTGTTTTATCCTTTAGATAAAGGGTACCCCACAGTCGGACACATGAGTCAAGTCTTTTGAGTGCTTGTTTATGCCTGTGAGCTACATAGGGGCCCTTTGGTGACTAGCTCAGCTGTAGACATCTCTGCTGTATAACATCATTAAAAGTCATTAATTTAATTGAGATGAATCCTATCCCAAAATACAGGATATTAAATCTGTCATACTTTAAAAACTAGAGGTACTTTTAAAGGACTGAAGACAGCGCATGTTTGGCTGTGCACAGAAGAGTAGGAACTAGAAATGCGTGTTCAGAGAAGTAATTTGTAGGCACGTTGGTTCTTCAAATGGCAACATCTAGGTGTTCAGAATATTAGACAATTTACCAAACAAATGATAAATGTATTCATAGGCAGCCATAGATGAGGTAATCCCAGTTGCTTATGAAATGTATTTCTCATATATGTTTATGATTCATCTTGTGCTTCCACTATCACATACATAATGGGCATTTAAATAGGCAGTTATATGTTTTCTATATCCATTTATAATAGTTTCATATGCATAATAAGAGACTTAAGAGAGAGAACCATGAAAAGCAAACAGCATCAACCATTTGAAAAATAACTGGAAATAGTGTTTTTTTGTATTGTTTAATAAGCAGATCATCCGGCACCCAATTTCGAATTTTGAAGTTTCAATTCAAAGGTCACTTAAATAACTCTGGCTTTAATAAAGATTTTGTAAAGACAGCAATTGTAATTGCCATCTCTAAACGTTTGTGTTTGCTTTTTTAGAAAGAGCCCTGACATACTGCAAGATACAGTTCACGTGACTCATTTTATTCTAATTATGTTCTCAGTTAAATATTTGGGATGTTGGGGATTTTAATGGGTAAAACTGAGAAAACTGTATTCCTGCAGCCGGCAGCAGCACGCTGAGGCTGCATGTATCCTGGGAATGGAGAGCAGCACTGACTGACTTATTCAATAGTTTTGCCTGCCAAGCTCTTGAGATGCAAAATGCAGTCTTCCAAAACGTCTGCCACTTGTCTCAGACTATCCTGAGATGATTAAAAATGTAGAGAGAGAAAAGCTGTGCCATTGTTTTTGGAGCTCAGTGTTGAAAACAAAATTAGACACTACGAACATTCTGACAAGTGGAGTTGGTCTAAGAATGAACATAAAAAAGGCACCATGGGGCAGCACGTTTATTTTTTTTGTCAAGGCTGTGCATCACCCAGGTGCAAAGGGTAATTTTATGACCACCCAACCTATGAATTTAACTTGTTCATTTCTCAGAGGGGCGTTCAGTTGTCTCCACTCTCATGAGTCATGAAAAGTGAAAAAAACCCCGTTGTGAAATAATCCCCATTTTCCTTTGCATGTAAGTCGATGACTTCCAGGACAATTTTGGTACTTCATAGAATCATAGAATCACAGAATGGCCTGGGTTGAAAAGGACCACAATGGTCATCTAGTTTCAATCCCCCTGCTGTATGCAGGGTCACCAACCACCAGACCAGGCTGCCCAGAGCCACATCCAGCCTGGCCTTGAATGCCTCCAGGGATGGGGCATCCACAGCCTCCTTGGGCAACCTGTTCCAGTGCGTCACCACCCTCTGAGTGAAAAACTTCCTCCTGATATCTAACCCACGCTTCCCTGTCTCAGTTTAGGACTGTTCCCCCTTGTCCTGTCACTATCCATCCTTGTAAACAACCATTCCCGCTCCTATTTATACGCTCCCTTCAAGTATTGGAAGCTCACAATGAGATGTCCCAGAGCCTTCTCTTCTCCAAGCTAAACAATCCCAGTTCCCTCAACCTTTCCTCACAGGAGAGGTGCTCCAGCCCTTGGATCATCTTAGTGGCCCTCCTCTGGACCCACTCCAAGAGCTCCACATCCTTCCTTTAGTGGAGGCCCCAGGACTGAATGCAGTACTCCAGATGGGGCCTCACAAGAGCTGAGTAGAGGGGGAAAACTTCATCAGTGGCTTTGCACAAGTGAACCACTAAACAAGTAAATGATGCCCAAACCTAAAAGCATGCAGGTCTCATTCTTGTTGTGTGTTCTTGTAGCAGAGATTATCTGATCAGGCTTTACATCCTCCTTATGGAGGACTGTCCTAGTGAAGTATTTCAAATGTACATTCCTGCTCCTTAGGGATTCTCCTTGATCTCGGGCTGGCCTTTTATATTTCCTGCTTGGTTTGGGCTTGTGGCATGTGTGTCCTGTTTTATCTGCCTATTATATAGAGAAGTGGATTAAGGCTGGCACAGATTCACTGAACCCTAATCCCTTTAGAGGGCCTGCAGGTCTCTAGAGGCAATAAGTACTTCAAGTGTTGATACTGCTAGATTCAGCTGATACTGCTTGAAATCCATTCAGAAAGTGTATCTGGAAGTCAGAAAGCAGAGAGTTTTACATGGTCTTTTGTTTTTATAAATGCTGTTGCTCTGTTAATACTATTTTATGTGCATTCAACACTTAGTGCCTTGTCTGTAGAACTTCTGACAGGAGAACTTCTCTTATCAGAGTTTCGACTCACTCTGCACAGCACTGGGTCAAAGACAGATTGCTGATGAGTCATCTGTTTCCAGCTTGTTGAAAAAGGGAGAAAATATAAAATGTTTTCACCAAGGTAACTGGATTTGTCATGTCCTGGTCACTACACAGCAGTTTACTCAGAGGAGCCAGGAGAACTGCATGCAAAGCACCTCCAGTGCTCAGAAGCATCACCAGCACATGTGATTTGCAATCTGTCCCATGCTCTCCCTGATGGGTAGGTTCTTTATTGTTCTGGTCAAGAAAGTAGTGTGTACTATTAAAAAATAAATTAGCCTATCCAAAGTGAAAATAGAACAGTAGAGATAGTTGGCATAGTTACTGTGTTAGTCTCTGCTGGGGTGGCAGCAGGTAATGGGTAACATTTCTGGAGAGGCCATGGCTTCCCTGTGTTTCTGCCAGCTGATCAGGGCCATCATCTTGTGCCTTCCTGGCTGTGTGGTCTGCACCTAAAGACCCTGAGAGATAAAGAACTTTGGGATGGCTTGTATCCCAGATGGAAGTCAGGTGAGGAGCTCCAGCTGGCAATAGGCAGCAGGGTTTTCATGCCAAGGAGTTGCATTCATAAAACAGCCTGAGCAGAGAGCTTTGCTTGGGATTTTGTTGGAGGGGAAGAAAGAGGAATTATTACGTCCCTTTTTGGTAATGGCAAATCTGCCTCACCTGCACTGGTGTTTTCTCTACTACTTGCCATAGTTTTTCTCATGGAAAAGTTAGACTGTGCATTTAAAAATTTGGAAAAAAAGGAGCTGACTTGTTTTTAGTTTTTATTGACTTTTAAAACACTGATATGCTAGTTTAGACAGGGAAAGCTGGGCTCAGGGCTGGAGCCCATTTCTTCAAATGACATCAACAGTCCAGCTGCAAACTGCTGATCATGGATGCATTATGAGAGCTAAAACTTGTTAATGCTCCAAATTACTGAGTTAAACCTTTGCCCTCTGATCTGGATGCCTAGCTTTAAAAATAAATCTTTTGGATTATACAAAAAATCTGAACTGTCAAGAAATAAATGGTGTGGTGAACTGAAACATAGGTCTCTTAAACTATCCTAAATTTAGCTATGTTTCAGTAATCTCTCTTTCACTTTTCATTGCTGTCAGCAGACTGCAGGGTTTCTTTTATGTTTATGATGGAAATGTCTGCCAGTGAATCATGCCATTGCGATTATGGTTTTTTGCCACTTCAAGGATTAGCAAACAGTGCATAGTTTCTCTGGTAAAGAACACCTCATTCCTGGATCATTTCTATCAAGAGGCACTTCCTTATGCAAATGACTTTCTTGCATTAAAAACTCATTTTTATGTGTGGTAGGTGAAAGGTATTTCTGTAAAGCAAGCGCATATGAACTTTTTGGGTTTTTTTCCTTATTTCATTACCAGTACCTATTTCTGTAAAACATCTGATGGTGGATATTAACAGGTTTTTGCAAGTATTTTCTTATTACAGTTACATACTGCCTTCATGGCAGAAAAACAAATATACCAAAATTGTGAGAGCCTGGCATAGCTTTCATTTTTGGAGTCTCTTTGCTAAAATCTTTGGAGACCAGATAATTGCTTTGTTAAAATGTCAGTTGCCTTCAAATATAGAACCTTATCATTTACAAAAGTATATTAATAAATTATTATTTTTAAATTGTGTACTAAACAAAAATGTAACATCATAACTTTGCAAGTTATACAGATATTATCATGTAGCTTTAAATAATATTCTTTCACTCTTAATTTCAACCATGTCAACTGCCTGCAATACCTAGTAATTATAAGAAAATATAGATTAATTTCTTGCATAAAATACAAAACACAGAATATTTTTAGTACTGCATTTTACCCACTGCATATGATCTGCAATTTATTGTTGTCAGTGTATATTATGGATGAGAGCCCCTGCAATTATCCTCTGTTAATACACTTTTGAATTGGAAGAAAGGACAGAGCTGGGGTGCAGCTGGTGAGCAATCAGTTAGCCTCCATTGCAGGCGCTTGAAGAACCTCTTCAGTGAGGATTCTTAGTGATAAAATAGGCAAGGCTGGGGTTTCTGACAACACGTGGAGCATGATCGATGACTGTAACCTTTTCTTAAAATTAAAATTGTAACCTGGGGGTGGGCACTGCAGTGCTCTCTGTTCATAAGCTTTGGGATAGCAGCTTTTCTGCTCCTCACACCATAAGTACATTTTTTAAGTTTATATATATATACAAACTTAATATATATATTAACATATATATTTATACATATATATATATATATATATAGTCTGGGTTATATTCTCATTTCCGTTTCATTGAGCTTCCGTCTCTCTTTGTAGTTTTTAAGTAATTACATCAGGATGTATTTTAGAGAGGCAGTTACAGAGGGACAGAGAAGTGTTTTTAGATTTTATTTCCTTTTCTACACAGTAGTGAACTCTGCGAGTGAGAGAAGCTCTGCATTACTTGCAGCTGAGTTGAGTGTTGAGAAAGTATTCAGCCTCCTTTTTGTAATTTCTCATATTCACCTGAATAAAAGTAATAACAAACTGAGTGAGCTTTCCTGAAAGGAAAAGCATGTTCAGAGAAGGAGGTAAAGAACATACGAAGGCTAGCAATCTATTTTTGCTTAGAGAAACATTTTCTGTAAGAATGTGTTCCTCAGCGCTATTTTCTTACTGTGGTTATAGATTGATTTCTTTGTTTGGTTGGTTTTACAGGTTGTGGTTTTTTCCGCTGTGGCCATCTGCAGATATTTGCAAATTTTTCATAGTATTAATTTGGATTAGAAGAAGAATTTGAGCAATTTTGGAAAAAAAAAACCCAAAACTATTTTTCTCCATTTTATTACATTAGTGATTAAAAAATATTGACATATTCTCCTGCAGAAGGGTTAGTAGACTGCCCAAGCCTGGTGCTTTCTAGTTGCAGCTGGCTGTGTTCCTTTGAAAGTCTCCGTCAAATAAGACACTGCTTGTAACTGCTGTCAGATGTTGGAGCAGCTCTAATGGCAAATGTGGAGCTGTTCATTTTCTAAATAAAGAGTAGACGCTTGTTCTGGAGGGAGCAAACTTACTTAAAATTAAAGGTATGTCATGTGAGTCTATAAACCAGCCACCCTTGACCCAAAAAGTAGGAGACTGAGAACACTGGGAAGCTGTCTTCTCCCCTTCCCTGTGAGTCCTAGTGCTCTTTTCTGTGTCTAAGGAGCAAGTGCAAAATGCTGTCCCTTATGGACTGAGCAGCACCCCAGTATTTACTGAAAATGGAACCAGGGGGACTTCACTCATCTGAAGACCTGGAGGGATATTGCAGGCCGACAGGAGGTAAGGAATTAAACATGTTGTGGCTGGCAAATCTCTTAGGTAAGAAAGAGCGAGCCCTTAGTACATTCACAGAGGGGCGTGAAAAAATATGCTGGGACAAAGGAACAAAAGCAGATGTTACTGTTTTAATTAATATTGAATAAGGTGAAGTTTTCTTGTGGGCATTGATTCATGTGCTGCATGGTCATAAAATCATAGAATGGCCTGGGTTGAAAAGGACCACAATGATCACTGAGTTTCCAACCCCCTGCTATGTGCAGGGTCGCCAACCACCAGACCAGGCTGCCCAGAGCCACATCCAGCCTGGCCTTGAATGCCTCCAGGGATGGGGCATCCACAGCCTCCTTGGGCAACCTGTTCCTGTGTGTCACCACCCTCTCTGTGAAAAACTTCTTCCTATTGACACCTTCTGGGGTGTCAATAATTATTTGTGAATTGGAGTCATTTTTCCCTCAAAACAGAGCGTGACTTTTCAGATACAGCCACTACCTATCAATTAGCTCTGTGGTCATTTTCAAGCGTCAGTGGATACAATAAAAATAAGTAACACTTATTTTATACCACTGCATAAGCTTCGTACATTGCTCATTAATAACTGAAAGGGGTCTTTATTATTTTTTATTTTACAGTTATTGCACAGGCCACATTGACATTTTCAGTAGGAATAGATCGCGGAATAAACACAAAAGTCATTAAGGGTGGTTTTTTTGCTGGTGGTGTTTTGTTTTGTTTTTCCTTATTTGTTTTGATGGGGAGGTTATAAATGTTCTGCTCTTTGAGGACAGTGCTGCAATGAAGTGGACATATTTGTCACTGTTTGGTGTTACTGCAATTTCCTGTTTTTCCTACTATATGACTCTCCTTTTAATCTTATTGGTGGTTAATATGCCATTTTATTTTTTTGGTTAAATGAAGAGTCCTGAGATTCAGCAAGGAGAAAATAATTAAAACTATTTGTTTCGCACAGGCTGTCAGCAGCTATTAGGGATTAGACAAATATAAATTAAGTTTTCCCCTGCCCCCAGCCATGGTACAGACTTTGCAAAGTTCACAAACAACTGTAATCCTCTTTTATTGAGCATGGATTTGAAAGTAAAGGTCAGTTATGTTTTGGCCACTAAGGAGTTTGTACAATTGCTGAAGACCAAGTGTTTAGGTTATTTTTAAGAGTTGAGATTATTTTTATATAAAAAGTATCCTTGTTGCCTGGAAAACTGTTGCTCCTCCATCGTGGCTCTGTTACCAAGCTCGGGGACTGAGCAGCAGTCACAGCAGCCCACAGTCAGCTTGAAGAGCAAGGCAGGCTGGGCCTCTCACACCTCAGGAAGGGCAGCAACTCAGAGAGATGCTGGCATGTGCAGGTGGTCCCCACACACTGCCACCACACACTGCCACCAGCCCTGCAGCCTTGCATGCGTCGTGCTGTGGCTGGAGCAGCCAGGCCTTCGCAGGGCATGGTGGAAGGGCTGGTGGAGAAATGGGTGGAAGTTTAGACTGCAGATGTGTTTTGCATACCACCCGGGAATCAGAGCCCCGGTCTCGGCTGGAACAACTCGATTCCACAGCAGAGCACGTATTTAATAACAATAGACAGCTTCAGAGCTGTGCAGACTTGCAGGGGAAGAGCAGAATTTTAAGCAAGCCGCGGGAAGTGCAAGAGGACTGGGGCAGGGCTGCCCAGCTCTGTCAGTCTGTGCTGGCAGCCAAGTCTCTGCTCAGACCTCAGCCTTTATTTCAGGGAGTTAAAAGCAGCGAGTAAACCCCAGCAGGTTTCTGCATTAATTCCACTGGAAATTTTCCCAGAAAACAAGTTTCATAATCTGCAACATTGCCGTTTGCAGCGCATCACCGAGCACGGGCAGGGACAGCTCTTCGATTGGAATCACAAGGCAAACTTGCACGTGCAGCTAAAAGACGTTACCAAAGAATTCAGTATGAGCTCCCTAAACAAAGCAAAGTACTTCAACACCAGATGAGTCTGTAGAGTGTATTTATTGAACCAGAGAACCTGGCAGTATTTGTTTCCCACTCTAAACAACTGCTCTAACCTCGTAGTAAGACCTGTAAATAAAAGCACAATAGAAACTCTCCTGGAGCTCTTAATAAAACAAAAAGGTTAATTCTCACCACGTTACTCTGGCTATTGATAATTCCACAAACGTAAAAGTCTCTGGGTTATTTTGCACGGTATCTCAGGCCATAAGCTGCCTCTGCCCTTAGTCAGTCCAGTACCAAAACCCCAGGCTTTTCATAAAGTAATGGCTCCATGTGCTACTTTAACAGTGATTTACCAAACATCTTAGAAATAAATCTGGATATTAAAATGAACAACCTTACTGGATAGTAAAAGTCTGAGTCTTCCTACTTGTTAGTAATAAGCAGCCTTCAGGACATCCCACTTCCTTGCTTCCCTTTATTTATTCCATTGGCAAGAACTGCTTTTTTTTCTCTTTTTTCCAATTTATAAATTTATACAAAGGCTCCCAAGGCTAACATCTTCCTCTGCGATACAACAATTTTCCCTTCTTTCAGATTGTTTAGCCAATTAAATGTGATGGATTCAAGCTCACAAGGAACTGTTTTCAAGATGGAAGCTTTCTGATTCCATTTCAGACCTTAGGTAACTGAGAATTTGCATATTTTCTCCATTTAGCTCTACGGCAAAAGATGAGATGCCTCAAATCTGGTTTGACGTAATTTTAGAAACATGACTAATCTCACTGAAATCAATAGCACTATTTGCATGTCTGAAGATATACACAGTTTTTGGGCACTTCACATTTCCAACCATTGGCAGGTTCCTTAGTGCACAATAAAGAGCCTCGGGTGGACTGATTTAAACAAAGCCACTTATGTTGCAGAGCTTACATCCACCTTCACTCACACACACCAAGAGGCTTGATTTGAATAATCAAATTCAGTCTTCCTTTGCGTTTGCTTTTTTAGTTTGTTGAAAGCAGGTTGACTCTGGTGGGTTAGTAAGCTTTATGTTATGCTGATTTGCAACTGAATATAGTTTTCGCCTTTAAATTTAGTACTTCTCTTGGGTAACCAAAAGGAGGATGAGCTATGTAGACATCTCCATAATTGCATGGCCTCAGAATATATCTGTGATTTCACGCATTCTGTTCTGATAGAAAATAGGAAATGCTAGTTTTGTTTATGAGATGAGTAATTCTTTATTTTACAAGCTCTATCAGGTGAAAGATGAGTGCAATTAAAATGAAGATAACTGTCATTTTTTAAAGGGTTTTATTACTTAAACGGGAATATCTTGAACTTACTGGGTTCATATTTTTCATCAAAACACAGGATGTATAATCTGTAATTATTTATTGATTCTGTTTTCTGTTTGTGTCAGAAAGAAAATATGAGCCACTCTCTCTTATTTATATTGTGACATTTCTGTAGAAGATAAGTCAACTCTTCCTGTTTTCCTTCTTTGTAACAAATAACTCCCTTGATTATATTTTTTCAGTTTATTGTTCCAGATTAAATGCTGAAGTTGACAGCAACTGGAATTATAGGAAACATTTGTTTGCAGAACAAAATCCCTTTCTTCCCCACCTTTGTTTGTCTTCCAGTTTAGGTTTCTTCCCTTTCTATTCTATTTCCTAACTTAAGAAATATTGTAAAATTGAAACTCAGATCAGTTGGAGCATGAACAGTGCTAAAAAAAACATTTCGAGAAATGTGTAGATCTTGTATTGAGAGACATGTTATCATGGGAAATATTAATGATAGGCGGATGGTTGGACTGGATGATCTCAGAGGTCTTTTCCAGCCTTGGTGATTCTGTGATTCTAAATGGCATTTGGATATCTGCTTGAAACTTTTTCCTTCAGCCAGAACAGGCTCTTGCAGGAATATCTCACATCAGTCCTGCAGAAAGAAATCAGTAAAAGCAGAAGGGAAGTGATGGCTGCGATCCAGGATGAGGACAGGACATGTGGAGAAATATTCTCTATTGTGCTTATCCAGGAAGGAATTTGCACCTTCTCACCACAACTTCAGTGCCAGCAGGAGCCCTGGGAAATACTTGACTTCTATAACTGCACTGGGCACAGGACTGTTCTGTATCCCTTCTAGATACCAGAGCCTGTGAAACAGACATTAGTCTGTTTAAATTGGGTTTATCTCATTCCATCTGTGCTTTGTACAGTCTTAAGCTTTTTGATCTCATCACAGCTTGTAAAGAATTTCTGTGTTGTGGTTCTTTTAAAGATTCAGGAGTTCCATTCACTTCTGTCCAGAGTGCTCATAAGCAGTAAAAAAAAATTAGCAATCCTGATTTAAAAAAAAAAAACAAACTTGTAAAGTCGATGATAAAAGTGTCAGCTTCCATTTTCATAGAAGGGCAGAGTGACTCGTCAAAAATTAAACAGAAGGTGAAAGATTTAAGGTAAAGGTAGGGGCCTACATGTCAGAAGTAGCCATGTGTAGAATCATATGATCATAGAATTGCTCAGGATGGAAAAGACCTTAAAGATCATTGAGTCCAACCACGACCTCACCATACTACCCTGACTCCAACAAGCCTCTGCTAAATCACCTCCCTGATCACCACATCCAAACAGATTTTAAACACATTCAGGGATGGTGACTCAACCACCTCCCTGGGGAGCCTATTCCAGTGCTTAAAAGATTTGTTTTCTGCAAAATCCAAGACACTTACTTTGCATTAGCATTTGGGTATGAAAATAAGTTTTTCAAAAGTGTACGCTCCCAGGACCATCATCTTCAGCATCTGAAGTTGTGTCTTCCACTGCCAACATCTGATTAAAAAGGCAGCTGCCATTTCAAATATAAGCAAACACTTTTGAGTGTTTTTCTATGTTCCCCAAAAGCTAGCCTCTTTTGTAAGAATTCAACAAACTGAAGATGACCCGTGTGCTGGTATGAAATAATGCATTAGGGAATGAAAGCTCTACAGTCTTCATGGTTGTTTGTTGTTGTACGTCCTCTTTAATTTTGATATATTTACATCTTGATTCATATTTAAATTGTGTTTCCAACTAAAAGAAATTGGTTGCATGTTATTAAATGAGGCCACTACCTATCAAAGAGCTTGCTTCTGTAAGAGAGTTGTTGGAGGGAGGAGTAGTCTTACATTCTAATTTATATTTCTCAGATAGTAATAGTTCAAAACCCAGCAGAGCTAAAGCCTTGCATAGCTAATAAAAAATAACAAGATGGTTCCTTAGCTTTTTTCCTAGCATGAATACTAAGTTGTAACGAAGCATTCTTAGTTAATGATAGATCAGTCTGCATTTAGGAATGAAGAAGATTATATTGAATTGCTCACATGATACTGTAATGGCCGTAGAACTGGTGGTAAACAAAGAAACCGTCTCCAGTCTAGATTAAGATTTGTCCTGACCAGTAGATCACTCTGGCTGTCTGTTCATAGGGATATTGCAGAAAATGTCAGGTGATGTAAACGTACCCAGGATAATTCAGAGTGATTTAAGCCCATCCTCGTCAGTAGGTAATTCCAGATGGAGTGCCACACCCCCAGAAGCATCTTCAGCATTTTGTGAAGTCTCCTGGCTCTTTCCTCCTGCTGTTGCCTGACTTCTTTCCAGCAAGTGGCTGTCTCTGCTGGATACTCACACAGTGCCCGGGGCAACAGGGTCCTATTTGTCAAACTTTGCTTGCTATTACCGAGCTCAGGAAAGTAACAAGTGTAATGTAACTTGAGTGGCTTTGGCGCTATCTCATTTCTGACTTTGAAGACCTTGCTGTCTGTTGCAAAATGAGCTTAGAAATCAACATGCAGGTGGAGTAAGCTTCCTCAGTGCGCTTGACAAAGTGAACAAAGGATTCAGTTATGATTAATGACTTTGACCTGCAATTTCAACTCCCTGCAGTTATGTAAAGTTGAGTTCTTGCTTCTGGCTTGAAAACTGCTTAAAATTAAACATTGTTCTTCTAGTTCTTCATTCCAGTGGCTTAGAAAACGCAAGGTGTAAATCAAAAAACGCTCATTCAAAATCACTGGGGCAATGTTGCACTTGTAGGTTAGAGAGATTCCATTTGAAATTAAGACCTCTAAGTTTATTTTTGTTCATTTAGGCATCTGCAAGTGAATTCGGTGTTGAAGCTGATATTTGCAGCCAGTGTAGATTTCTTTCAGTAGAGCCCAGAAAGCTGGCCAGCCAACAAGGGCTTTGTTATGCTGCCTTATAGCATAAGCATCTGATGCTACTTGAGGTGACACGCGAGGTCCTGCTCAGTCTGAAGCAGCTGCATTGGAAGAGGCGGGCTCAGGGCTGCAGCTGCTGTTGTCCTCAGTAAACCTTTGCTCGTGCTTTGAGTCTGACAGAAGAGCCATCCCAGGGCTTCAGAGCAGAGCTGCTTGGCAATTTTCCAGCAAAGCAGATTTCTCGGAAAGCATTGCCCTGACACAAAAACAAAGTGAGACCTTCCACCGATGACACCATCAAAAGATTCACTGGAAATCGAGCATTCAAGCCTGCGTCCCTGCCTGTTTCTTGGGTCCAAAGGCTGACCCCAGCAGTGTGACCCCAGTCCAACCAAGAGGGTTTCTTTCTTCCATGGGCTACGTTGTCTGTTGGCCTCTCAGCCACCTACCTTGGGTCTGATGCGAAGAAGAGGAGGGCCTTCTGAGTCCCTCAGTGTATCTGGATTTTTTGGAAATATCTTTCCAGGAAAATTGGGTTCAATAGGAAGAAAATGAGAGATTCAGGATTTGATACTCTTGCGTCTATTTGCCAGGCATCTCTGCTTCTTTTCTTTATAGCAGCTCATACTAGGGTGCTCAGAGAAAAGATTCTCTCTTTCCCAGAAAATGTATGAATTATTTATATTACAAAAGCTCCTTCAGCTTTTTTTGTTGTTGTTGTTGTTTGTTTGAAAACTGCCTTGTGTTCTTAATTCATCAGTGTTTCACTTTCTGTTATATATTAATATCCATGTTTCAAAATGATTACTATATAGCCACAGCACTGACAGGAGAAAGGCTTTACGTTTTACCCTTGCCATTTCTGTTTGTAGTTGCTGTCTTTTTTAAAGATGAAATCTAGAGAGTTTTATTATGGCATGAATTTGCAAGTTATGGTCCGGGGAGAAATTAATTTGATGGTGCTGGCAGACTCTCCAGGGAGAGCCATATATTCTATAAAACGTCTTTATCTCTTGTGGGTCTATAATCAAGGCAGAAATCAGATAGAAATGGAATAATAGTGAGCTATGTGGGAAAGAATAGGAAGAAAGACAGAACGCAGATGGCAACCAGGACATTTAGTGACAGCAGAGAGCTCTCAAAAGCTGTGCTGCAGACTTTTGGTGGCATTGACCTCCTGGAGATCTGACAGTTGATCCTGGCCACAGGACCTACATCCAGCTGTTACACATTATTTACCAAAGGTTGCTGAGCACACCTTGCACCCTTGTAATGGTTTCCATTCTACTCTTTGTTTTCAGTACTCCATGTTTCAGATGATACATTTTAGCTGATTAGTTTTTGCTTAAATTTCCAAAGCAGGTATTGCTTTAGGAGATTTAGACACTGCCAAAGTTACAAGAAGTGTGTTAAGAGTGCTTAGTCCATACCCTGTGACATTAGAGCAACTTTTGTTATTTCACCCCCCAGTCTTGCATCCTTAAGTAATCTCTTCTTGCATTGATTGGCTAATTCACAGATCCTGGTAATCAGTGCTACCTGGAACAAAATTTGTTTTTCACTGTTTCTTTGTTTTTGTTTTTTTTTTCCAGTTTGCCTTAATATTCATGGGAACACTATCCCAGCTTTCCCATTTTTGAATATTTTCTAACTATTCCATGTTGTGCTTTGCCTTAATTCTTGAGAGTCAAATGATGCATTAAAGATGAGTGGATCTCACCCCACCATTAACTGCCAGCAAGTAGGTAAATGACTTTTTTAAGCTAAGTAGCAGTAATTTCATGTTCTCCTTCCTGTTGACAAGCCCCACTATGTGTATTGGTAGTAGTGCTCCGTGATCCCAGATGATCCATCTGATGAAGTGTATGTTCAGCTTTTCAGTGCAGAGGCAAGTCAGCAAAATACCAACATTGCAAAAACATCACCAGAACGAGCAACTTTGAGAAAAGTAAAGGATTTTAGTAATTTTAAAATTAAAATTTTAGTAATACTTCATAGTCACAAAGATAGGAACTCTTTCCTGTCTGTGTAGGGCATCATGGCAAACATCCTGGATTTCATAGGTCATAGTGTTCAACCAGTAGCGGGCAATTTCTCTAGCCTTCCATCAGATGTTCTCTGTTCTAGAAGGTACCTAAGCATAGGTTAGATGTGTTTCTAGTCTCTTGCTTGTGTTTCCATTTTCTTTTCAAGAGCTTTATAGTTCATCTTTTACTGAGATATCACATAAAATAAAACCTATGAGGTTCCCAGAAGAGTTGGCAACTAAGAGTAGTGCTTCCACTGCTGGAACAACTAATTCTGCTCCCTGTCTGGATACTCATGAAATGCTCCAGTAGCTGTACATTGTTCCACATTTCTTTCTTCCCATGAGTTTCTCAGGAACCCATAAAAAGGCAGGACCTGTGCATGTACCTGTGTGTCTCTGTTTGTTGCTGTTGTCGTGTAGGTGTGCACTAGATCTAACACTTTGGAAAAGAATCTTGGCTGTACAAAGGTAGTGTGGAGTTACCCTTCCAGCCTCTGAAAACAGATAGGTCATCCACCCAGCAAAATGTCCGGGGCACTTCTGGCCATTCCTTTTTACCACTTCCTTTTTACCTTTATTAAAATAAAAAGGATGCCAAAACAGCAGAGAGGTCTTCAAGTAAGTTAATGTTAAATTTTTCATCATTAATTGAGCACTCCAAAAATGGGATAAGACAATTAATTAATCATACATATGCAATTCTGTTCCCCTTTGTACTGGAAATATTGTTTTCCTCTAACTTAAATTAGTATGCACTAATTACTTGATATATTGTAGTATGTTTTCCCCTATGTGTTTAGATAATTACTGTCAGCAACAGCTGGTAGAAGGTTCCCAGAACAGTACCTGTATACCCTGTAAATTGAAAGTTTGCACTGGACCTCATACTCAGCATAATGGATATGGTGCACAGGATGAAAACCAAATTCAATCTTGTGAAAACTTGCATAAGCTGACCTTAATGGATGGTGATGATATCACTATGCTTATAAGACTGTTTGCAGTGTCCATGTAAGCAAATTTGATATTCCATAGAATCTTAAAATATCTTGGGTTGGAAGGGGAATCCCCTGCCATGGGTAGGGCTGCCCCCTACCAGCTCAGGTTGTCTGTCCAACCCGGCCTTGAATGCCTCCAGGGATGGGGCACCACAGTTTCTCTGGACAGCCTGTGCCACTGCCTCACCATACTATGTGTGAAAAGTTTTCTCCTGATATCCAATCTAATCCAATCTCTTTTAGTTTAAAAGTGATCCCCCTTGTCCTACCTATCACTATCTCCCCATATAAAAAGTTGGTCTCTGTTGTTTTTATAAGATACCTTTAAGTACTGGAAGGCTGCAATTAGGTCTACTTGGAGCTTTCTCTTCTCCAAGCTGAACAAGCCCAAGTCCGTCAGCCTGTCTTCACAGGAATGCTTCTCCATCCCTCCAATCATCTCCATGGCCCTCCTCTGGACACACACCAACAGCTCTATGTCTTACTTGTGCTGAGGACCCAGCATCATCTGAGACTCCTCTGTATTTTCTTTATATTGAAGAATAAGAAAGAATTTGCAGTACAAAATAGTTTGGTAAATATCTACTACAGCTGCATGAACAAAACCGACGACGGACTTTCAATCCACATATAATCTTTATTTAACCTTTTGGTGGGGAACTCACCTGACATACAAAGAAAATTAAAATCTTTATATGTCTTGAAAAACCTGTGAGACCCTTTCCAGTGAATTAGTAAGGGCACATGGTATTTCTGACACTATGGGAAGATACATATAGATGACACTCTGCTTATAATGCCATAATCACAGAATTCTGCCCACAGACATTCACAATTTTTTTTTAAAGCATCTTGGTTATGAGCTGCTGTCATTAAAATTTGCAAGTCATTGACATTGACATTTATACTTGTTTGTGCTGGAGAGCTGTTGAAGTCAGGAACATAATGTCCAGTGAACCATTGCATGAAATAATGGTTTATCTGTGTCACTGGATTTTTAATTAAAGCACAGCAGAACGTTAAAAACTTTGGGGTTTTTTCTGTCATCTAGAATAAATGAAATAAAATAAGAATGCTTATATTCACCTTTGCTCTTCTTCTTTACAATATTAAGATATTTTATATCTCACCATAACTGATTATGATAGTAGCCAGTGTATGTTTTTGTCAACAAGCAGAAGCCACTTTTTAGAGGCATCCTAACCCTAAAAAGATGTATGCATGCATATAACTTTATGTTGTTTAAATAATCTGCTGGATGTGAATAGCACTATTTTCCATATAATAAAGAAGAGTGAAGTAGTAGCAACAGAGTACTAAGCTGAGATAAAGAAGCACTTTGTAAATGTTCAGTTTCACTAGATGGAATTTCACAATATAGCATTCTTCTTAAAAAAATACTTCAGAAGTCACCTGGACCTAACATACTGTTTTCGTAACATACTGACTGATATTTTGCTGAGAGAATAGTCCTCTGGATAGACGATCATAGAATCATAGAATGATTCATCATTTTATTTCATTAGATGGTATTTGAAATGGGAAATACTCTGTTTGTGTGATAATTGATAGTAGAAACTAAACTGTCTGTTATATGGCCACTGAAGGAACGTATGGTGGTTTAATATTTCTTAGCAGCCTGTTGGCATCAGTAGTTTTTCCTTCAGCTCAAACACCTTTGGACAGGGCTTGGCATGTAACCCGTGGGACATGTGTATTGAAACAGTGTGGCTCTGGGCATGGAAGTGCCTCAACAGAGTTAGTTTCTTCTTCAGCAGTTCACATTTTGGGTAATGATGTACCTCTCTTCGTGCAGGGAACTTGTTTTCCTCAGAGGTGCTGGGGGTGCTGTGCCCCAGTGGCATCCAGGGAGGTCTCCGTTTGGGCAACCTTGCCTTACTGTGTTGTTTGACATGGCTCTGATTTAACTGTAAATGAGGCCAAATGCCAGATGCATCATATAAACTAATGATTACTGAAAAACTGTGCTCTATTTAGTGTGCAGTGAGAAAACAGATGGGTTGTTTCCTCTTAAAATTATCTGAACTTTGTCACAAAAAGCTTCAAATGATCTTTTTTTTTTTTTTTTAATTAGTCACTGAGTAACCTATTCAATACTGTCTCATTCATCAAGTGAGTTCTTCACGTAAAGACATCCTGTCAGGTGCAGCAGACAAAGCAACAAACAGCACTGGTACTATTAATGACTCATAGAATGATATTGCAAGGATTGTAAAATGACACCGTATTATCTAGCAGACACTGATCATAACTGTATGATTTATAAAAACAAAACACATCAAATGTGTTGTAAATATGTTCTCCACTGAAGGAAAATAAATGCCATTGAAATCAATTCACTGATAAGCTACATCATCCTTCTGAACACAGAATGGGAAGGAATGTTTTACATATCCTTGGGATGAAAGGAGTTATCACTCTCAGCTATTTGTTTGATAATGTTCATTTAATACTTATGCTATATCAGACATCATAAATCTTTCACTATTTTACTTTATGACACTGCAGAACTCTAATTATGCTCTGTATAAAATGTAATTCCCTGGTTTACCTGCCTGCTCGGATTGAACTGGCGAAGCTTAAATTGCTATTGTGGTTTTTACCATACTTTGCTCATGTCATACTGTTGTAGTGAACATATTGTGCATACAGCACAGTGTTCATCTTCTTAAGGCAGAGTACAGGCCTTTTCTTCCTTGAAAAGAATGAGTAATTGCACTTGGATTTTAATATTTGTGTTTGCTTTTAGGGTTTATTCGCTCTAACTGTGAAAACTCAGTAATTTTGTGTGCTGCATCTGACTAGGTCTTGAAAAAATAGACCAGTTTTCATGTACCTGTTCTGTGGATTTAAGCTATAACAAAATAGTGCTATGGCAAAAATGAACCTGTACTCTGCTGGTTTGATAGATGGCATTCTCATCATTACCAGCTTGAGGTTATGTTGAAAAACGAGGGAAACTAATTGTCACTGGTAAGACCCTATGGCAAAACAAAAGTCTTGTACCTCTCCTGAATTTGTTTTTTGTTGTTTGTTCTGCAGACTCCAGAAGAAGGAGCCTCTACAACCATCTATGCAGCAGTATCACCTGAGATGGAAGGAGTTGGCGGCTGTTACCTTTACAATGAGGAAAGGACAAAATCAGCTGACGTAGCATATGATGAGGAGCTGCAAAGAAGGCTCTGGACAGAAAGCTGCAAGATGGTTGGGATTTCTGATGAATCCAGCAGAGCTCCCTAGAAGAAGCCACTTCCAGCTGAGTAAATGAAATATATTGGCAAGCATCTAAGGTGAATTCTTGCAGCATCAGTCATCATCCTGGAAATCACCGTTCAGTCCCAAAGGCAAACATGAACAGCTCTGTTCTTCACTGAAACCCCTAGTCTGCTAGGGTGTAGGGGGAGTATTCCCACAGAAAGATGTACGTGGTTGGTTTTAAATCTAACCATCAGTTTTGTAAATCATGATGTTTCAGTCCGTGATTAAAATACAATCTTTAACCTTGTGCGGAGTTGAGTTTTCATTTTTTGTTCAACAAGACAATACTTTCCCTGGTGAGCACTCTGTATCTATGGCATCTTGAACTTAAGCTACCTTTGTACATACAGTTTACTCTTTCATAATCAGTTTTAAAACTTGCAGCTTCTTTCCTTAAGCTTCATTAATCTTTAAGACTCTTTATACTGAATGTCAGTTCATTCTAATTTAGACATTTGGCATTCATTATAATTATATTGTTTCTATCATAACATTAGTTTTATATGTCAAAATTTATCCAGAGGTTTTAAGTAAAAATGAGAACAACAAAAAAAATATATGTAACATCTAGAAAAATATGGTCTTAGGATGTGGAATTTAAATGTTTTCAGATAAGGTTTAAATAAGAATCTGAAGAACGAGGAAGGGATCAAATGTCAAAATGCTGGCATGCATTGTGGCAGAGGGTGCAGTTAGCTTGTTGTCTCTGCAGTGGGCATAGATTACTTGTCTCAATTTCTCCTGAGCCTATGTAAACTTGTTTCTTGCCTTTTCCTTAGCAAGGAGGTTCACTCATCTATTCCTTGTTAGATGAAGAGTCATTTCCTTTGGTTAGTATTAAAACTGGTTAATATGAGTTTCAAGACTAAAGTTGGTGATTTGCAAAAGACATCGAACAGTGCTGTCCACCTCATCTGTGTTGTTAAGGGTTTTGGAGTTTGAGACTTCCAGTGTCTTCTTTAGGTTGTTTCTATTCCGTACTGAAAAATAGTCCATGCTTACCCACTTGAGTTACTTACACAGAAGTGACAGGATATTTTTCATTTAATTATGCATCTCTCTCCTAAGAATTCCTAACAGATAATTGGCTTTTTTTTTTTTTTTTTTTACTGTTACTGAGAGTGGAACTGATATTTTTTATGGAGCTATATTTGATAAACCCCAAATTTCTTTTCTGGGTGATAGAGAGCTCAGATACTGCTTATTTTGAACAGTGAGTTCAGTTCTACCTGTATATGCCATTGAAGAAGGATGTTCACATCTACGAAGTGAGGAACAAAACTGATATGTGAATACAGTTTGAGATTTTACAAGCTCAAATAACTAAAAGAACTGGATTCTCAACATTTTAACCATGAATGTGATAAAGTATTGGAATAACTTCCTGTCAAGTTTAGAAGTTGCCCCCAAATTTCTCTCCTCAGCAGAAGAAACTTTCCAACCATGTATGGACTCTGTGACTAGGGGACCTGAACTCTTGCTGTTAACAGCCTTCTCCCATGTCATTAATTTTAGATATTGTCTGGAAAAGCAGCACAATCCTATAAATTCCATCACGTTTCCTTTTTTAAGATACACACGATGATGGAAAGCAATAGGTGGATGTAAAGCTTATATTCACTGAATGACAGAACTAAATGCAAAAATACTGTTGTGCTCTCATTTGCAGCAGATTATAAACAATATAAATGTGTTTCTATGCACTGAACCCCAAAATAATATCCCCTTTGCTCTATTTTTGCTCAGACCTGGTGTTTCACTGACCATATCTCCGGTCTTTGGTTTAGAGAGAAAACACGTCTGACAGAAAGAAAGCATACTGACATGCCCATAGAATAGCAAGGAGATGCCAAGACAAAAAATAGTACGAACAAGGAAAAGTAGATAAGAATGAAAATAATAAAAATCTGAAGGAGAGCATATTTCCCCTCTGAAATAAGTAATGCATGATTTATTTCTGTCTCCTTAGAGTTAGTATGTACGTGGGTTAGCAGCAGGAAGTTTATCACTCACTCACTATAGCACTTTCTCCGTATGACTGGCTGACTTTTTTTGGTAACTGAATGTAGTATTTGTGAAATGTGCCAGATTGACACCCTGGGAACTAAAATCCTCTGTTTATTCACGGATCATGCACAGGATGCTCTAAGCCTGCTAGACAGCCAACGTTTTCATGTTGCCATAGCATTCCCACAGAGCATCACTGCTGCTAGAAGTATGTCTAGGATTACTCAAATTAGATAGAACCAAATTACCTTCAAGATTAACTCTATCAAAGCTGCACAATATTTAAACAACCAGTTTCATAGAATCATAAAATGGCTTGGGTTGGAAGGCATCCCAAGGATCATCAAGTTCCAACCCCACTGCCACAGGCAGGACCACCAATCTCCAGATCTGGTACTAGACGAGGTTGCCCAGGGCCCCATCTGACCTGGTCTTGTGCACCTCCAGAGACCGAGTATCCACAGCCTCTCTGGGCAGGACCTCATCACCCTCTCTGTAAAGAACAGAGTAGCATAAGGAATGGTAAAATAGCAAATACTAAAGGGAATTAGCCACTCTTTCAGTGTACTCTGAACCACTCTGTTAGTGGTCTCAGTCCCATGAAATCTGTTTTAATGGCATTGAAAACGATTTGTGTGAACCGAATACAGATATATATACTGAATACAGGAATACAGATTACAGATCATGCCTGAAAGAGGGAAAACTAAGTCCTAAAATCAGAGATTTCTAGAACAGTGCAGCGCCATGAAGTTGTAGTTGAGCTAATTGTAAAAGCATTATCTTAAGAACTAGAAGTGGTGAACTGTGTCTACTTTGCAGTGTCATACAGGCATATAAGCTTGTCTTGAGCAAAATCCAGTGTTGTTATAAAGCCTTGCATGTCACTGTGAGTCCTCCCCTTTGACATCTGGAAAAATCCAACTTAATCCTTCGCATATCTATTTAGGGATAAACACGTATATAGACGTAGCATATAGAAGCAAGACAATGATTTTACCGCTGCGTACAGCAATGCTAAGAATTCCTTGACACTTCACATTTCAAGAGCATGGAATTTTTGAAGACTGGTTTCATAGAAGATATGGCTTAGAGATGGCTTCTGTCCTTATGGGAGATGCATATATGTATGCAACAAACAAACAAACAAAACCCAACCTGAGAACTTTTCAATCTTGCAAAGAAAGGTAAATCAGACTTCAATAATTGTAAACTGAAGTTGGACAAACTAACCTTACAACAGGAAAATAGATCATCTTTCTGTGAGAGTAATTACATATTGGAACACATAGATCTGATAACTGAAGATAATGAAAGGATATCTCTTTTCCTTAAAAGGCAAGGAGGCCAGGTAGGCTTCTAAGCAAAGTAGGTCAGTCACATACAAGTCATACATAGATTTCCCTCAGGTCCAAAGTGAGAGCACTTATTTCTACTTGTATGAAGGTGGCCCGTTGCTCACACTTTTAGAATGGATATTTCCATATCAGTACTCACTCAAAATAATGTATAATTCAAAAATCCATATGTAGTCTCACCATGGAAGGAGAGGGAGGATCACTTTCCTTGACCTGCTGGCCATGTGCATTTTAATGCACCCTGGGATACCACTAACCTTCTTGGCCACAAGGGCACACTGCTGGCTCATGGCCAACCTGCTGCCCACCAGGACACCCAGATCCCTCTCTGCAGAGCTCCTCTCCAGCAGCTCAGCCCCTAACCTGTACGGACGCTATTTAAACAACGTTACTTAAAGAGTGAACCTGCATAGGTAATAAATGTGTTAACTTTTATGTCAATTAACTAGTTCATCTGCAAACTGTGGGGAAACTATGTACTGAAAGAATAAGTGCTGTTATTCACACAAAACAAGGTAGATGAATCTTTGCTTCAAGTTCAAAATTGATTGAAGCCCTAAATGTAGTACCTCTAGCCACATTTCCACAATGTTTTGTAAATATTTAAAAATTATCGTTCAGTTTTTGCACAATTGCTATGGTATACCATATAAAAAAGGAACCCTATTGCTTGCCTTCAAAATTACTATTGCATCTTCCAAATGCACTGTGATAGTAGTGCTAAATACAAAAATACATGGCAGATATTTAATTAAGTCCTCATCCTAAATAAACTATGATCATGCAAACTTTGGCTTTTGTACAGTTCAGGCATTAGAATGTCCTTGCTCATTCCATGACATAGTCTATGCTGTTACCACAGAAAGACAAAATCAGATCCCAGTAAAATTAACATGAAATCTGTCACAGATAAGACATGGATAAATATCTGAGTTCCCTGAGATATGATTTTAAAGTAGTGGAGCTTGAGGGAATTCACCAATCTGCATCAGCAGAAGAGGTCAATGCAAAATGTGAATTGCACAATATAAGGCCAGGCAAGACAGTAAGACATTTTAAGAATAACTGAAGGTAATTGTATTCCTTCTTAAAACAAAACTGTGCTTCAGCAATACACTGAAATAGCTGTGAGGCACACTGGGTACAGGAGACAAAGTATTGAGAGAGAAACTCTGTAGGTTCAAAAAATATGTAGAAGTACTAATTTATATTTTGAAGAGTATCCCTGACATGTCTATTTGAGGGCTTAACCAAACAATATTCCACATCACATGTAAAGTCTTTTAAATAAAAACCATAGATGAGCAAATACCAGATTTCTGAGAAGGGTGAAACAATTTGAAGATGGTGAGTGTGCAGAATTGAAACACATTGTCACTGATATTATTAAAAAGTCAGCAAAGATGTAGGTATGGGACTCACAACTAGCAGAATCCTTGTCTATTGAGACACTAGAGCAGATTTGGGATTTAGCATATTTCTCTTAGCTTGCCTGCAAAGTAGTCTTGAGCATTGCCAAGAAGAAAACATAGCAGCAGCCAAGTGTGCTGTTTCCAGATCTGTGTAGTTGTTAGCTTCCGTATTGCACCCATCAATGCTTGTTAGCATCTCTCTTTTTGGAAATGGAGCCAAGCCAAGAATTCCTTTCTCACAAGCACTTAAGAGCCACAGAAGAATCAAAAGATAGCAGTGACCTTTATGTATTTTGACAAAAGCCATGCAGATTGAAACCAATCACTTTAAAGTGAAAGATGACTTAATCCCAGGAGGAAAAAAGAAAAAAAGGCTGTATCATTTCTTGAGTGATATTTTACCTGTTCACCATTTTACATATAGAATGCAAAGCAAACATTATGATGGTAAGCAGGCTACTCCTTTCCTAAGGAGTATAAAACAGGAAACAGCCCACCTTCTATCTTTTCACTGCTTGAAAGTCTCGATAAGACTTCAAGTACCTTCACTACAAAGCAGATTCATTTTATATATTTATCTTCCCTTTTCTGAAACCACTAACAAAACTGCTTTCAGCTTGCCGTGTCTATGGAACTCATGGTACAGTCCATACTGACCTGCATATGTTAAATATGTATGATGTGTCTAAGGCATCTTTTATAAGAACAAAAGTGAAAAACATTACTTTTGAGAATTGCCCAAATAGTTCATTATTTTCCCAGGGAAATCTATTGAAGTCAGTCTCAGTTCTTTAGAAGAAAACCCAAACTACGTTCAATAAAGTTCATGTAAAATATTTACAGAGAACTTTTCCCTCAGCTGTGCTGTACATCTCTGCTGAAGTTAATGAGACACCCCAGAGCCACTGGAGAAAGACATGTCACTTAATAGCAGAATAAGCTATAAAAACCTTGTATCATTTAAATTTGATAATGCCATGGAACATTATCTCTAGAGTGAAAGCACCTTCATGCTTCTATTGATGTATTAAAGCTCTCTCTTTGTCTCAAAGAGATTAATCTAAGAAAATGTGCAATCTAAAAATTCCTCTCGTACAAGTATATTGAGAGAAGAGCATAGCATTCATTTCACTTACACTAAATCATCTAAAAGCAGGATAGATAGCCAGACAGGCTCCATCTCTGATTATATTGAATGTAATACTTCTAAGGGACAATTCCTCTGATCTGTTTTAGTGTTAAATGAGACACGTGCTAGAGATGCCATCTTTGTGGCTGACCACAGATAGAAAATAGACAAGTGGTCTAAAGTAAACACCTAGCACCTGTAAATTGTCGAAATCTTGTTGGCTCAGGCAGCTTTAATTGGAACCTAACTGCCTGAGAATATAGGTTTTCATTTCTAGGACTGTTTCTTCCATAGTTTCATAGCTCAAAAGGTACAATAGCAATCTTCTGTGTGATCTTCAATGGGACAAAGGTCTGCTAATTCTGATTTGGGTCATCTCTTCTAGTCAAAAGTGTTTGAAGGTTTCCAGCGAAATATATCACCTTGGATATGTTTTTCCAGTCATAAATTGTGCCCAGTTTAAAAACTTGAGCTTTATTTCACATCTGGGCAGAGGTAGCTTTTCAGCTATTTATTTAATCCACTTACACTTTCACTTGCTGGGCTGTAGAACCTATATTCTCATCCCTGTGGAGATGGCTTGAGAGGGAAGAAGTCATCTTGTGGCATTTTTTTTGATAATCAAACGATTAAGCTCCTTGAATCTTTCATTAGAAATCATGCTTTATACATTATCTTATAATCATTTTATTGTCTCTTTATGATTTTTCAGCTTCCTGCCTTCAGGACCTGAAAGGCTATTTTTGGCATACATGGGTAGTATAACCACACTAGTCAGTCTATTTTTTCTCTGTTCCTACACCCCAAGCCATACAAACTTTCTTGCCTAAAACACTTCAGTAGAGCTTTAAGCTTTTTTCAGGCCCATAAAGCCCAATAAATACAACCCACTTTATTTGTTTCAAGATGTATGGTCTCATAGAACTCAGAACACTTCTTTTATCATGATTTATTTCCACAGTTAAAGCCCTAAATCTGCACTAAAGAATGCTTGAGCGGGTTTTGGAGCTGTTGATTCAGGAGGTGCAACAGGGATTGAGCATCAGAGCACTGACATCATGAAAATATGCCATAGTTCAGCAATTAAAGCCATAGATAAAGGAATAGTCCTGCCTTATCTGGAACATAAATAATTTCACTGAATCAGCCATTTTATTCATTTTTATGATTACTTCTCTTATTTCTCACTCTGACAGAATTTCCCTGAAGATATTTCTCTTATCCCAGCAGGATTTGCTGTGTAAATGCACATTTCTCTGCACCTGTGAGGTGAAGTGATCTCAATTGCACAACACTTCAGCACAGCGCTGAAGCTTCAGCAGCTTGGCTACAAACTCTGGCCCTAGCAATGATTTTGAGAAGCAAATTCGGATCTTGGAGATCTCCTTTCTAATCTAATTCCCCATCTTTGCTTTTCATCTCTCTTTCTCTTTCATAACCAGCTTCTTTGCTCCTCTGTGCTTGTGGAAGATGCCTCCCAAAGCTGATGGAAACAAGTTGTTTTTCCACCCATCAACTTGGCATGACAGCTCTGATCATGACACTGTAACTCCCTCTCTCCCCCCTGGATTGTATAGAAAGATACAGAACATGTGAGGTTTTTTTCTTCTCTCTCTTCACTATTTTCAGTTATGATGGCTACATGAGAATAAGAGAAGGAAACATATGGGAAAGCATGCTTCCAATTGAACAGAGCAAAAAAGGAAAGAACAGGTATCCAAATCTTATTTAGAAAAAGCTCTTCATATCAGTTTTGAAGAGGTCCTTGAAGAGCAGCCTTACAGGTCACAGGACTTGGGAAATTCAGTCTCAGCTGTATGACTTACCCCCTCTTAACTTGAGAGATTCATAGTTTCCATGATTGTCCAAACTCCATTTCACAATAGCTGGTAACACAAGGTCACTACTGTGTTCAGTACAGTTGGAATAGTCAAATTCTGGGTGTTACCCTTTTGCAGTGCCAACCTCTTAATTCATTGGCAAATTCATGCAGACTCAGTTTTGTTATTTTTCAAAGGCTCAGAGGTCAGGAAAGATCTCCATGGTCATCTGAACAATCTTGACACTTAGGTATCCCCAGAGTACTTTTAGAAAGGTTCTGATCCCATTAAGTCCTGTGTATCCTGCATTCTTCTAAAGCAAACATCAGGTCTGGGTAATAGGTTAGACTACATTTGTAATTTTTTCCTTTCCCTTAAGCTCTATAAACCTACATGACCTAATTCTCCTGAGAACAGATGTTTTGGGACGTTGCAGTCAGACTACTCATCACATCCATTCAGGAAACTACATTAGTATAAAAGCATGTGTTTGAACATAGTGGTGTAGTAAGGAAATTGCTTTTAAACATGCTCCTCCAAATTTTAGCATGTGCTTTGGAGACTCAGGGCTAAAGTCTGGTGGTACAGGTGACAAAACGGTTGTGAAATCACACACAGCTGGTACCATACAGAGCATGAGGTGAAGACTAGTATTTATCTGTAGTAAAGGCAAAGGATTTCCATGTCTGAAAGAGTTTCTCATAGACACCAACACCAAGGGAAATATATATTCAAACATTAAGACTTTTTTTTCAACACATCTTAATGAGAAAATTATTTTGTCTACATAATCTACTGAGAAAAACAATAGTGACATCACATTATATTTTAAAACGGACAATCAAAAATAAGCCTATGCTGCTTAACAATCATATGTTGTAAGTTCAAACCATGTATCAAAACTCACTAAAAATAAAAGATGTTTTTTGGAGAAGACCTTTGTCAGAGTATCACAAATAAGATAACTATTTTTTCTATTACTTGATTATATACGGTGTGACGAGACAAATCAAAGCTCTGCACTTCTTCATAGGAATGTAAACTGGAGTCGATCGACTGTGTTGATGTAAAATTGTTTATTTTCATTAATGGAAAATAAGGAAAATCAGATTTCATATGTTCAAAAAGCAGTTGATGTGCTGAATACAGAGGAATGCTTGTATTTCTTCCTATTTTTCTTGTGTTCTCTTTCATTTTTAATAAGTCTTTTGTTAGTCAGATGTAAGAGAAAGATTTAGATCAAACCTCTTGAGGTAAAACCCAAAACTCTGGGGAAAAATAAGAAAGATTAATTTGTTTAGTTTCAAAAAACATAGCCACTTTGCCAAGAGGCTCCAGCTGGCAGGATAGAAAAATGTATCTCTCGATTGCAAATTGCCAATTCTAAAATGGCACAGCAGTAGCTTTCTATCCTGATTACCTACAGCTGCCTGCCTTTCAGCTCTGAGTTTCTAGTCACAACAATAATTTCCTGTTCCATATTTTCCATCTACCTTCTCCAAAATTCATACAAAGTTACTAAACACAGTTGACAATTACTTGTGTACTTTAGACTAGCCTGTATTGTAGCTGTCAGTGCCTTCTGAACATGAGCGAGACAAGGTCTGCATCACTCACTAGACCAGATGGTATAGCTGTGGGGAAAATGGCAGCCTTGCAGCTCATAAACTCTTCCATGGGTCTAAAAAAAAACACAAGTAGTGATCCTGAGAGTAATTGCTGTCAGCTTAACTTTGTTATGGCAGTCCATTAGATAGCTGGAGAGAAGGGTGACTGACACCACTGGGCCTGAGGGTTTTGGCAAGGAAGGTCAGGGATTTAGATCCCAGGAGGCAAAGAGAAATGCATGAAGGAAACTGAGTACTGCGATGTGTTTTCATGGGATTTTGGTGGCCTGGGTGCTGCTTGAGAGGAAACAGAAATTAACGTCCCTGATAGACATTATAAGACAATGGCTGTGGGTAATATAGCATGCAAGTGCTCTTAGCAGCAGCAATGCAAGCGTCTAAATTGAGCACGAGTTGAAGTGGATCCCTTGTCCAGAGTGCAGCAGGGCTGCCCCTCCCTGCTGTGTATGAGTGTGCTTTCATGGGGCTGTAGAAGCATGGGGTTTCCAGCTTGCTTTTATTCTGCAGGTTCAGCCTCCTGCTGCAGCCTGACAGAGCAGCTGCACTGGCTGGGAAGGAGGAAGCTTGAGAAGGAGGTAGATGAACTGGAGGGAACCTGTAGAGGAAGGACCACACTCACTGCCCTAGCACTGAACAAGCACTGAATGTAGTGTTTGACAAGGCCAATGGCTCCCAGTGTCTTAGGTGGAGTCACAGCCCTACTACTGAGTGTTAAAAGGACTCAGAATAGGGCTCAGATCTTGATAAGGTTTAAGCATGGCTCTGCCTGCTTCTGGCAGAAAAGAGATAGTACAGGAGAAAAGCATCAACTATTAAGGTGCAGGAGATCTCCATAGTGCACAGCAGCAATTTTTGGGGCACTTGAAGGAACTGCAGAAGAGACAGGGTGAGTTCAGGTGAGTTCAGTGAATTCAGGTTCTCCTAAGGTCAGGCAAGTGCTGAGCAAGAGATTTTTGTTGGGATATTTTGATATTACAGTATTAATTCCTCTTCTGCTTTAGAGTTTTGGCTTGTTTTAAATTGGAACCTTGCTGATTCATATTCATTAGAGAAAAGAATGGGGAATGCCCATCTGGAGAACACAGCACTGGTATAGCTCTGAGATACTTTGCTCACCTGTTGGGAAAGCAGCCCAGGGCACAAGCTGGTGGAGGGCCAAAGAGCAGATGGCTGTCCTGGGCATCATAAATTCTTAGGTAGGACATGAAAAAGAAAACCAATAATAAACTGAGCTTCTCCAAAGAGACAGAAGAACATTGAGCAGAGGTATAATTTTAAAATGAAAGCTATGCAGTTGCAGACAATGGCTGGTATGCACTTTTGTGCATACATTTGCATATTTATCCTTTGCTCTCATAGAGCCACAGAATTACAGGGGGTGGAAGGGGCCTCTGGAGATCACCTAGTCCAATCCCCTGCTAAAGCAGGTTTCCTAAAGCCAATTGCACAGGAAAGGGTCCAAAAAGGTTTTGAATATCTGCAAGAGAAGGAGATTCCACAGCTTCCCTGGGCAGCCTGATCCAGTGTTCTGTCACCCTCAAGGAAAGAAGCTCTTTCTCATGCTTGTACAGAATTTCCTGTGTTCCAGTTTATTCCTATTTCCCCTTGTTCTATCACTGGGCATTGTTGAAAAGAGCCTGGCCCCATCCACTTGTCACCTGCACTTTAGATATTTATAAGCGCTGATAAGATTTCCTCTCAGCCTTCTCCAGACTGAACAGCCCCAGGTCTCTCAGCCTTTCCTCACAAGGGAGTTGCTCCAGGCCCCTACTCATCTTTGCAGCCCTCCCAGAAACTCCCCAGTATTTCTCTGTCTTTCTTGAACCGAAGAGCACAGAACTGGAAGTAGGACTTCACATGTGGCCTCACCAGGGCAGAGTAGCGGGGCAGAATCAACTCTCAACCTTCTGGGCACGCTCTTATTAATGCACCCTAGGATGCCATTGGCCTTCTTGACCACAAGGGCACACTGCCAGCTCCTGGCCAATCTGTTGTCCACCAGGACACCCAGGTCCTTTTCTTCAGAGCTCCTTTCCAGGAGCTCAGCCCCTTACCTGTATTGATGCATGCAGTTATTCCTCCCCCAGTGTAGGACTACATTTGCCCTTGTAGAACCTCATAACATTTCTCTCTACCTAACTCTCCAGCCTTCCCAGATGTCTCTCCTCCAAGAGAATATGAGACAGATGCAGTTGCAAACAGTACCTATATAAGGTAAGACCTAGATATTAAATGCCCGAATATATCCCATGTGCATGCAGCCAGTACAGCACTTTCTCTTTAAAGCAGTCCAGTTTTGGTTCTCTCTAGAGAGGTGCTAGTTATTATCTGCAAACACTGAGAAAGAAAACACTGATAAAGCTCAGAGCGAGCGAGGGATGACACAAAGAGGAATAATCCAGTGATGGATAAATTAGGTGGAACATCAAGAGAAATTTTTATACCATCCAGGGCTGGGCTCAGAAATAATTTTCATGGGATTAGAGGGATTAAAGAAATAATTGAATTATTTTTAAAATAGGATCCCCATTAGACATGGACAGTTATATAGAAAGTAGTGGACATGAGTGTGGTGACCAGAATGGATTGTTGCAGAAATAAATTCCCTTGGTGCATCATGGATTTCTGGAGAGTGTGCTTTGTGTTCCGGTGAATGCTGGCTAGCTACAAAGACTGTAGAAGGGTTTTAGGTCTGACAGCCCCAGGCTAGCAAAAACTGTGCACTGACTTGAATTGCAACACAAAGGAGAAATGAATAAGGGCTTTTATAATAAGTGTAATTCAGGAAGCAATTAAGACTCTCTAGCTTAAGACCACAGCATGGGCTTGTGCTGCAGTGCAGTGTGAGGAATGAGGAATTCCCTTCTGCCTGCTCAGGAGCTTGTCTCTTTCTAAGAGAACAAGGTCTCTGGCATTACAAAAATCTGCTCTCAAATGGGCAGTCCAGTCCTTCTTTCTCTGTGGTGATTCCTCATTTTCTCATGCCTGCATGCATCTATGTGCAGTAATGAGTAATTGTCTGGATTAACCTTCCTTCATTCCTTCAAGCAGTAATTGAGTTCACTTTCTTGTTTTCAGCGCTTTAAATTCATGTCTGCACAACACTGATTTTTGTGGATTTGGGCTGATCACTGTGGTAGTGATTCTCTGGGGACTGGTGGCTCCCAGGCTGACATACATAGTGCTTCACAAGCTTGATTCTCTCTCTTCCAAGAGCTGGGGAAACCTCCCATGGTTAATAAACTACCAGCTTTCCTACTAACTTCAGCCAAACACTTCTGAGGACTTTTTTTGACTAATTTTATTTAAAAATACTTCTCCTCCCACACTTCCTGATACATGATAGATTGTTTTTCTTAACGATGTATTCTCAGATGAGGCACAGATAATGGTGAGCACAGTGCTGCCAGCAAGCATTCTGGGAAGCTTGGGCTGTCCAGAAGCTGCTGGTGTCCCTGCTCACCTTCAGCAGGTTTATGTACACAGACAAGAGCAATGAGTGATGGACTTCTGCTTGTCAGAACAGGTCATATGAGTTCATGCAGGAGGATATTTTATTTTGGAGACAACCTTTACCATTTTAACTTTTGCTGTTATTGGATGTTGGAGGAAAAAACGTGTCTGTAGACATAAAAGTAGAAGCTGACAGCGCAAAAATGTCCTTGGGAGTGGACATGGGTGTTTGAGTCTTTCTTAAGACTGGGCAAAATAGGTAAGATTTAGGAAAAACTGCAGGAGCAGGTTGTTTACATAAATGTTTCACTTCTGCACCTGACTTTTCTGTGAACACAGGAAGATTAGGAGATGCTCATAATGAATGCAGGAAGAGTAGCACAGAGTGCAGACTCTACCCTCCTTACAGTGTCTTGGTATTTGGTAGGGCCAGAGATGAAGCACTCAACCAGATATGCTTCATAAGAAAGAACAAGTTTCATGTTGATGTGGGGCATTAAAACCCATAATGTTTGAGAGGGTCTTTGCCACTTCTCCAGTCTTAAAAGGGAGGAAAAAACTATTGGAAAAAAAGATCCAGAAGAAGCCAGAGGATACAGCTGAACAGTGTAGAGTGAAGGGATTAAACCACAAGGAAACTGAAAAGGATAAATGTTAATCTCACTCATCCAGTTTGCTTCTAAATTTTAGGGTCCTAGAGAAACTGTCCTCTGAACTTCAGTAACTCTATCATTCACCATAGTGTTAATGGACAGTAGAAAGTGTGTTTGCAGTTTCCCAGTGGGAGATCTTGTCTATCTGAGCTTTGGTAGTAGGAGTTTACCAAGGGCAAGATTACAATAGCAAAGTGGAAAAAGGAAGAACAGAAAGGAGAGGCAGAAGTGGAATAAACCTTCTAAGAAAAATAACAAGAAATGGGACAATTTCAAACAGAAATTGAGACAATGAAATACGAATGATAGAAGATATGCAGGAAAAAGGAAATCTTCAAGGAGAAATTCACCATGGGGAAAGCAGCTGCAGAAGAAACAATAACATAATCGCAGCTAAGCAGCTTGAGGAAAATGGAGTAAGCTAGTAGAAACCTATTTATTTTTAAAGGGTATTTTAGACATCACTACCTGGAGAGTCACATCTTTGACTTGTCTCTATTTAAGTGCAAGAAAGTGAGATTCTGATTATTTATGATTTCCTGTTTGTCTTGGAAATAAATTCCTCATATGTTCTGTTTGCTTGAGGCATTTGTAAATGACTATCTTGATCTTCTTAGCATAATTTTTGAAAGGGAGAACTGACGTGAACATGGTCTGCCTGGATTTGTGCCTCAGAGACTTAGAGAAAAAATGAAGATCCAATGACTAAGAGTCATTTAATTGAACATGGTAAACCAAACCGCAACTCAGTACTGGGGCATTTTTTTAAAAAATTTGTGCTTATTTTCAGATTTTAGTTGTAGTTTAAAATTGTGATTTGCAGGTTACCTCCTCAAATTTGGTGCCACTTTACTCTGATGAAATAGCTTAGTAATTCCTTGGAAGCCTTGAATTATTTATGTGTCCACATTCTGTCCTTAAGCAGGCTGAAGAAATAGATGTATTCTCACTTGACCTAGACTGAAACTCCTGAACTGGGACAGATGCCTTCCTGTAAGAGTTAAATAGGAGCTCTGCTGGCTGCTGCTGCCAGTATCGAGTGAGAGAAAAAGCAAACAATTCAATTTTAAGAGCACCTATTTTTTCGTAACTGAAAGTTTCTGAGGTCAAGTTCAGATGTTCAGGTTTTAGACAGAATGAATCTCACTCTCTGTGCTCTCTGAGTTCTATGGGTCAAGGAGAGCATTGCTTGTGGTCCACTTATTTACAAAGAGAAATCCTAGATTCTAGCTCGCTTCCACTCCTTTTTTACCTTATCTTCAGTTAGTCATTAAGTTTATAGCAAGAAGGGAAATGTATGCTAAGAACAGTGAAAACTTAGCCAAGAATTCTTGAATTGTGTGCAACATCTGTTTATGGAGACCTGTCCAGGAGTTTATGGAGACAGGAGATCTGCCTAGTCTTTAGCCTAGGTAAGACATTTGTTCATGAAGTCTTTATGTCCTCCAAGAGCAATACAAAAGGAGTTGATCTTGAGCTGTATGTACCACATAAAATAAATTTAGGCATATGCTCTTCTTACTTTTTCAAAGGCCTGAGATCAGGCTCAACATTTGATTCATTAAATTTTTAGAGAGCTCCTGGATCAAACAAACTGACCTTTTGGGGTTCCTTTGGAAGGTGCCCAATGACAAAAGCTCACTTATTCCTGGATTCAGCTCTGGAGGACCAAGGCCCTCAGAATTGTGACCATGTCTCATTGGTGACAGGTGACAGGATGAGGGGAAATGGCCTTAAGTTGTGCTAGCATAAGTTTAGGTTGGAAGAACTTTACAGAAAGGGTTGTTAAGCACTGGAATAGGCTCCCCAGGGAGGTGGTTGAGTCACCATCCCTGGCTGTGTTTAAAATCTGTTTGGATGTGGTGCTCAGGGACATGATTTAGCAGAGGCTTGTTGGAGTCAGGGTAGTATGGTGAGGTCGTGGTTGGACTCAATGATCTTTAAGGTCTTTTCCATCCTAAGTGATTCTATGATTGGACCAAGGTCTTTAGTCAGATCCAAGCCTAGGAGCCTGGCTTCACACTCTCCATACAAAGACAAACATACCTCAGAGATTTCTATTAATCCTCTCCTCACGGAAGGTGCTGTGGTGTCAAAAGCATCCATCCTGCCCCTTTTCTTTTTTCACTAGGGATCTTTCCACGCTATTGCAGTACAAGCCGCAGTGTGTTTAACCATAGGTGAGTTCACATTTGAATCATGAATGTCATGGTTTTGTGTTTTCCGATTTTTGGTATTCCACATCATAACATCATGTAGTGCACTGGGAGTTAAAGTGTTAATGCTCCAATTCCAGGTACCTGTCCCTGTACATTACAGAAGTCATGGGATCTGGCTCTTCGGGGTGAGGTGGTCTCTTACTGCTTTGCAGTGGGTGCTGGAGGGTGCTTTCCTATCCGTTCCAAGCTTTTCAAGTTTGACTCGGTCTCAGGAACTCTCTCCTATCTTATTTGATTTATTAGTCTCAATTTCAATTAGGTTGTATTATATTGTGTTATTTTGCATTCCGATATCACAGTCAGTAAAATAAGTTTTCCTCCATAGATCGTTGCCACTGTTTTTTGTGGTTTTTTTTTTCCTTCCTTGAGCCCAGCTTCCATCTCCCCATCTCCCTATCCCTTTTCCTTCTCATTTTGTGGGGCCGGTGGGACAGGGAGGAGGGGAGGCTAGCGGCCTACTGCCCCCCTCTCACGGGCATAGATTGATCTAGTCAACTCCTTGACAATGGAAAAATTTTAAGAAACCGGAAAATAAATTAATAATACAATCTTATAAATTTTATGAGTGCAAGAAGATCTTTCATCTTGTGCACCAAAGGTAAAATCCAAATTTCTTCAGAAAGAATCTTTGATGTTTAAAGCCTTGTTGGCAATAGAGCCACAGAGGCTAATTACAAATTCTCTGTGTTGAACTCACTCCACACTTCTCACTCAGTTAGTTGGCTGGCATTGTGGAAAGTCTGTGACATCCTAGATCAGGAAGCAAGGTAGGAAAAGATTTAAGGCTTGAAATTGATTGTCTCATAAATTTATAAATGGCCAGTCCTGTCAGAGAAGCAGATGAACCTATATCAGTGCATAATTTGATACCAGGATTTTTTTCTGGTTCTATATGTATATAGAGGGCATGGAACAAACACCCCAAAAGACACCAAACATTCAGCATTTCTTTAATATGGAATGTCAATGAATGTCACAGATGGGCTTCTGGGCATCTGAAAGATTATCTATTTCATCCTTATCGTAGCCATGAAAAGTGTTTTTATCTGTAAAGGACACAAAACAACCAAGTTATCTTCCCTATAGACACACTGATTTTGCAGAGAGGTGTCTATGGTCCCAGGCTATGTGTTAACCTAAATCTTTCTGCCCCTCCAGAAGGTTTGATGCTCAAAAAGAGTTTGATGTTTTCATTCTATTGCAGTCATGTGGTGACAGTAGGACTTTCTATTCTGAAACCTCCTTACAAAAATCATATTGCTATATTGCTTCTCATTTATGAATTCACCGCAGAGGAGTACAGAATGAGACTGGATAGAATAATACTTGCCCATAATGGGAGCATTCTTGCATAGCAACAATGGGCTTGTGAAAGAGCTGAGCTGCCTTAAAGGTCCAATCTCACAAGAACAGAAAACTTCATCCTTTGAGAAGAAATGGCCTATTCAGATTTTCCTTTCTAAGCCTTTTCCCTGTTTTTGTTGCATACTCAAAAACATACTGTTTTGCTTCAGAAATAAAGTGCATTGAGAGCACACAGTGTTCTTTCATTGCTGGAAAAAAGCTGAACACCTATCTGTGTGTGGAAGCCAAACAGCAAGGACAGTAGCGTCTGTATTCCAGTCATGTTTCCTTATTGTCTGTGCCATCCTGCCCATCTCCAGAGCACGGGAGACTGCTTACGGGGATGTAATTCTGTTTAAAAGTCTGTCACTTTGAATCACTGAGGGGAAAAGGCAAATCACAGGGTTGCATAGCAATACTTCGGTGCCAAAAAAATCCCAGACCTTTGTAGTGTTAGGAAATAATTTGCAGTGAATATCCAAGCTCCCCCTATACTGTTTTCTTGAGGCTACATGCATGCTAATGTCTTCTATATACAGAAGCACGCTGCACATTAAAGGCACATTTGGAAAGAAAAACTGGCACTTCCAATTTCTACCACTGCCAGTCCTTAGACTCTGTGAATAAACAACCACCTCACATCTGAAATGATCAGATCTACCGATTTTGTGCAGGCTTCTTCTGGTGACAAAGTAGCTCCATTTGCAGGTTGCTTGCCTTAATATTTTTTTTCATTGTGGTTCAAACAAGTGTGTAACTGTGTTGTCTTCAAGAAGTAGGATGTTTGTAATATAAAAGCAGAAGAGCCTGGGGTACTTTGAGAGACTGGAGGTCACATTTAAAATTACTTGCATGTGAAATTATTCAGCAAAAAGTAGTAGCTTGAAGTGAGTGGCTGGTTCAGATTCTCTGTAACACAATTAAGCAGTCCTGAAGAATTTCTCTCACTAGTCTTTTCAGAATTGTCACTGATCCTTGAAATGAGACCGTTCCTGCTTGTATTTTAAGAGGTTTATTCAGGAAATTTCTCCCTAAGGAAAAGATCAGCAGAAAGCCGATGCACCAGCAGAATTGCATGCTAATCCTCAGAGCAGAGCAGGAAAGGGATGGAAGTGAAGAATACAAAGTAAGGAATATGCCTTACGCTGGCTCAGCTGCAAATTTGATTTCTACAGAAGCCTTAGACGGGAGAAATCAACCAAGCCACTTCCCTCCATTGTTAGCTGAACAATGATTAGAATTAAAAGTCAATTCAAGCCAGTGGAGAAATTGCCAAGAAAGTAACCAAAACCAATGATCTGTTCTGGCAAAGGGACTTGGTGAAGACCCATACATTCTTCAGTCACAGTTCCCTTATGGCTATTAAATTCCCTAAAAATGTGAAATATAAGTAGCAACCTAATGTGGTGAAATCTCTTTGTGAGGTAGGGTTAGTGACGGTGGTAAAACCATCACCTATCTGCAAGAGTCATGGTATCATTTAAACTCCGAATCTCCTTTATCCAGTGAGCTGGTGCTACATGATGTGAATGGATCTTTAGAATTAGACAGGATGGAAACAATCATTTACTTCTTGTTTTTATAATAGAAGCGACTGCTCTCTCCTAATATTCCACACAACCTAAATTGGATTAATGATGAATGATTAAATTTGCCTCTGAAGGGGTTGCCCTTGACTTGCCTGCTGCAAGTCTCTCTACAGATTTGTGTTTTGCCCTTCTTGTGTCCTTTCTGTCCAATCTGCAAAAAGAACTCCCTATTTTACTGTCAAATTTACAAATTAAAACAACTTTGCAACCACGCATGCAGTGCTTGGCTGAATAGGGGTCTGATTAGCTGCCTGTGCCTGGCCTTACCGCTCCTGCACAGAGAAGAGAAGGCATGAGTAGTAAAATGATATCTGTTTCTTACACTATCAGAATGGGGGAAAATAAAGGAAAAAAAAAAAAAAGACTTCCAAAAATGATCAAAAGTGTCATATTGTGAATATTTTTGATCCCTTAAATTTTTCTTAACCATTTCATTTTTTTTCATTCAAAACTTAAATATCTTTTTGTCTGCATGCTCTAGGCTTTTGTGGAGGGCTTTTTTAAATAATTCATTCTTCTTCTTATTATTACAATTCTCATGCTTTTTCTTGCTTCTGTCTTGAATTTTGCTTTCTAAAAGAGAATTAAGAAAGAATGAAGAAATAGGGGCAAACCCAATGACAGTTTTTCAAATTTGAGTTTTTCAGCTCAGAACCAGAAAGAAATGAAATATTGAACTAAACAAAGCACCAAAACATATCAATCAAACCAACAAAACCCCAAACCAACCAGAAAAACCACAACCACCAGTAATGACAACAATAAAAAACAGTTCTATTTTAAATTCTCTCATCTTTAAAATGCTCTGACAGCAGTGAACCGCCTTGTGGCAGGCTCTCTACAGTAGCATTCGATATACCTGAAACCCTCTGGAAATATTCTTTTTTCTCATGTGCTTAGAAATCACTGCCCTTAATTCCATAATGGTGACATTTTGATGCCGTTTCAGGTTTTCATTTTAGTTGCTTAAAATTTTCACTGCTTTGATACATAGTCAGCTTCATGGTTTTCAGTGAAATCGATACTGATCCCCAACAACTAAACATTTACTGCAGCTCTTTGATGGGCACTTTTAATAGTGCTTTATGTTTTAACGTGTTTTGAGTATTATCCAAAATGCTTTTGCAGAGCTGGTTGCAGATAAGGAGCTTTATAATAACTTCATATTAATGTTGCATAGAATTGAAAAACATTAGGCACAAGAGAAAATTATTTTGATTTGTGTCTTGAAAAATAATTTTAGGCCTCTGGAAACAGAAATTATTCTTCATCTCAGAGGCAGGCTGCAGCACTTGGAGAAGAGCACAAGATTGCTGTCTAATTACATAGGACTGTGCTTGTGTCATTTCCCCTATTTGTTATAATCAGAATCATTAAAATATATTAATTTAGCATCATGCCATTTTGTCTTCTTACAATCTGTGTCAAGAGAATAAACAAGAGAATGCATTTATTTGCTGTCATACCTCGTTGAAGTATTGCTACAGCATTTCATGCGATGCAGAAGTGTCTGTCTCACCAGGGGAATACTGCAATGCTCCTGGTAGCTGCAAAATGCAGCAGGGCTGGTCAAGAGAGACCATTATAGAAAGAGACTGCTACAGCCGAGAGAGGCTATGGAGTGATGCAGTCACCCACAGACATGCAACAGTTGCCTTGGGTTGTCATCACTACATTATGGAAGGAAAAATAACTGTTCTTATTTCCCTTCCCGCTTTTCTGAACTGCTCTTAGAAAGCCCCAGTAGTCAAAGAAACTGCGTAGAGGAAGAGGCTGAAGTGTTTTGCAGACGCACGCAGAAGCTCACATCAGGAAGGAAGGAGGAAAGGCCCTTCTCCATCCGTGGCGACCTGGGTTACCAGTGTGGGTGCTGGTGGCTGAACAAGATTTCCTTGACCCAGCACAAATGGAATGTGTTGCTTATTTCTGTGGTGGACACTGAGAGGATGAAACACCTTTCTTTGTGATCCTTCCCACTCATCCAGCCGGCACAACCAGCCCCTTATTTGCTCCTTTGAAGCTACAAAGCACTCTGGATTTTTTACTAGGTTAAATATGCTCCCTTAGGTGGTCTCTCAAGCTACAGGCATTTTGTATTTAACCATCATGATTAAATATTTTCCTGCCACCCGTGCGCACACATTTTCATCACATTTTCAATGGGCTAACAACCATTCAGAGCCTGTGCCCTACTTGTGCACATTTTGCCAACTAAAATGCCAACTGGCACTATTTGGTCATTTTCAGATGTAAAGGCAGATGTCTGCTCTTGTAGGCAACATGGCTGGAAACTGTGTGTATGTGTGTATGCACGTAACCATCGTTTTTCAATGACACAGAGGAGCATTTTTCTGAAATGAAGCCTGGCTCCCCTGCTCTCATGAGCTCCCTTTCATTTGAGAGCAAAGAGATTCCTAATGAAAGACACCAAGCCTGTGTAACTAGAGAAGAAATATGCTGGGATTTCATTTTCACTTTTTCATTTGGTCTGCCAGCATGAATATTTTTGTCTATTCTCCCATCACCTAAGAAGATTTTATTGAGTGCACTGTGTGTGACTTGACTATATTGTATTATTTAATTGGCATTTGATTGATAGTCATAGCACACATATCCTTCTGTCTGAAATAACTTTTAGTGATTGCTTCGTGAGATCCTTTTCTGTACAACTTCTCAACATGCTGGGAGCATTCGATGGCTGTAGGCTCTGGGAGAAAATGAGAGTATCCTGCTCTCCTTGCTCTTTCCCCATTTTTCTCCCTCTGCCATTTATCTGTCTCCCTGTCCTGTGACCCAGCTCCTTGGACCCAGTCCCATCCACTCCTCCTCCTTCTCCCCAGTATCTTCTGTTTGCTTCACATGAACTTTTTGTTGCACCAGCTCCATCACCTCTCCACTCTTGCTGTGAGTCCTCTGCCCGCAAACAAGGCTGGCAGAAGTAGCACTAACACACAGGTTTAGACAAACCACAGCTAATATTCATACTGTAATACATGTATTTAATTCAACATGCACACAGATGTATGTTTGTATGTCATGTTATTCTGACATATGCAAAATAAACCAAAGGGCTCACAAGAATCTTTTCCTGTAGGCATTATTCTTCCATTTTTCCTATTTCTCTCCCATCCCATCCATCATATGCAAACATAAATTACAAGCTCTTTGGGACAGGAAGTGCCTATGGGCAACAACAACATTTGGGGTGAGAAATGAATAAATAGTTAATATGTTTTTTAAAATTTTATTTAGAGGTGAGAAATATTTATTTTTTCCTTAAGAGTTAAAGGTAAAAAGACAAAATTCCTTTACTGCCTGTAATGCTTCTGGAGAGCTTCTTCAGGACTAATTCCAGTCTGTGGGAATCTCTAAGACAGGATGTTTTACTTTACCACTTCAAGAACCAAAAAATTATTATCATAAAGGGATCTCTCCTCTGCAATTAGAAAAACATATTTCAATGAGTAAATATATATTAGCTTTAAAAAAGTTCCTGTTTTCAGTGGAATTGAAGATAAGTTAATTGTCTCGTATTCTCCGTCTTTCCTGTCTCATTCCAAGAACTTCATCTCCCTCTAGATTAATAACAAGACAAGAGTTAGACATGAGATAATTTACCACATCATTTATTTACATATTTTAATAAAAGAGAGATCACAGAAGCATAACAGAGCTGAAGTTTGTTGTCAGCTGGGTTGGAAAATGTTTACAAGTTCCAGGAACAACTTAGTCAGTACTGGTTTTATTTTAATTTTAAATGGAAATTATGCAGCTAACAAGATACATCCTGTCTTCTCACTGCTGTTGATCTGCAAAGCAACATTCCTAGGAGGCATAATGGGAGATATCACAAAAAATACTTCTGAGAAATAAAATGTGATGTGTGATTTTCCAGTTTTATTTCTAACTGCATTGCTGCACCTGTATACAACATTTTGGAAGCCATTTTAATATATCTTGAAGGTTCCATTTTCTTATGTAGAGATCAAATAGCATGGACCATAGTCCTGACTGATGTCAAGTCATCACCATTTGATTGGAAATATATCATCATTCAAGTATTTCATTGCATGCTTGACAGCAATAGGATCACTTTGGAATGAAGTTGCGCTGACCTGTACCTGTATATGTGATATTTAGCCATAAGGATTTTTTTCAAATATAAGTATATGCTTAGAGATATTTATTTTATAGAACCAGAGAGAAAAGTATAGGAGACAAGTATTGCTGAGGGGACAAATGAGACATGAAGGGAGTGTTTTGCACTGTCTAGACTCAGAGGGATGGAAGAAAGAAACATGCATGTCTTGCTTCCCGCACTGTTTTGTGTCTCAAAATAAGCATACACACGCACATACACACAAACCACCATTGCCAATTAAAAAAACAAACAAACAGAAAAAAACACAACACCATAAAAAACCTGTTTTTGAAGTAGACAGCAATGGGGAACCCAAACCACCAGGCTGGGAGCTATTGCTTCCTCATGTGTTTGGAGGAGGCTGGTATCCTCACCTGCGGGTTTAAGCAGTCCAGTCCATATGTGGCCTCCTGAGATGGACAGTGTCCTAAGAAGAGGCTGATATGGGCTGGAAATCCGTTAGGATAGGATGAGGTCTGCTCTAAGATGTTTTGTAACATCATTGTGTTACGATACTGAGCAGGTAGGGTGTGAGTCATCCTGTTTCCCTTTGTATTGAAATCCATACCTTTAGCTGCACTGGGTGCAAACCCACTGTGGCAGACATTTGGGAGACAGCTATAGAACCAATTCAGATGGAGGAATACATGTTTTTTGGATTGTAACTAAGTGTAGGCATAAATACAGCTTTGTTTTGCCCAGTCTAGTTAAAACTGGGGCATTTCTGGACATGTAACAAAGCGTAACTATAAAGAACAAGGTGCCCCCAGTGTCACCTGGTGTTTTTCAAAATCACAAGATTGGATGGCACTGTGCTTCTGTCTCTGCATTCGTGTGTTCAGGGGAGTAAGATGTAGCTAGCCAAAATTTCTGTATTTAAGTGTAGACCATATCCTCATGCATCTGGGGAAAGAAAAACTTGTACATAGGCAGCATCTGAGAAAGCTTTGGAGAATTTACATATGGATGGTTTGGTATCCTGTGCATAACTTTAAAAGTATGGAGAAGTGTTTACTGAGGGTTCTTCTTTTTAGTGACCACAGTACAAAGTTTTGCCCTGTCCTTTTGATTCTTGCAGGGACATTTTCTGTGACGAGTTACTGTTAGTGATAAGAGAGAATATAAATGAATACTATTTACTATTGTAGACTGGTAAGTCCAAAGCAGACAATTATGTCTGTACTCTACTTCCCGTATAAGGATACAAAGATTAATTTATCTTCTTGGCCATTTCCTTAGTCAGCATTTCTATTTTGTTGTAAACAATAAAATGGAAATTGCAGACTTTTTTTTTTTGTGTGTGTGAGAACTCATGGGTTGAGGTAAGAGTTTACTAGGAAAAGCAAAAGCTGTTCATACAAGCAAAGCAAAACAAGGAATTCATTACTTCCCATTAGTAGGCAGATGTTCAGCCACTCCCAGGAAAGCAGAGCTCATCAGGAGTCATGCTTTCTTGGGAAGACAAATGTCATCACTCCAAAAATCCCCCTTTTTTCCTTCTTCACCTTAGATTCTATTGCTAAGCATAATGTCATCTGGTACGGGGCATTCCTGTGGGCAGTTTATGTTACCTATCCTGGTTTTGTCCGCTCCCACCTCCTTGTACCCCCCAGCTCCTGGCTGTCAGGGCAGCATGAGAAACTGATAAGTCCTTGATTCTGTGTAAGCACTGCTCATCAGTGTGTTATCAACACTATTTTCATTAAAAAAAAAATTCAAAACACAACATCATACAAGCCTTTATGGTAAAAGTTGTCTCACACAAAACTTTGAAATGAAGTAATCTGTCTGAATCTTCATAGCCTTGCCAAAAATTCCTTGCCATGACATGGTATTTTTTATTTTCTCACATTCTTCATCTCAGTTTCATGACAACTTTTCTGTATTAAACAATTAGAAAAATCTCATCATTCTCCTTTCGCATTTGGCCAGGTACATCATAATTAGACTCAGCAGCCCAAACCATGTGTGATTTTAAATATTGGTTATCCACTTCATCAATTTTTATTTTTTATTTTTATTTTTTTCTTCAAGTAAGATGACACCTTTCAAAGCTACATACTGGGATCTGTATCAGATGATTTTTCATCCATGTTGCTCTCTGTGTATGGTGGAAAGTTCTATAGTCAAAGCAATTTCATTGCCCGTATGCAGGTTTCTCCTCAACAATTGACTCTATTGCAGTGCCACAAGTCTGGCAGTCAGACAGCTGGCATGTTGTAATTGCTGCTTTTCATTACTGACCAGACTGCCTCTTATGTGTTTTCTCCATCTGTTTCTTGTAACTACCTTTGGTCCTCTTGTTATTGATCATGGGACAGGCACTATCTATTTACACATAACATTCACAGTAAACCTCTGGTTGCTACATAGTGCCTAGCAGCATATTTATCGTGGTAGAAATATCTGAATCTACTTCAAAGCAAACTGCAACAGGATGACAGAAATACACATAGACCTCAAAGCAGATGCATTTTTTTTTCATGGAGGAGTGTATATGAAGTGATGTCTTTTTATGAATATTGGATAATATGATTGCCATGATGCCTAGAAGCCTTCTGTTGAAGTAGGTGACATTCATCCCTCTATCAAATGATTGTTCTTGTTTGAAGTACTGCATTACAAAGGAGAACAAATGTTATATACCACAAAATATCTCATGTTTCAATGTTTTTCTTTGTTTCATATACCATATTTTCTTTTTATTCTTACTGATTCTGCTCCCTAGGTGAGAATCACATAATTCATTGGCAAAGTACCATTGGACAAAATTGTCCCCCAATTGTGCTTATGGCAAAGCAATCAGAATTGCTAATGCAGAAGGAAAAGCTGCAGTTCTATGGCTGCAGATATAATTAATGGAAAAGTTTTATGGGCTTTAGTAAATTATTATGATGTGACAGTTTTAAAGTCAGAGAGGGATTGTGATATACATGGAATTACTTACAGAATGTACAGCAAGAACTAGGGACTTTCATAAAGGTGGCTATTATACACGGATATGAAAAGCAGTTACTGCTAATGGTCAGAAATGAAACCAAAATGTTTTGAAGTATTTGTTATTGATCTGTAGTAAGTCTAATTTTGTATCATGCAGGACAAATCTAATACACAAGAGAAAACATGTTCATCTGCATTCCACAGAAGTTAAGCAATACTGGGGAAAGAGAAAATGACAGCAGGAGTTGATGAGCAAAATAATCTGACTACTTGGGGTCAGTGCTCCGTTAGTAGTAGAATCATAGAATCATAGAATCACAAGGTTGGATCATCTAGTCTAACTGTCTTCCCATTACCTTTGCTACCACACGCTACTAAACCATATCACACAGATCCTCGTCCAGACCCCTCTAGAACACTGCCAGGGACGGTGACTCCACCACCTCCCTGGGCAGCCATTCCAGTGCCTGACCACTCTCTGAGAGAAAAAGTTCTTCCTTATGTCCAACCTAAACCTCCTCTGATACAACTTGCGGTCATTTCCCAGGGTCCTGTTTGTTGCCCAGGAGAAGAGGCCAAACCCCTCTTCACCCCAACCTCCCTTCAGGAAGTTGTAGAGTGTGATCAGGTCTCCCCTGAGCCTCCTCTTCTCCAATCCCAGCTCCCTCAACCGCTCCTCATAAGACTTGTGCTCCAGACCCCTCACCAGTTTCGTTGTCCTTCTCTGGACGTGCTCCAGGGCCTCAATGTCTTTTCTGTAGTGGAGCAGGAAGGATTCACAGCTACTTTGCCACATTGCCTGTGCCCTGCAACTGGTTCCAAGGCTAAGGTTTAATTGGGGATGAGCAGTGTACTTTTAGCTGTGCCTAGAAGTGCTTCTGATAATTTTGGCAGTTATAGCAAGGTGATTAAGTATTGATGACAAGACATGGAAATGTTGGCTTGTGCAAGCCTTAATGCAACATATGGTTGCAATTAAATGCTTTCAGAAGGACTTCTTAGGGTAGAATGGACTTCTGGTAAAAGACTGTGATAAATGTTTGGGGCACTGGAACAAGGAAACTAGGACTCCAGGATTCAATCTGCCTTACTGAGTCAGAACCTGAAACTTCCCCCTAATATATTTGCACTGATTTGATTGCTGCATACTCACTGAAGTTTTTTGTTGTTACACAGCCTGGAGGAAGGTAAGGTGCTCTTCAACTTTAAAACCTGAAAAAGTCTCCAAGTGAACCTTTATCAGTTGATGGCATTGTATGTAGGATGGATTTTCTCTTGTCCAAGTCTTCCAGCACTTCAAAGAACATTTTAATTTGTCAGTAATTTCTCTTGGATGTCTTTCGAAGGCATTTAAGGCATAACATGAGTTATATATTTCTGTGCCAGTTCTTCAATATTTTATGTGCTGTCAGAAGTCATTTTGTCTTTGCTCTTTCCTAATTTCTCAGAAGGGACTGTCTTAATCACAGTTTTCACTGTTCCATCTAATGCATTGTGCAGAATAGCTTTTATATCAACCGTTCTGAAATGCTCTTTACAGAGTGGTCACTCCTACTATTCCCTATAACTTCCTCACTGTTTATGCACAATAAACCCCACAAAACTAAAAGGCAGAAGATTTTGCTAACAGATAACTCCTCTGTGTCCAGAATTAAACACTGTGCAACAAAATTTAATGAGAAAGTGGAAAGAAAGGAAGCAAGAACTGACAGCAGACAGAGGTGGATAGGAAACATAATGGTTAAACAGGCAAAATATTCAACTCTGAAATCAGCATTGATTTACCATGCTAATGTCAGTGAATAAGAATTAGTGAGTGACATGCCCGTGGTTGCTTGCTCACTTCACTTGCCTGAGTTATGTGCAAAATTGATTACGCTGAACTTAACCATCACGAAAGAGAAACAAACAGATCGCAGAATGACAGCTTGAAGAAGTTGTGTACAGCTGCCTTTTTCTGCATGGCAAAAACATGTGTGTTTAAAAGTTGTTGAATTACATCTTGTACTACAAGTTATATCTTGTTTTCTTTGTCTAGTAAGACAGAATGGATAATTTTATCAGAAACAAAGTGTTGAGAAGTCCAGAATGCATTTGTAGAGGTTACAAAATGCGTTGACGCTGATAGGTGTTCCAATCATTCATTTAACATGATTTTACTGTACACCCCTTTTGCCTGTTGAACAGGGACATATGAGGTTACAGAGAAATTCAGTACCTCTTTTTAACTGTATTTTACTTGGCCTGATTCAGTTTTTTTTCAGAGCCTTGTGATGTTCAATGCAAAGTTGAAGTCTATATTCTGTGGCCATGTCTTGAGCTGTTGTGTCTAACAGGCTTTCTGGTGGCTTTTCAAAAACAATAACCATGTAAACATATGTAATGTTTAAAGAGAAATGCGTAATGTTTACAGGCAAGAAAGTCAGTATGCACATTCATTCCCTACCATGCTCAGCGTGAGACCATGACACAGCTTCAGATCTTCCAAACAGAATGTTAAAAAGCCTGAGGAAAGCTTTTTTTCTGAAAATAAACTATGATTGTTTTCACTGAATCTTCTGAACTAGAGTGATATCCACAAGAATGCAAAATCAGCACAGTAATCTTCAGTCAACTTTCCCTGCATTTTTTTTTCTGTGATTTCTCATGCATTGGTTCTTCTTTCCTGTTGAAAGCTGTCACATTCAAATAAATTATGAATTCAAAGCACAATTACTACTTCTGAATCGCACCATAAGGTAGATGATGTTTTTCCAGAATGATCGAATTGCTCCTGCTCAGTTGCAAGTTGGACTGAGTCCAGATAGAGTAAGGCAGATATGGAAGATACGATACGAATATTTTCATAAGTACAGCCAAACTGCCATTCCTTGTATAGGAGTAGCTGGAAATGAGCACAGTCAGGCAAAAGAAAGTTGTACTCTTTATTTCAGAAACAGAAGAGTGACAGTTTTTTATCTTTGCCTTGCCTTGCCTTGCCTGCCCTCTGGTCCCTTCCCTTTCTAACCCTTTTGTGTTATGTCCCATGAGACAGTTCTACACTCAGTTGTAACAGAGAATGAGGTATGGTGCTCCAGTCCTTCCTGTGAGAACTGTTAGACATCAGTCCCATACAAACAGCCTCAAAATTGCTGGGTCTGAAAGCATAGCTTTTATACCCAGCCTTAACCACTAAGCCAGGATCTCCATTCACCTCCCCCTACCCTTTGGGACCCTTGAGTCCCCAGATACATAATGAACCAGCTTCTATTGAAGGTTTGGATTGATTACTGACCATTTCAAGCTTTTCTCACAGGCTTTATGTGAGGTGAGGTACTTGATCTAAATGTAGATTACAGGACAATTTATAGCATGAAACTTATGGGCTTATTACTAGAGTAGTGGTGGTTTTCTTGGTAATGAAAGTCAACATACATGAAAACTCTAGAATATAAAGGGAAGTATTATTTTTAAATTTATTTTTATTTTTACAGCACTAGGCAATTCTGGAATGATTATACAGCTTTTTGCAGTTCACAGAGGAACACAGATAAGTGAATTTTAAAGAGGTGGCATGGAAGCAGTTAGGATCCTACCCGCATTACTGCATTATACCTTCAGAAATCAGCTGTCAAAAAAGCAAAGCAGGAAAGATTGGGTTTCATCTATTGCATTTCTGTCAGAAACAAAATTTCTTTATTTCTTTCACATTTCTTTCTTTATGACAGATGGTGCATGATCAAAAAGGTCTTTTGTGATTTTCAAGCTTTCAGGAATTGTGTTTAGATCTTGTAGAAACTGCAGACTATACAAATTGGGAAAAGTCTTTCAGTCTGTAGGTAGCAAGGAAGAAGTTTTAGCATGGAAGTTAATAAAAATTAGTTTAGAATTATTTCATCCTTTCAGCATTTTACTGCAAATTGATTCTTATTTATTTTAGTTTTGCTAACTAAAGCCAGAATCAGGGAGATGAGAAGTCCAGCTAAGCAGTGTTCATAAATATATAGGCATGAAAATAATTGGCAGTCAAGGGAAACACATTTGTAACTGGTGGCTGAACATTTCAGTTTACACTTTCATGCTTTCCTCAAACGATTTTTACTGAGTAGCCAAACCATTACAGTCATGTTGATCTTCAGTTTAAGATAAACAAACACATAAACAGGAAAACAGTCCTTCCTCTTTTACTTTTTTTTTTTTTTTTTTTTCTATTTTCTATGTTTCTCTTCTTATTTATTGTTATTTTTTGTTATTAAAGCACATCTGATCTAAAAGCCAGTTTGGCATCCATCACCCAGGACTTGGAGCTCTCTTCAGAAAACTGGCATGCATTTCAATTCTGATGAAAGGCATGAAACAATAACTTTTCATTCTAAGTTGGATTTTTTTTTTTCGCCAAATCTTTCTGGATCAACCAGGAAAGTGTTGATTCATTACATATTTCCCTGTGATTTAGAGAAGGTATTCATATAGAAATTCTGAATGCTTATAGAAGAGTACATGTTGAAAAATAAAGTAGGATATTATTCCAACCACTGATAAAATTGTGAAATTAAATGGCAGCAGGTCTTACTAAGATTTTTTTTAAAAGTTCATAATTTACCTTGAAATTAAAAGGGAAAACAGATATTTTCAAAAGAAAATCTACTTATGTTTTGTTATGCATAGGACAAGACAAACAAAAAGGATACAGTAGGAATATTTCAAAGCAACTCATTTTCTTTCATTTTCTTTCCATAAGGTGATATTAAACCACCTCTTTTTCTTTAATCTTTATTTCAAGGTATAGCTTCCTCCTCAGAAATATGTATGTTCAACCAGTTTTAATATCATCATCCTGCTGCTTCTTTTCTCTTCCCAAATTCTTCTTAAATTCATTACATGTACAAAAATAAGAAAATAAACTGGTAAATACTACAAAAAAAATTAATTTTTAATTTGGTGAATTGATTGAACATTTTAATAAATATTTAATAAACGTTGCATTGGTCCCAGTTTCAGACTCAGAATCTCTGTCACTGTGCCTTAAAAGGAGACATAATATTTATTTTTTCCAGACTGCTTGTTTTAGAGAAAACAAACAAGTGTTGTTTGGCCTCCAGAGGCCTGAGTAATATTGCTTTGACTAGGAAGGAAACACTGGCATTATTTAGTTTCTTTCGTAATTATCTGCTGTGAAAAAGAAAACAGCAAACTCACAGCTCCAGTGCAAGCCATGCATAGTTCAGGGAGTATTATGCAGATCCCTCCAGAGCTTGAAAGCTCACTCCTGGTGTTCCTTGTTCAGCTTAGAGCTGTGGAACCTTTCCTTGTTTTGCCAATAAAAGCATTTGCAAAGCCACGTGATTAGGAAAACTGACAACTGCATGGATCATATGCATCCTTTGACCCAGATGAGGCAAAATGTTCATTCAGATGCTTTCCTGCAGTCAGACATAAACTATTGGTGGCAAAGGTTGAGATGCCCCACTGCATTGCTCTCTCCACCATGAACAGGGCCACAGAGCAAAGTGCCATCAGCTGCGAAAAATAAAAGCTGCCCACAGAAACAACCAAGTGTCAGGTTTGCTCAGCATCATCTGGTAACCCCGTTGAACAGGTGATCAATAGTCATCAGCATCACAGTTCCCCTGCTAGTGATGGTTAATGGGCTGATAATGCCATCCTCCTTGTAGCCAAATCCCATCAGGGACCAGACAGCTGGAGCTAAAGGAGAAAACTTATCAGATCTGGCAGGAGACAGTTTAGGAGGCTAAAATTAACCTTGGACCATTCACAGAAAGAACTAATTGTGACTGCTAGATTCCTGCCAGTGGCAAAGATTTATTGCTACACAGATCTTAACCTGATACTAGTTCTTTTTGAAGCAGGAAAGAGAAATAAAGCGAAGGGGAAAAAATCCAGGTTATTTTTAACATCTTGCCCACAGAGAGATACAAAAAGTGCATCTGTAATGAAAATTAAAGATATAGTTAAAGCTTTATGCACTTGTGCTGATAATGAGTTAAGTTACTTCAGGACTCCACAACATATTGTAAATTTGTGAGCCTGACAGATCCTTCTGTAAGAAAAAAGGAAAGGTCTGTCGAAAAACCTCAGGTCTGCTGAATTACACTTACTTTACTAAATCCTCCAGTGGTATCACTTTCTCCCCTTCCCTTGTCAGCAGCACATGGGCTGGAAGCATTTACATCAGGATTTGAGGATGTGCAAGAGGAGGATTGTGTAATATTCAGCAAAACGTTATGGATATTTTGACTTCCAGGCATATTTAAGTTCAGCATAACATCACTGCAGAGGAAACTCCGGTACAAGAGACTGAACCTGGAAACATGTCTATGTGGCCTACACAGGAAAATATAGGCTGCTAGAGAGCAGAGCTGGAGAACAATTTTGCTTCAGAGAAGAAAAAAATGTATTTGTGAGGGCAGAAGATATGTTGGCAAGGGCATGTTTAGTTCAACAAAGAGAGGGAGCAAACAGCCAGGTAGCCATTGGCAGCTGCTACAAATAAAAATAAAGGTGGTACTAGAAAGAGGCTCATCTTTATGATACTTATTAGGAAAAAGAAAAAGAAATTTCCAACACAGGAGCTGGTTCAAAGAATGCACACTACTGAGAGATGGGCTTGAAACTAAGAAGGTCTCAAATATAGCAGGAAGAACCCTACTGACTGTGACAAGCACACATGCTTAACTTACGCAGGAGTGGATCAAAGTTTTCTACACTTTCTGTCTAGGATGCTCAAAGAGAACATTTAACTTACATATATAGAATTTATCCTATTCCATTCCCAACAGAGAAAAGTAAAAGCATAGCAAAAAAAAGTAAAACAGGGACTGATGATAGTAACAGGAGTGGGTGGTAGTAAGATTTAACTTCCATTTGCAGGTACACAATCAAGTAGAAACAATTTTTCTTAAAGGATTAAAGCCGTAGAGGTGGCTGGGATACTAAGGTGAGATGTGGATGACTTGGAAGTGAGAAACGGAAGAGTGGAGAAACAAGATGATCTAGAGACACTTCTGAACCACCATACTGTTAAAATCTAGCAGAAGACAGCTTGGGTGGATGAAGATATGGTCGTGGATTAAGGGATGTTGGACAGTCCAGAAGAAAAAAGTCTTGAAAAATTCTTCTTAGACGAATTGAGGAATAAGTGATAAACCCTGAAGGTGAAATGTATAGATGAAGTATTTCTGTAATGCAACTGGAAAGACAAATTAATACTGCAAGTTATGCCCTTAATGAGAGATTTAAATTCCTAAATGTAGATAACCTGAGGCTGAGAAATGTGAGAAATGCTGAAAGTCAAGCTGAATTACACATCACAGACATTCACGCGATTAGAAAAAGTTCTTCATCCATAAAGAGTGAAGATTTGCCTGAACCTAGGAGAGTATATAAGAATATTTGAAAGAAAGCAAGTAAACTGCCAACTGCATTTCTTTGTCTTGTCCAGGGGACATTTCTGAGACATGATTTCTTTCATGTTTCTCCCACAAGAAAGCTGGAAAAAGAATAAACTAGTGACAAAGCCACATAGCCATACAAATTTCAAGATTAAGTTAAACCATTTTCTCCCTATCAGAAGTTGGGCGGAGACATCAAAAGGAAAGTTTGCAAACAAGTGGCTAAGTTTGTATTTGAGTGACAGGAGCTGTGTAAGGCACGTTGATTTTCATTCCTCCTGTGTTTATCATGTGTAAATCATATTTAAAAAGAAGAGCAAAAATTCAGGATAGTGCTCTGTGGGATGATTTATGTATTCGAATTTTTCTCTGTCACACTAATTTCTCAATTGAAAGGAAGTTGATTGGAATTATTATTATTTTTTTTTTTTATGGCCCAATCAGCATCAGCAAGATTACTGGCAGAGAAAGGCAACCATGCATTTATTCTTCTTTGCATTCCTCTAAGGACCAAGCATTTTGACTCTTCCCAGCACTTCCTTCCAATACAAAGACCATACCAGAAAGTGTTCCAGTACTACTAGTAATTTCCTGACGAGAAAGAAATACTATTGCTATTACTGTCAATATTATATATTGACAGTGTTGTAGTAGGTGATAATTAAGGAATCTTAAATAGTTACGTAAAGGAAAATGCTCAAACTAACCTATAACGCGAGTATGTGAAACAGATTCTAATACATTTATAAATAAGAGGCTGATATAGTAAAAAATACCACTGCACATTCAGAGTACAGGTAAAAAACCATATCCTTCATGGATAATAATGAATACTAAGAATTTTTATTTGAACAGAAGACAGAGAGCTAGTTAGACAGAAGCTTCCTTCAGGATTAGCTTGAGAGTGAAAAACATAGGAAGAAAATGGTTCTAAAACTGGTAAAAGAACATGAAAAAAGCAGACAGGAAACATAGTGGGAAGGTATGGAAGCTAATGAAACTTGAGAGAGAAACGTGAAGAGATACTAAAGTAAATTTAATGCCTTTTTTTACTCCCCAAGCTAACAGAGATGGTATTCCCTCTGGAAGAAATGACAAATAACTAACTTTCCCTCAAAATATATTGCTTCTGAGTAAAAGCAAAGCTCTTTGAAAATATTTTTGTCTAAAGTTGTCTAAATAAAATGAGTTCATATTTATTTCATTCTGATGGATAAATGCTCATTTGTCAGTTTGAAATTTTATGAGGAAAAAAGTCAAAACAGCATAACAAAGCCCAATATTAAAGAAAACCTCAACTCTCTCAAGCCCCCTAACCTGAAAAAAGCTGATGTATTAAAGAAGTAAAATCATACTAGTACTGCCTATCAAAGCAGCTGTGCTTGGCTATGATTTTCTACATCTGTGAACTGGCATAAAATCTCTGATTTCAAGTTCTGGTAAGTAATGAGATAATTAGATTCTATATACTTGGACAACAACAACAAAAAAATCTATTTCTTCTAATAACTCTGATTTCTTCTTTGTGGGAAGACAAAGAATTGTTTTCTTACTAAGAATATATTATACAGCTATGGATATGACAGTGACAATCTTTTTGTTACTACGCAAATAATATCTATATATACATTTTCAGATTGACCTCTAACAATTTTGTCAATATAGTTATCAGACAAAACCAACGTGGATTTGAAAAATAATTGACATAGAACTCTTTTAATAAAAATAAAAACTGGTTTTAAAATAGGTAAATGATTGAAGATTGTAATTGTTGGACTATATGAGATTATATATTAAGGCTTTTTCATTCCTTTCAAATTGAGCTTTTTAGTTGTTCATTAAACATTTAACTGCAGTGGGAATATGAACTTGAAAAAATAGTTTCTCACTTTCCAAACAAGCATTTTAACATTTTAAAAGACATTAAATAAATTCCTTGGCTAATAAAATTTGGTATTTGTTCTTTCATCTTGCCTCCAAGGTTATCAAGCAAGCATTGAAATTCCTTTGGAAGTGTTTTATGAAAAAAAAATCAGGATGGTGTCGTTCAAAATTTCACTTTTGGAATAATTATTGTTTGGAAAATCTGACTAAAATTTTAAATTGGCTTTGAATCAACCAAAATAGTATTTTTGTGGCAAATTTTAAAATCACATACCTCTGTTCAAGACAAGTCACTTTTCCTGCTTGTATTTAACACCACATCCAAAAATTTCACAGCTGTTCCTGAAAAGGAAAACAACTAAAATAGTCCTGGAGAAGTTGATTTTGGAATGCTCTTCCTACACGCCTATGTAGATAAATACTCAAAGCAGTCTATTTAGCTATATAGCAGTGTCAGGAATAAAAATTTACTGCAAAACCAGTGGAGAACAGATGGTTTTCGAAGTGTGTAATACATTATGCGTTGAGATGACATTCTTCATTTTTACTGTCTGCTAATTTTTGTCAGCTATGCTACTGCACCTTTGCCAAATGATAAGACTTAAGACATTCAAAGGCCAAAGTGCTAGGAGTAGGTTGCCTTCATTTTCTTTGTCATTCATTATTCAAATGGATGCTTTTAATATTTAAATGGTTCAGTCAAGTCACAGCATTCATTTCAAAAATTCATTAGTGCTCATTATTCTGTGATTGCTACCCTACCATGCAGGGCAAGGTACAAAGGAGGATGGGTTAAGCGAGACAGCAAAAAAGAAGAAGAAACTTTTATGTTTAAAGAAAACTGTTCCTTTCTTCTTACTAACCACTTCAGAATTGACTGTAGGTCTGCTGCTGCTAGACTCTCCAGGAGGTAAAAATTAAATAATTTGGGAACTTTTCTCTGTTTTTGAAGTTTAGAAATGCAAAAAAATTAATAGTTTTCTCCATGGCAGCAGCGTCTGGATGAGTGCTCAATAACTGCGATTCACAGATCTCTCTGATGTTCATTTTTTGATATTGTTTACATTTCCAGTCCTTCTAAACATAAAGAGACAAATATTTTAAAATAAAATAAAATAAAAACAACAAAAAACAAAAACAAACGGCAACACCTGAACAGAAAGTCTTGCTGTCATTTGTTTTCATTTTACTCAGTTTACCATTTTTCTTGTGAGTGAATATGAAGTTAAAGAGCATATATTGACAATCCAAATTCCAGTACACTGGACAAATATTTTATATCACATGATTTTAAGTGCACAGTGTACTTCTGGTTTTCTTTCCTGACTTCCCTGCCTTTTGAGCACATAACTGGCAGTGTGAGGGCTGTCTCAAGCATGCTGCTGGTGGTTTCAGCTAGGTACAGAGCTAATCACAGTTACCACATGGCACCTGGCTCCTTTCCCTTAACCTCTAATTACAGTTTGGCCCTTAAACTTGCAAATATTGATCGGTGAAACATTTCAGAATAATCATGTGGAAACATTTAGCTGCTCACTCCTTAATGATATTGTAACATTTTGTAGTTCATTTGGCCATCCTTTCATCTTGGCACTTTGAGGCTTTACCTCCATACAAACAAGCCTATGTTCCCTGTTGATGTCATGGATGCTATGCCCAGGTTGAAAGCTGCCAGTCATTTGTACAGGTGCTTTATGTTCGACATGTGGCTGGATTTATTCTGGCAAACAGAATAATTAAAGTATGTAATAAGATAACTGTAAGCTTAAACATATAGTTATATTTAACTAGGATCATACATAGGCATTAAAAAGAAAGAATACAGAGAAGAGGAAATAACAGTAAAATATGAAATTAAGAAGTAAACGCATTATAATTTTGGTCTCCTGGATTGCCTACAGCTCTCAGTGCTACTTTTCCAGCAAATGTCAAGGTGGTTGAAATCTCCCAGCAGGATAAGAACCTGTGATCATAGCTCTTCTATAGCTGGAAGAAGAAGATTTCGTCAACAGGTTCTGCTTGATCATGGGGCTTGAGCAGCTCTTCACCCTCTGTTCCTTGATGTAGAGGGAAACACTTGTTCCCTTTCTTCCTCAGATGTCCCTTCTGAACAGCTTGTAGTTGCCAACAGCCACAATTTAGTCATAGGAATCATCCCACCAGGTTTCAGTGGCAGCAACTATGTCATGGCTTTCTAGTAGCATTGTGTCTTCCAGCTCCTCTTCTTCATTTCCCAAGTTGCATGTTTTTGTTCAGGAAAAGTGAATTTTACTGTGCAAAACTTTTTGTTGTTGTTGTTTTAATGAATGTGTGTAAAATAAAATAATGAATAATGCAAAAAGCAATAAATACCTCAAGCTGGCTGAGGGTGACTAGGATTAAAGAAAGGTTTGAAGCTGTTCATGTTAAAAGATCAAAATAGACTAGAGAATAGTAGATTTTAATGATATATTAAAACAGTAGACAAACTTTCAGATAGATGCTTCATATTAGCACTTTTATGTCTTCATTTTTCCTGCTTTATTTTAAATTACCAATAAAAAGATATGGTTGTTGTTGTTGCACATCAAGTTACGGAATGTCAGGCAAATGTTTATTGTGCTGCATGTTATCCAAATGTGAAATATTAGTTTTCCCTGCAATTTTGCTTTAGCAATAAGCACTCATAAAATTTTTCTTGACTGTTGAGATTCAGTGTCACAGCTGTGTAATGGCTGCAGAAGACCTGATTGGCTACTCACTGAAGTCATGGAAGCCACACAGATCTTTCCTCTTGACTTTTTTTTTTTTTTTTTTTGGTATTGAAGGGGTAATCAAATCCCTATGTCTGGCATCTAAAACACCTCTTCCTCTAAACTAAAGAAAGCATTTGTTGGGAAATTCAGGATATCAAAGTACTAAGGCTGCTCCAAAAATAATACCTCCTATTTTACTGTGTTGGCCCATGTCAGACGTGGATGTCAATAGTATGACAGTAGAGGTTGAACCTTCTCATTAATATCTCATTACATTTTGTTGCCATGACACACATAGCAAAAAAGGGGCAGTCGGACAAAATGGCATCTGACATACAGATGAGGCAAAGGTATTTCACTGAATTCCTGCATGCAGAAAAAATGGCACCCATTAACATTCATCAGTTCTTACCGAATGTTTATGGAGACCAAACAACAGATGTGAGCACAGTGAGGCATTGGTTAGTGCATTTCAGCAGTGGTGAAAGTGAGTCACTACTGTCAGCAGAGGCTGATGCAGAGTTTTGAGGAGTGTAGCATGCAGCTCTTGTTCATTGCTGGTGAAAATGCGTAGCTAATGGTGGTGACTGTGTTGAAAAGTAGTGTTTCATAACTGGGAATTTGCTCTATTAAATAGAGTCATTGAGCTGTTAGCGTCAGTATAGTTTCCATGGAAATAAATAGGAGGACCACTTTTCTCAATGGATTGAGGGGGGAACTAAATCTAACACTGGATGTTTGCAGTATGATGATTAAGTTGTTGACAGCTTATACTTCTTCTAGTCAGTCCAGATATTAGTGATTCTATCTGAAAGGCCTGAAGAGCAATATCTAAGCTAAGCACTTTTTTTATTACTGATCTTGCATCCTACCAACACTATAGAGAAATTCAGGAGAGGGGTAAATGGTCAACATCCACTTTCCTAGTGTATAAACTGCAAAAGCTCTTCCTCAGAGATCTCCACTCCAGCTGCTGCTCCAAATGGGAATTTTTCCAAGGGAGTCTAGTAACTTTTGTGTCCTCATTCTTAAGTTCATTGCTGAATGACAGAACAAGAAGCTCAAAGAAGTCACTTTGGCAAACCAATGCATGTATGTGTTTCCTTGCTGTGATGGAAGATGCACTAAGGTTTTCCATCATCTGTGTCTTTGCTGGTAGTAAACAACAGGTTCTGGCACCTGGTACTCCTGCCCTGACTTCAGTGGCCCTGGAGACGAGGAGAGAAAAAGCAAATCATGTCAGCATAGCCTGCAGGTTCATACCTGCTCTAATTTATTCCCCTGAGTTTCACAACAATTTCAGCAACAAGATGTAGGGAAGCTTCACAAAAATATTGCTGAGGTGTTTCTTGATTGGCCATTAAGCTTTAGAAATCCTAAATAGTTCTCACTGAATGATCCATCTTCAGTAAATATTTAGCACTGTGCATATACAGATTGATTCTTGTGTGTGCAATGAAACTGCGTCGCCATTTAGATGAATGTTCAGATACTTTTCTGTAGAACATAAAAAAAATAAATTAAAAAGCGTGATCAATACCTTTAGAAAACTTTTTGAGCTACAAATGACCTTTCTTTCATGCAGATTATTTCCTTAAGAAAAGTAAAGTGCCATGGAACTTGCCATGTATAGAATAATTTCCTTCATTCTCTACAAAAATATGTGCCTTCAAAATTGGAAGTGAAACATGCCATGATAAGATACATGACAGTTGGTTGTAGAGGGAACTGACAAGGAGTGAAAAAGATTTTGAAGACATCTTCATTAAATCTTTTTGTTTAACCAGGACTGGAAGAAGCAAAAGCAAAAGCAAAAAAAAAAAGGTCAAGAGAGCAAATGATTTCTGACAACTGCAAGGACTCGATGTTTTGTTTCAGAAATCCAGATATGTTCTCTCAAGAGCATTTAAGATCCTGTATGTGGTCTGGCAAAGATTTGTATAGGTGATATACTATGAGAAACATATGGGAAGAATAATTACTTTGACACAACTTGTTATATTGCACGCTAATAGAGGAATGCAGATGTTAATGTGTCACACAAAGGAGGCATCTTGCCAAGCCTCATCCCTATTGCTTCTACTCGAAGCAAATACCAGGACTGCCCATATCTCCCCATACGTCTCCACTGTATCTGCAGGTTTGTATCAACTATGGGGATGTCTTTTGTGTCAGCTCATAATGGAGCCCAGCTATTTGGAGGAGATGCCCAGTTTATCCAGGAAGATAGGTTAGTGGAAATAAAAACAGCCCTGAAACAAATGGCATGGAAGTATGAAAAGACATTTAAATGAGATGTTTTTTAAAAAATAATATATATATGTTATAGCATAATATATAAGATTATATAATATTATATATATACATATATATATTATATATATAGCTCGTGTCCAAATAATGAAATGCTGCTCAATTTCATTTCACCAGGTATGGATGCTAGTGCAGAGGAAAAAGAGCACACCAATTCAGAGGTGACTTTTACTCAACTCAGAACTCTGCATGTCCCACTATTCCTCTTCTGCATGGTTACAAGGCTTTGGGGTAAATTCATTGGATGTGACATCAGGAAGGTTTTTTCTTAGATCTTATATACTTGTGGATTCTTCCAACAATTTTCCTAGATACTTCTCACAACATTCTGATTTGCTATATATCTCGGATGAGAACTTCAATTTTTCTTCATTCAAACAGTTTTTATTTCTTTGTTGCATGTGCCCTCTAGTACAGCTTCCAGCCTCTCAGGCAGAACAGTGATGGCATTTTCAATGTAGTCATTGCTTTGTACAGTGTGGAAGAAGAAAGCTGTAGAAAGGAACCACCACGTTGAAAACTTCCGAGTTCCAGAGATACTTTGATACTTTGAGTTGCAGAGATACTAATTTGATACTGACTGAACAAAAAATTTTTTTTGGCTCCTGATGGGTTCTGTATTCTGCCCTAAGTCTCTCGTTACCTTGGCTTTACTGGTGTCAATACCCAAACAACTTTCAAAAGTCTCCGTGAGCTGCAATTGATATTCTAAATTCTGACATAGAAATGGCCTTAAGGATAAGATGGTTGTCTGTGTCTACTCAGTCCCCAGTCTTCTTCCTATGTGTTGCAGTTGTGATTTCTGAGATGTTCCTGACAAATGTAGTGGAAGAAAACTGAATGTAATTTTCCATTGTTTGACAAATACCTGCAATATTACTATATCATTCAGTCAACAAGAAAGTTAAGACTTGGTGAACAGGAAGCAGCATAGGAGCTTACTATAAATTCTCATTTTTTGCTTCTTATTTGCTCCCTCATCTCTTTGGGGGTTGTGTAAACAAGAAGGTGATGGGTGCTTAGTTACTTGTTGTCCCTTTTTTTTTTTTTTTTTTCATAAATTGAGAATAGAATACAAAGGCTTAATGATGAATCCAGAAATTTTACCTGGTAGAGGTATCTCGGTTGTTGTGGTGTCATTTGTCAGCTTAATGGCCAACAGTAAATGACAAGTAAATTTTGGGGGGGGGGGGGAAAGAAAAAAAAGAACCTGAGACCTTGTGCAAGAGGCAGAGAACCAGAGAGCAAGGACAGCAGCAAAACATTGTCAGAGAACATCTCTTCGCTTTATTGCAGATACTGGCAAAATTATTGCAGGCATGAAAAACAGGCAAGAAATACACCCACTAGTCTCTGAAGTCCTTCCGGTTTTCCAGATTTTCCTCTTTTAACTTGAACTTCTATTTCTCCCACAGCTTTCACAGGAAAAGGGCAAACCTTGAAATAGTCTGATGTAGTTGTAGATTCATTCTCATCTAAAGAGAACTTCCGAGCACATGGAGGTGTACAAATATGAAAATATACTTCACATCCCCACAGAATTATACAACCCCAAGAAAATCCACAGAATTAAAAAAGCAATCTGAATCAAAGACTCTTCGTACTTTTTAAATTTCTGAATTAGTTGATTTGAAATATAATGAAAACTTTGTGAATATCTATTTTTATTTTATCCAAACCAGTGAGCATCCCTAATTTATACCAGAGAGTGTGAAATATATGGAGATAGGACAGCTGGGATGATTATTTAATTCATAATGAAGTTTTCTTCCTCTCCTGACACATGAAATATCTCAGTGATTTTATTTTCTCAATCCCTTACTCTAAAGGTACCCATGAAAATATCTTCCTCCTGGCTGAACATACAGTTAATTTAAAATTAAACAGCTGTGTTCTGGCACAATACTCATATATCTCTGTTGCATAGCAAATGACTTGTAACTGGAATTACCAAAGTTTGAGTTTTTGACCTCCAAATGGTTAAAATTTGTTTTAAGTGAATAGTGTGAGACCAATACCCCTAGTGTAAAAAGGGTTGTCAGTTTGAGTCCTTGGTACACAAGGATGACAATGCTGACCACAGTGTAAATACGCTGGGAAGTTTGTTGGAAGTTACAGTAGAGGAGACAGCTTGGGGAGTGTGGAATAGGTAAGTGCAGGCTTTGATTTCACAGTAGATAGAGTCATCAACTTCTTGGATCAGTAATCATAGATAAAATAAAATAAAATAAAATAAAATAAAATAAAATAAAATAAAATAAAATAAAATAAAATAAAATAAAAGTGAATATACTGTTTAGCAACTCAGGCAGGCTAGGACGTTGAATATGGAATTCACGTTATGATAACAAAACAACACTAAAGATGGTGGGATCCAGTGCATGTTGGTTAAATATGTAATGAAAACTGAAATCTTGGGCACAGAGGGAAGTAGCCTCCTAAAAAATGGCAGCTCCCTTGGTGCAATGGAGAAAGAAGCACCTCTGAAGGTCACAAATAACAGGAAGAGGCTGCATCGCTGGACTGCATGCTGGCGGCGTGTTAGTTATACGAGTTGGATAGACTGGTTCCTGGTCCCATTTTTTCTTCCTGCTAGCACGTGGTAATCACTCCTGCGGTTACACTCTCTAGATTGCTCAAGAAGCCAGTGGATGAAGTATGTCATCCACATTTTTTCACGCCGTGTGCAAATTAAGTTTACCCTTGATTCACTTGTGGGTAGTGTAAAGTAGTTTCACAATGACTGGGCACTAGAGAGTACTTAACTCAGATGTGAAGAACTGTAAATCACAAGAACAATGAATCACCATTTATATAAACCACAAAAGTGAGCTTTAAGTTAGTTTTAAGTTTTAAGTGAGTTTTAAGTTAAAAGAGTGGAAATTTAGATTAGGTCTTAGGAAGAAAGTCTTTACTCAGAGGGTGGTGAGAACTGGAACCGGTTGCCCAGGGAAGATGTGGATGCCCAATAAAGACCAGATTGGATTTGGCTCTGGGCAGCCAGATCTAGTGGGTGAAAGCCCTGTCCACTGCAAGTGTTTGATACTGAGTGATCTTTAAGGTCCTTTCAAACCCAAATCATTCTATGATTCCATGATAAGTCTTGACAAAAACTTGTGCAAACTCCCATCTCATCTATCTAGCTTTGGCTTGCAATTAGCAAAACTTCATCTTTTATATCAAAGAACTGTGTATCCTTAGACTTGATTTTTTAGTTTTGTGTCTCCTAAAAATTTGTTGTGTTCCTCGAAGCTACTGTGATAAGATGCATTTCTTTACTCATTGCAAGATTCTCAGGTTTCTCTGAGCCACATTTACACTCTATTGTGAGCTGCTGAAAGCAGACCATAATGCAATATCCTGACAGTACTTGTATAGATACTAAAATGTAGCAGTAATATAGGAAAGATTTGATTGTCTAAGTGTAGGCATTTAGGCAATTTAGATGCACTAGTTTATCTTGTCTAGCTTCCAGCTGCCACTCCAGAGGGATCTTCATCTCTCACAGGTCCTCTGTCATCTTTGTAGACCTGTTTGGATGTTTTGGATACTGAACAGTGGGCACTAGGCACCCATTCAGGCAGATGAGTTTCACCCATGGTGTCCCTACATACAGTCCATCTGTTAATATTAGCATCCACTTTATTGTGTTGATCTCTTCATCATTAGAGCACATGAGAAATTATATCAATCTTAATATTTGCCTCTTCTATTTTTCTTCCTGAATCATTTCTTTTTGGGCTAGCAGCTGTTATCCTGTTTATCCTACAGTCTTATTCATTTTCTTGGCTTTGGCTGTGCACTTCAGTTGGTGCTAAAATTTTCAGTTTACTGAGCAAATCAGAATACCTCCAAATCATGTTCTCATTATGATCTGAATTTTCTCAGTCTTTGAATATCAGAAAGTGGCATAATAACACAAGAAAATTGTTTTTATCTTCCAAGTCTTCCTGTCTTCCAAGGGCTAGAAGGATCTCATTAGAAATAATGTCCCTTGAAAGTGATTTACCCTTTATGATTATAGGTAGAGACATACCAATCAACTTTCTAATGAAAGACAGGTTTCTCTCATATCATTCAGTCTCCTAAATGATTCAGTTCAGTACAACATTTCAAATGCCTTACAGAAACCTAAATATATCAACACCTTGTGTTATCTCAGTCTGTTTTATTTTCCATTCTGCAGTTATAAGAATTATAGAACTCTCTGTGTACTGTACATTTTGTCCTCCTGCTTTGATTCTTATGTACTTAAAGAAAGGTACATCAACATTAAGATTGTCAGATGGATGTAGTCACACAAATGCAAAAGATTTATTTAAATGAAAGGAAAATTGGATTTTACCCTTGCTGATGCTAATGGACCAGTACATCTTCATGAATCATAAAGGAACAAAGTGTCCTTGTCTATATAAACATTTAGCTAAAGCTTAGTAGGATGGTACCCTAAGGGTAACTTTAGGACAAGGAGAAAATGGTGACTGAAGGAGAATGTGCAACCAAATACAGTTCTAGCTGCACAAACCAATTTTTGCTGTCTCAGAGCAAGACGTGTAAGTGATTAAGAAATCAAACAAAATTCCAGAAAAGATAACTTTATTTGAGATGAAGCTTAAGGATCCTATTAGGAGAAGGCAGGAGCAGCTTTTTGTGTTGAGCAGGGCTGAGTTCTTATTCCTGTAGGCTCAGCAGAAGGCACAGAATACTCTCTCTGAGCTGAAAGAGTATTTGCCTGCATGGCCCCGGTGGGGTCTCCATGGAACAGTGGGGAGCTAGCAGAACACTGATAAGTGCTCCACTCATGGGAGATGGCTAATCACTGTCCTGTTCAATCCCCTCCTTAGTATTTCCTTTCTATGGAAGGTTCTATGAAGTGAATGAAGGAACTGAGATCGTTCAGTCTGGAGAAGAGGAGGGTCAGGGGTGACATTATTACTCTCTATAGCGACCTGAAAGGAGGTCATGGTGAGGTGGGGGTTGGCCTCTTCCCTCCGGTAACAGCAATAGGATAAGAGGGAGTGATCTCAAGTTGCAGCAGGGGAGGTTCAGTTTGGATATTAGGAAAAATTCCTTCTCAGAAGGAGTGGTGAGGCAGTGGCACGGGCTGCCCAGGGAGGTGATGGAGTCAATGTCTCTGGAGGTGTTCAAGAGCTGTGTGGATGGGGCATGAGGGACATCATTAGTTGGCATGGTGGGGGTGGGCTGACGGTTAGGCTAGGTGATCTGAGAAGTCTCTTCCAACCTTAGTGATTCTGTAATTCTATGATTCTGTGACATCAAACTCTTGAACTCCTTTAAAAGTTATTAGGTCATCATCAATACTTCTCAAAGATGTCATTGCTGTGCAGGTTAGTGCATGAATTCCTGAACTGTAACAATACAAACAAGCAAAAAAAAAAAAAAAAAGAAAAAAAGAAAAAAAAGTGAAACCTCAAACCACTATAAGGGAAACAATATTTTTTTATAGACAAACAATATTCACTGCAATTTTTGTTTTCAGAAGTGTCATAAATTGCTGCATCTTTACATTACCAAAAAGAATCTTTACATAACCAAAAGAGACTTATCTAGATGCACCAAAACAGGAAACTAAAATTGAAGAGATACGAAGACCATTTGCTAAATCTATAAGCACATTTATACAATGAAGAATTCTATCCTAAGATTCGTGTTTAAAACTTGATGGTAAAATAAAATGCAACTTTAAATTCAAATGTACACCCATTTTTATACACATATTTTATTCAAACATATTTGTTTCCATGTAGTTAGTGCAGAACTGCACTTACTGCGTTTTCCTATTTATTTGTGTTATTCAGAAATGAAACAATAGTGCTACTTTAACTACTATCAGAATATCTTATTATGTGGTGTGAGGAAAGGATCCAGACAACTTAAGCTTCAGTAGTGCTAGGTGACGGAAGCGTGAAGAGGACAGATGTGCCTCCCCTACAGCAGCATCCTGCTGTTTTTTCCCCTCAGTGTTAAGATTACAATAGTCCTTATAGCCTGTCTATTACTATAAAAATATTTCCAGAATAACTTATTCAGTTAAGTAGGAGCTTTTCTCTGTTCCTTCAGCCCGCGTGAGTAACTGTCTAAGAATGTTTACAGGGCATTTAATCAGCAGGATAAACATACATTTACAAAGGTAATAGGAAATTCCCTGTGGCTTAATACCTAATTTAGTCAACTTCTAAGCTTAATGTATTTACTGTTGCAGCTGGAGTCTGGTACTGTCAAGAGTCTCAGCACAGAAAGAAAGTCCGGCACCTCATCTGCCTGAAATGAAGTTCTCTATGTTTCAGAAAAGTCTAAATTCTCTGCTAAATTAAGCAGATGTTCTCTGGACATTTTAAATATAAAAATACTCATGAAGAAAAAGATTCTATAAATCTTGAAGATAACATCTATTCAAGAAAAAGGTAGAGTTTAATACTTAGGTATTCAGAAGAGAACCTAAATTTTCAGAGTACTTCCTCCAGAACTTAAGAAATAAGCATCAACATAGAAAAAAAGTATTTTTAAAAGTCCCCCCTTGCAATATCCTTTAAGTCATCCCAGATCAGAGCTTTCACGTTTTGTTGTCACCCATCGGTACTATCTGCTGAGCTCGTTCCCTCACTTTTCTATTTCATGTGCTGGAATTCTTCCTATTCCATCCTTATGGAGATGAGAGATGCATACCTGAAAGTATTAAGCAATTCTAAAATTTTGAAAAAATTGATATTCTCTGGGATTCACCAGAATATTTTGCCTACTCATTTTCTTCCAGCTCACTAATGTGAGATATCTTACTATGGTTTGTGCGGAATTAATAAAGATGCTGTGGCATTACATAGTGCCAGAGGAAATAATGTGATGCAGCAAAGCACAATCTGAACTGTATTATTTCTGACATCTTAGCAGATTTTGTATTATTTTCTTTTAATTTTTGAACAACTAAGTCCTGATGCTTTCAACTGAACATTTCCCTGGATACGCTGAGACAGTGAGGTAGCTTTCATTGTTACGTTTGCTTGCAGGCAGATTCCATCTCTGGTGGCACGCCACGTTTTATTCAGTAGAGCAAAATAGAGACCAGATTGCCTGGCAAAACAAAGAAATGGAGAAAATTGGGATTGTAGCACCTTCTTTATCACTTTTACAAAAATGAGCAAAGTACGTATACACATGCTGCAGGACCACATGGTGTCAGGCTTAAGTCTCTGCTGGATAAATCCTCCTATGCTATTAATAATGGCAAAAAGGGGAGAAAAGGGAGTAGGTAAAGAAACAACTCAGTGAAGCTATGCACAAGCTAAAGCATAAATTGCAGGATCATCTCAGGGTAAAAAGACCATGTGATATTTTCCATACCTGACTCTGGTCTGCTTCACTAAACATGGATAAAACCATGCTGTTCTGCTGCCTTGATGTTACATCTGAGAAAAGAAATTCTCATGCCTAAGAATTACAAAACGGAGGACCAGAGAAATAAAAGCTGATCCTCATTACACAGGCTCCACTTCTGAATGTAGCTTTAATAAGTTTCAGTTCAAAACAGGCAAACAAACAAAACAAACAAACGAACAAAAAAAGGGAGCAAAAATTGAAAAATTCAGCCAAGGAAGCCACTTATCAGAGAACTAGCTCTGACATACAGCATATCCATTTCCAGAAATGACTGGAAAGCTGTCCGTTGAAAATTCACTCCCTCACAGGGAACAGCTGTAATGATGGTTGAATAGCTGCTGGCTTCTGATTCTAAGCATCCTTTCACATGCTTTGGTCCCAAAGCTGGCTTCTAACCAAATTCTTGCCAAAATTCAGAGCATCTGACCAGCTGATCCAAATGACGCCATTGAAGAGGGCAGGATTGTGTCATGTAACTTCATATGACTGCAGTGTGCATAACATTCATGTGGATTAGTTAAGCTCTGTTTGCCTTGAGACTCACTTTGCTTATTCGTCCCACACAGGTTGCTGTGCTATGTCTGATACATTTCATGATCCTGCTCCTAGACTGCAGGCACCTGCACCACAGAAGCTGCTCAGGGGTCACAAGCTGGCTTTCCCTCCATGCAAATGGTCCTTGCCCAGAACTGTTAGGACCTCATTACTCAGCCCCTGAGTCATTCTGGTTCTACAAAGTCCCCTACATCTGCTCCCCAGCTCTGGAAAGGCTGCCTTGAGCTGAGCAGAGTCAAGGATGCTCCTTGCTTATGCAGGAAAACAGTTAGGGATAAGGCCATTAATTCTCCTTTGAAGAGGTAAATGATACTCTTTTCAAAGGATATATAGCCCTATTTACTTCAATGCTCAGGAAGAATGCAGCAGAGCATAGACAAGGAACACCAGAAGTCACCCTAAAGCCAGCTTTTTGTTATGTAATGCTGCAGTGCTTGTGCAGTCAGGGTTACTGAGCCATCCTACAGACAGAAATCAGCTGTGAAGAACAAAATACCAGCACAACCTTCTGAGGGCCAGTTCCCAGTGCTCTCTTATGTTTCTGCTCTTATAAATAATTTATGCTTAATCAGTGTATTACTGGGCTTATTGCTCGAGGTGAACACGAAGCCACAGAGGCAGGGGAGGAAGGAGTTAACTGTTACTGCACACAGCTGCAGATTTTCTAACCCAGGGTTTTCTTGCATAGATTTAACTGATGTGATAAGACATGTCAAAACTTTGAAAGGTGACTGGTGCCTCTGTGTACCTCTCTGGAAAGGCAGCAATTTAGAGTAATGAACTTTGAGAAAGTTCTTTCAAGGTCTCCAATTGTGCATGCAAGAGGACTGAGGTACCCACCTTGAATCTTTTCTAAAATAAATACTAAAGCTATGATTTGACCAGAGAATAGCTGATATCTTGGCATTGCTCAGATTTGCCTACCTTTGAACTGCTGTTTTCCTCTTTCCAGGATGTATCTCTGTAAAATGAGTGTACTCTGACTCCCTTACCTCAGCTTGTACTATATTATCCTGCTTGAGTGCACAGAGAACTACACTGTGCAAACTTCCAGGGCATAAATACCATCACAATGAGATTCTAGTGAAAATATCGTACAGTGAGTTGCTGTAGTGATGGCTGAAACCATGTGAAATTATGAAGATTGGGATAGCTGACTTTTCCTGGGGTTAAAGTTGGGGTGGGAATGGACGAGGCCTATTTGTCATTCTATGGGCATGACCCTGTGAGCTTCATGGCAGTATCTGTGGAGGTAGCAGGTGTTTATAACTGGGTGACAGCACATATTACAGTTTCTTCAATCAATTGTTTTGAGGGCAATTTTCTGGTAAAGGCCAAATCAAAGAGTCAGCATCACCGACAGTGTGGGGAAGAAAAGGCAGATAATAGAGATGTGTTTTCAGTTCAGTGCTCCTGCACTTGCTGGAACATACAGGACGGAAGTGTCTAGTCATTGGCAGGGGAGCCATGGTCCAGTGATCCCTTCCCACTGCTGTGGAGCCACACAGTCCTTCCCAGTGCCTCCATCCTCCTCCTCACCTCTGTTAATCCAGTTGAGTTTACCATGGTATAATGCCGTGGATATTAATAAATGTATGTTGACTGTAAGAAATGAAGCAGTGCATGCAATGCATTTCACCTTATGTTAATATCTGCTCAGCATTAGATGCAGTTCATGTCTTCTGTGGGCCAGAAGAATAAAAGCTGACATGTTGACCTCAGTGCCTTTGTACCCATCTAGATGTGCTCACCAAGAGACAGACAGCATACAGAGATAACACTCAACAACCAGACAGAAACTTTATAACAAGTGGCAGCAAAGTAAGCAAAGCATGTATGAAGCATGTTGACAGGAGTTGCAAACCAAGAACTGTGGTCTCTGGATGCTATACAAAAAAGGTTACTGCCTATTGCAGGTAATGACTGAATCTTGGGGTTTTGTGCCAGAAAAGTAAGGAATTCTGCAGGCGTCAATGTATCATTCTTTTTCCCCCGCCATTTAAAGCAGAAGATACTCAACAACTAATATTTTTTTCAAAGATGCTTGCAGAATGGGCTTGTGTCCTGGCTGTACAAGGTTTCAGGCTGCTCTGCAGATGCTGAAAGAGTCACTATGAAACCTAAAGGAACAAACAGAAACTTGCTTGGGAAGAGCCTGGACTGAGCAATGAGAATGCATAGCCTGGGTAAGAGACCTGGTGAAATTGAAATACTGAAATATTTTGTTTTCCCTTCTCAATTTGAAGTGTCTCTTCTCAGTCCCCAAATAATTTTGAAAGTTACAGTCAATTTCCAGAAGCTTTATTTCCATTATGGAGTGGAAAATTACTTTGAATTAATGGGAATGAACCTATTCCATACTATTCTTCATCACCAAAGTGTCATTCTGCATGGGTATCTTGGGTGAACTTCTTTTACTGTCTGAAAGAGAGCCTTGAGGAGGATTGCAGGCTGAAAAAATACAATCTAATAATCACTGTTGCCTACTTCTGTTCTTGTGCCATGTTAGATCCAAACAGTGAGTTGTCTGTCTTGCTGAAGTAATTATACACTCCCTTTGTAAGAGAGAAGCAACATTTTTATTGTTCTAAGGAGTGATTTAACAAAAACTTCTTTTAATTGTAAAGAAGTGACTTAACAAGATACAAGATGGTTAGGTAGGCTTGATTATGTACTGCATAGAGAGTGGAGTTAAACACTCATCTTGGAGGCCCCCTGGTTGACTCACGGAGTTTAGGAAGAGTGAGCACACTTGCTTTCTAGTCTCCTTGAACCACAGAGATAAGGAACCTAGGTGTGGATGAATCCACTCCTAGTCCCAGACTGTTTCAGTGGTTTATGTCTGAAGGATTATATGTGCACAATCCTAGATTGATTGTGCACATCTTAGCTATATTTACAAAGCCTAGCAAGCTGTTAGGCACTCACCAAGGATCTGTAGTGGCAAGTAATCTCCTGAGGTCAAAGTATAAGGGATTTCTGCAGCAGGAGCAACCTTTAGAGACATTTCTACTTGATAGAAGATCCTGTCAGGCAGCCTGTTGTTGTACAGAGGAGCTCAGTGGGCTCTAGGGCTGCTCACTATTTATGTGGTAAGATGATTGATTGGCAGTCATATTTGCATGCCGACTGCACATGTTAATTTCTTCCAGATTTGGCATGAGTTGGACATTCTTCCAAATGTGGCTGGAGTTGGACACTGACCAGCGCTGTGGTTAGGTGTGCATATTGCTCAAGTTAGCCCCTGGCTGTTCTGTCACGTTTCACATGAATCCACTTCAAGCAGGATGTAGCCATCATCGCTGCTAATGATGGTTATTGCTTGAGCAGGGGTATGGGAAAAAAAGTTCGGGCTGGGGCAGGGGGAGAACATCGTCACACTCAGAAGGGTATGAAACGATTTTAAGCAGTAAAATATCAGACTGTTGGTCCCTGAAGTAGTCTTGATACAGATGAAAAATTCTTTTGTTGTTGTGTGTGTTAAACAGCTGTCAAGTGCTCAGCAAGTAAGATAAATCTTCCATTTTCTGTGTGTTTTTATCTGTACATCTGCAAGACTAACATCTGCTGTCATATTTCTGTACTTGCAGGATATTTTTCATTCGGGTCACAGAAAAAATGATAATTTAAAATAGATAATAATCAATGAAAATGTAATGCATCTAAACTTTTTTCTTGTTAAGAAAATCTGTACCGATGTACCAAGCAGGACGATTTAGGATCTGGGTGGAACAAACTGGTCATATAACAGCAGTAAAAAGAAATCTGAATGTGGACGTTTGCTGAGCAAAGCTAATAAAGACACAGGGGAGAAGACACACAAAGTCACAGTTGTCTCCTGCACTTTGAGACCCCCTCCAGCTCTGTTTGCAATGTGCAAAGCTGCATGTACAAGCAAGAGGAATTGCACCTCAACCACACTGAGAAAGTGTTAGACACCATGTCAAAGTTAGTTTCTAGGCTCCCTCTACAGTCAATGGAGAAAAATAGTTACCTCTTGAGGGCAGGTTCCCCTGCTTTTCTTGAACATGTACTCTACAGACTTCCAGGTGACTTGATAGGAACCTGAGAACAAGAAAAGTGAACCGTTTTTGTATTTGAGCACTTTAACAATAAACGCAGGAACTTGGAAATTACCATCCATGCTAATGCTTTTTTAGTTCATTGCTTAACAATTATTCATGTCTATTGAATAGAAAAAATATATTTTTTTTAGTTGTTTGTTTTCTGTTTATCCTCTACGACAAAATGAGACCTTTGACCAGATTTGGCAGCATATGATTTTAAGAAGGGTAATATTTTTCTTATTTTTTAGCTCTAAGGTTTATTAGTTAAAAAACTGTTTATGAATCTTTACTTTGCTCAAATTTAAAAAATTAAAATTAAGTGGCTGGTCATCCACAACATCAACAGGACATCTCTCGTTTGAGAATTTATCATCAGTTGTCATTAGCATGGAACAACTTAATCCATTATGCTCTATTCCTGACTGCAGTGATGGTCATAATCTAAGAATAACAAGCTTCTGTAAATTGTATTCATCATAGTACTTCTGCAGATTTATCAAGTCTGGTTTAGTTACTTTCTTAATCTATTCCTGGCTGTGACTTCAGTTCTGTTGAATGATGAGGTTTTATTCTGTTTTTCTTTTTTTCTTTTAATTTCTTTTTAAGGAACAGCACTAAAATCACTTTTTCCTCTTGTTAAGGAGAAAGTTGTAGAAGGAGATCTTCAAGGAGAACCAAATGCTATATTCATACAATAGACAAGAACAAGTTGTTCCAGTGACAAATACAAAAGACGAACGATAGGATAACCTTTGTGATAAAGACTGTGAATTTCAATAAGAACTAAAAAAAGAGAGGGGTCAAACAGAAGGCAATGAGATAAATTTTCTTATGTTGGAATGTGTAAAATTGATTGTACTTTGCACTTCTGAATTAATATGAATGTTTCAAATGCTGGTTATTGCAAGAATTGAGAGGGAGAGAGTTTCTGTCCTCTAAAGCATATACTCTCAATGCCAAGATGTAAACAGCAGTAAGTCTTGAGGTGGATTAACTGCTCCAGGTGCTACGCTCTGACAGCAGACTCTAATAAACACCAACAGAATACGGACCATATTAACAATGATGGACAATCTCAAAATCCCTGTTAATCATATGTGTTTGATGAGTAATAGCTATAGCACTGCAGATTTTGTATCTGATAACTCTGCAGAGAACTAGTACTCTTGCCGCATACTTTTCTTAATGTTACATACTGAGTAGAAGTTAATAAGTAATCATGAAACTGCCTCATTTTCACAGAGTGCACAGACACAGCTCTGTTGCATTGTCCCACAGTAACTACTTTTAATTAAAAAGTCACAATGCAGTGGCTTCTGAAAACCTTCTGATTCAAGCCACTCCATATGTCTGTCCTTAAATTAAATGAACAATGACCTCCCTCCATTTTCAACCTGGAAGAACTGACAGAAGGATTCCTGTGCTCAGTTTTGAAAAGGCAATTTTTCTTAGCGTTGTGAACACTGGATCCCCGCTTCACTGTTGATGCCAAATCTTCTGACAGAGCAAAGGCAGGAGTTGAGCTCATACATTATGAACACTGTGGTTACTTGGTAAGATCCCCAAACTTCAAAATACCCAAGAAAACAGGAACTGCTTTTCTTTTCCTTTTTTTTTTTTTTTTTTTCCCATACCATCAGCAGTCATGCTCAGCTTTTACAGTAACGTGCATGCATATTCTAAAAGACAGCTAGTGCATGTGGTGTTCTCTACAACTGCCCTATAAGTCCAGATAGAGAGGCTTGCTTTTCTCTTTCTCTTCCACACATACCCCCACAAGGTTCTTCTATCCCCAGAACTGCAGAAAAATCTATTAGGGCAACCCTTAAGTGGGGCTACAGCAGACTGAATCAAAACCAAGCAAGTCTCCACAGATGTCCAGGATCAGCTGAGGACTCCAAGATGCTTTAATAATTAAGTATGTTATTTTCAAGGAAGATTGACGGATGTCAGTGCTGTTTATAATAGCTTGTGTAGAAGCGTTGTTTAGGTGTAGCACAGCACAGACAAGTTATAAGGTTATACAACTTAAACCAGTGAAGTCTTTAAGCTTGTAGCAAAAGTGTTAGAGAGGTATGACCAAAAAAAGAAACTCTCTCCTCCTTTGTTAAAACTAACAGGATTCTTTGTTCTGCTGCTGAGTGTTTTTCCATTCTCTTTCCCTCTTTCCTCTCATAGCACTAAAGTGAGAGTCTTTTGTCCCCAGGGTGGCCCTCTCCCCTCCACCAAGATGTCTTACTCAGCCAGTTGAATAAGTAAATAATCTCCTGCCTGGCTGATTAGCATCACAGCACTTGCAAGCGGAGTGCAAATTGTATATTTACTGAGGATGGTGAAGTTTTCTAACAAGATTTGGTATGCATAAGCTTTACTTGCACAGATTTCCTCAGATCATTTTGCCTACTCTCTAAATCCTTGGCCAACTGGAGATAAGTCTGCTAAACTCAGAAATAGTTTCTCTGAAGGACTTATATATTGATTCTTTGAATTCCCAGTACTCACTTCCCCAGTTGCCTGGCATGGCTCAGGTAGGTAATGGGCACACTAATTTGCTTGTGTCCCAGGTGAAGCAGAACATCTCCATGAAGGACCAGCTCTCATTTGGAATCAGCATATTCCCTCACATTAGATTTTCTCAATTTGGAGACCACAGCAGTGACCATAGATGGTGGAGCTCCCCATGGCTCCCCTGGTTGTGCTATCACTACTGCTTGTGGAGCTGGCGTGTAAGACTGTGTCAGTGAACTTGTCTAGTGGGGTGTATTTCTGGTCAAGCCAGGTGGCACAAAGGCAGTCCTCAGAAGGTTCCTCACGAAGAACTGGTGTGAATACAGCTTAGGGGCTGCCCAGAGAAGGACTGAAGAGCTAAGGAAATGTAAGGAAGGAGGGGAAGAGCTCCTTAAACAAATCATGCTGCTGAGACTTCCCAAGAAACTATGGTCTGAGTAATGGCTTTCCTGGGTACGACAGCTTCAGCTCTCCTAGCCCAGAAGTGATTCCTTTATTATTTGCAAATGCCTGTAGCCTTACTGCCTATGGGCTTATGGAAACACCTAATTTGCTTGTATGCAGACATCTGCATATTTGCTGAATGCAAATACATGTGCATAACTTTCTAAATTCCATTTCTACCATCACTCACTCTTGAATAATTTTAGCTTTCTAAAAATGTATTTCATTTTTGTCTATCTGCTTTTAACATTACAATTTTCAATATAAATCTCTGGTAAAGTCAACAGGTGTCCTAGTTTCACGAGTGTCCCTTTTTCACAATGGAAGTCTCAGAGATTATAAGGTGCCCTAGATTTAGAAGTCATTGGAGAGCCTTTTGCTGCCTTGGATACATACTTACAATGATTTTGTGAAAGAAAAACGGAGGACTGTCACAGGGATGAGAGGTATTTTAAAGTGACAGCAAAATAAAATACTATTTTTTTTTCCTTCTGAAAAGTACATTAAATTCTCCCAGATCATTTACATTTTTCTGCCATGCTAGGTTGCTCATATTCATAAATATTTCAATTGAAATTCAGATTTAAATGGACAGTAATTTTATTCACTGTTGAAGTGTGTAGTTGCAGAAGTAAAAATGCTATCAGAGCTTATTTCACCTGATTTTTTATTCTTCCTAATGCTATTGCAGAAACTGAAACCAACTCAGCTCACCAATCCAACGCCTATTTTGTTTTGCATCCAAAAATCCTCTGGTAACATTTTTTTTCTCAGATTAGTAGGTAATTTATATCAGACTTACAAGCTGAGCCAAACTATTGCTTACTCTTCCCTAATTTTACAAAAAAAGGTGAGTGAATCTGAAGCAGCAAGGGAATGCTGCCAAGGCAAATGACTGAGCCCCGATTTTGCTTCACTAACCCTCATCCTGACTGCCTAAAGTCCCACTGCAGGTGTAGGCTTCAGGCCTTCCTGCCCACAGTTCAGTCTGATGCAGGTTGCTATTTTTTTCATTAAAAGACACTTCCAACAGAAGTCAACCATTTCAACTTTATTTTTCAGGGCATCTAATCAAACCTGTCCATTATAAATAAGAAATTGAACCAACTTCAGAATTTAAAAGAAAAGAGGCACCACCTCCCATGAGTTTCTGGGGTGATACAAGTACATGCAGCTGCTTTGAGGGTGCTGCTAACATTCCTCTATAAATTATTAGAAGTATCAGTGCCAGTTCCAATTAATTTAGAAATGCTTAGCAACTGATGTTATGGGAAAATGTTAAGGTGGATAGACAGAGAGATAAGGCTCTTTTCTCACGTGATTCTCCTAACATATGTCTTCTTCTTTCACCTGAATTCTGGAAAGAGACTGGCTGCATGAATATACACTGATGGCAAGTGGTACTTGTAGAGAATGCTGGATCCTTCCTCTTTCATTACAATCCTTCCTCTTTACTGTTCACATGGTTACAGGTTATCATATGGACTAACTCAAGAAAATAAAAATGATGTCAATAAGAAAACAAGATATAAGAATATGAAGAGAAAAAAGCCCAACATGTTACTAGTTTTGGAAACAGCAACAAGCTTTACTTAGGGTCAGATGTAACTACCTCTCCAAATGTCTTCACTGGAGCTTTGAAGCAAAGCATTTGAGCCAAGTAAGGAAAGTAACATCTGGCTTCAAAAATTTAAGTATTCTTGAAATCACATACAGCAGTGTATCTCATTCCTCTCTTTTCTATGCTTTTGTTTAACACTTTCTCTGACAGTCGAGGACAATAATAATGAGTTTTCTGGATACCTCATTGAGTCCTCTAAGTCAGTCCTTTGAAAATGATGCGCTTTCACTGATTTTACCTACAGTAATGGAACACATAAAAATTTAGGCCCATTCAGCCAAAGCTATGTTTTTATGTTACTTTTGATCAGCTATATGCACAAAGAAGAAAGCAAAAATAACAAAACGCTGCCATTCCTTTTGTATTTTATTTTATTTTCATTTATTTGAAAATAGACTGAGATTTATGGGGTTTCTGTTTATTAAAAAAATTAATATAATACCATGCTAAAATAAAACAACGTGTCTATAGTATGTTTCCTTTGTGCACCTTATTTCTAAATTTCAGCCTTCAACTGGTCCCACATTCTTCTTCTTCAGGGCCCAGCACTTTGAATGCTTTTAGAAGGAAATTTGATTATATCTTCACATTGCAAAATAGATACATATGCATATCCAGGTGTCCTGAAAGTAGAGTGTGAGGTATAAAAATGTGCTTCTTTAGATTAAAAAAACAACTACTCACTTGGTGGCTGTTTCTCTAAAAAGGAACAATGATGTTCTGCTAGCACCCATCATAGTGCTTTCTGCACAGGTTACTTCATTTAAACCTTTTATTCTCCGAAAGAAGGTGGGAAAATCAAACCTCAGAGATAAAGAGCCCTCAATAACTGCACACAATTTAGTTCTCAAATGGCGCCTAATGCGATTAAAACAATAAGTGTCACACTGTGCTCAACAACACTTCAGCCAGTGTAACTAGGGTATAAAACATTAAACATGTCTCCAATGCAAAACATTTTACATCAGAACTGCAGCAGCAGTCTGAAAGAGCCTTATGCTGTGGACTACACTGCCATCAAGCCAAGTATGTTGGTGAAGATGGGGAAAATTTACTGACATGGCCAAAGACTGCCCAAAAATAGAGTCCTAGAATTCCTTCAGAGAAATCTGTATGACAAAAAAACTGATCTTCTTGCTGTAAGACTGCCAGTGATTTCTATGATGCTGATATCAAGTTCTACATACAGAATTTTTGATACTGTCATCCAGTAAGTTCTTGCTTAAATACGAAGATCACCACAGCCTCAGGCTGCTCTGAGATGACTGCTGTCCCTAGGGCTGCAAGGATGGCTGTCTCATGCAGCAGTAGCCAGAAAGTATATCTGATGACAGGCATATTAGGAAAGAAGAAGCAAAGCAACTTCATAATGGCTTAATGTAAATCTATGGGGTGTTTGAGTCTTGAATTCACTTAATAAAGATCTTATGCTTCTATTTCAGAGCAGGTAAATTGCACACTAGACAGACCTAGTGACAGCTACAAGAATGACCATAGGAAGGGAGAGGTTCTAAATGAGAAGTGACTAAATAGACTGAGATGGGAAAAGAGACAATTGAGGGAGATCTGAGACAGTTAATATGTCCAGTGACCTGAACATCAACTGGAAATGCATTTTCACTATTATTTCAGTGGAAGATCCAAGGGGGAGATAATGAAACAAATAAGAGGAGACTGTTCTTCACACATTGCTTACGTAACCCATTAATCTTACAACTGGATGTTGTCAATTTATAAGTTTGCATGAAGTCAAAAAGCAGTTAGACAAATTAAGGGTCCAAAAATTCATGAGTGATCATCAGAGGCAAAGAGAGCATCCCTGCTCTGCAAGTCTCTGAACTACAAGACTGGTCAAGCATTTTAAGGAAGTGTTTCTGAGTATGCTAATATTGCTTATTCTTATAATGGTTTTATGCAGCCAACCCTCCTGGGTTGGCACTGTTGGAGGACACAGTGTTGGCTGGACTTTTTTGGACTAACTTTTCTTACAGTTTTATGTTGAATACGTTAAAAATGATAGTGGAGAGATGTAAAAATGAAGTCCATAGTTCAATATATGGGAAAAATACAGCAGGAGATTTAGTTGTTTAAATTATGCCCCACTATGGCTCTTTGTGAAATTGATCCTTCATGGTTTCAATCATCCTGGGGGCAGCAAAAACACGCTATTTTTTGCAGTCAGTAAGTGCTATAAATAATTTTTCCTGATTGACTGGCTCTCTGGAACATTCACTATTACCTTTGACAATTCACTGGTCTCTTTGGGGAAATAAATAATTTCCAATTTACTTAGCTTTGCATGATAACAAGGGCTCCCATAGCTTTCTATTTTATGTCATGTTTAACTTCTCCAGCAAACCAAAATTGTACTGATAAACAGCGGTCCTCCATAATGCATGGAACACACTGTCATACATACCAAGAAATACTTGGTTTATAAAGTTAGCATCAATAACACTATTTTGTCAGATGAATCTGGTTTCTCTATTTAAAACAAAACTACTACGTGTCATGTGGAAAATGCAAATTATGTCCGGTGTCATCAGGATGAAATAGTGTGAGACACTCACAACAGATTTTGCAGCCCACGCAACCAGGCATGAAAAAACAATGAAGGAAGCAGAAAATCCGATGCAATGACAACCAATGTCCAGCTATCTTCCACTGTAATTTTTAGAACAGAGATATAAATATTAAAAGTCTGAGTGTCACTTTAACTTAAGCAGAAATCTATGTTCTTAAGTAGAATTTCTTCTGATTTATGCCAGAGATTCAGGCCTCTGGGCCTTCAAAACACCTGAATGTAATTCTTTACATTGCACTTCAGACTATGGAATTATATTGCCTATAACTACCTAAGATTTGGGTTGATTTTTGTAAATGTTAATGCTTTCTGTAGCAGAAATGAGCAGCTTAGTAATAGCTGATGCTATCTGAGTTGTTGTATTTCTGAATTGAAATCATCACTACCCTGCCACAACAAAGTTGTCTTGCAGTCAATAACGTAGGACAGGATTTTTGTATAGAAGAAAGAAAGAAGAAAAATGCAGTTGGCTGTAATTACCATTAAGAAACACGTTAGATAGATTGGAATGAATTTTCTGATGTCTATTGTTCCCTTGTATTTCATGATCATCTAAGGCTTCGTCTTGATGTAAGAATGTGTATGGGGAAAGAAGACAAAGCAATTTCTATACTGTACACATTACGTGTTGTGAATTGTTTTTTCCTCCACACAAGGAAACTGAAATCTGGTGGAGATAACAGAACTAAACCAATTTCATCAGCATGATCTTCTTAGATTTCTTTTCTTTGGAAAAACTGTAGTAATTTCTCCAGCAGGTTAAAGTTACAAAGAAGGAAACTGATACTCAGGAAAAAAGAAAAAGCTTTTTTACTTTTTTCTTTTCATAGACTAGTTCCATCTATTCCTTGGTTTTTTGTTTTTTGGTTTTTTTTTTTTTTTTTTTTTGTGTGACTGCTATTGTTAGGAAAATTTTCTGAAAGCAAGAAAAGGCTAACTCATCTTTGAACAGGTTTGAGAAAAAAATAATGTGGACAAATAAACAAAGCTTAACAGTTTCTCTGTGAGTTGTGATATACATTTTTGTTTTACTGATTATACTTTTACTGGGTACAGTAAACCCTCTCATTTTTGAAGATGTGAGATTTAGGGTGGTTTTTTTTTTAATCATTAAGCATAGAAACCATAGAAATGTTAGAAATCAGGAGAGAAAATGAGGAAGGGATATCATGATATCATTTTATAGTCATATTTTTCACATCATATTTTTCACATTAGAGGTATTTGAGGAGATCCAGAAAATTGCTGACATCTGTAATCAATGTAAGCAGCTAAAGAGAATAATTTTTGCTCAGTAAAAGTATTGTTGAGAACTACCTAGAACAAAAATGGCCTGAAGTTCTTCCGAAGCATAAACAACATAGCCGTCTTCAAAAATTAAATCAACTTTTGCTTCGGTGAATTGGAACTCATTGCTAATCTCAGTGGGATCAGGATTCCAAACATACCCTTCATGAATTTAATATCATACTTATTGAAGAGAAGTGTGCTTAGCATTCTTGGTAATTTTTTTCTGTCATGGACCTATTTGCCTCTTTTTGTGCCTGCTCCCATTCTTCTTGCATGTGATTCTTTACTATGTCCTGTGGTCTGTACTTGACAACTGCTAGAAAATTGTAATGTATCACATTTATATGGAACAAAATATGTAGAGAAAGATACAGACAAAGCCACAAGGAAAAAGAAGAGTGTATTGAGGGAAGAGGAGCTGACATGGCTGCACAACAGTCACAGTTCCCCTGGAGAAAACTGTGGAGGCTTTGAGGCTCTGAAGACAAGCAGTCTTCTGCTGGATGAGGGACCCATGCACCAAGGGGAAAACAAATGGCACTTAGCAAGTTATTGGCCAAAGAAGAAATAGAGGTTGTATGGGAAATATCTACAGTTTGAGGTATCTGTGCTAGACTGCACTGCAACCACTCTTCTTCAAACAGGACACCCCCATGTCCCATTTCCATAGCAGAGTCAAAATCTCTGCACTGCAGTGGTGGTCAGTGGAAGATACACAGAGATTTTAAATTCCCGTGCTAGAAGAACTGCACTGTTTGGATAAAGATTCCTAAAATTTATGATGTAATTGAATAGCTTCCAGATCAAGGATAGAGTTATTTTTTGCCATGCACTAAAAAGAAGAAAAAAAATAGTCTACATTTGGTAGGAAAAAAAATCCACGTTGCCCATTTGAAGTTTGACTGGAACAAACTGTCCTTTTCACAGGAGATGTCCCTTTGAGGGCTTGCTGCCACAAAATGATTCACCATTACTCTGGGTGAATGTCAAAGGTAAAGGGGCATCTCTCCCTTGGTAAATCATACTGTGTGTAATGTGAACAATCCCATAAGAAAGACCCCTAAGACTCAGCCAACTTGTGAGAAATGTATGTCTTGAAGTTTAAGGTTAATACTAGATGATACAGGGGCAAATTCTAATTTCGATTAGGGACTGGAGAAACTCTCCAGTAAATCATGACTGAGAGAACTTGGATGGTTCATCCTGAAGAACAGGCTCAGGGAAATCTTATCAATACATACAAATTCCTGAACAAAATGTGTGAAAATGCAGCCAGGCTTTTCTAGTGGTGCCCAGAGCCAGGACAAGAGGCACAAATTTGAGCAAAGGAGGTTTCCTCTGAACATCAGGAGCACTCCTTTGCTGTGCGGGTGATGGAGCAGTGGCACAGGCTGCCCAGAGGCTGTGGGGTCTCCTCCTGGAAGATCTCCAAAAGCCATCTGGACATGGCTCTGGGCACACTGCTCTGGGTGGCCTCCTGGAGAGACCCGGAAGCCCCCTCCAACCTCAGGCATCCTATGATTCAGTGAATTAAAGCATGCTAAACAAGGTAATATTTTACAAGCATCATCATTTCAAGAAAATTGTACTAAATTAAACAGGCATGAGAAAATAGAAATTAGAATTTACTCTCACTTAAATTCATATTTATTTAGAGAAAGCAGCTTTCTCATCCGTAAAAAAATATCCGTACAATTTCTATACGTGTCTATAAATATATATGTATATAGATGTGTGCACGTAGATAGGTGTGAAACAGTCTTTTCACATTTCCTCTGAAATGGGCAGCTCAACATAAGTGCACTGCCATGGTATCAGTAAAATCAAATCAAGACCAGGCTGGCTATTGAGAGATGCTCACTGAAGCTGTTCAGCCTGCAATGGGCACATAGGAGCACTGTGTGATACCAGCTTTCCTCCCTTGGCTGCAGATCATATGGGTGCTCATTAAGCGTGTTCTGTGCAACTGTTATCACAGGAATGTAATGAAGAATTTTTTGTTTATCACTGCATGGCCTTTTGAAGACAGATGGGCTGAATTCCTCATCTACTATAAGGCAGTTCAACATCATTATTTGTTCATCAAAGTGATAAAATCACCCGGAATATCGTAGTTACATTATGTTTAAAGGTTTTCACTCATTATGTGGATTTTAATGGACTATTTGAGTTAAAACCCGATGCAGACTGAGTTTTTCCAGGCTTGTTGTTTGATCTATACTGATATATGTGCAGTAGGAAGGCAGCTTGTGGTGGTTTTGCCATGATGGGCAGCTAAAGTCCACAACGCTTATCTCCCAGAGCACATTCAGCATTGCTCGTGGCTCAGCTCTGACAGTGGTGGATCCCTGCACTGACATGGGGCAGTGCTGGGTTCTGCTCATAAAGAACAGAACCTTCTGCTCCTTGCAGCCCCCCTCACTTCCACGACCTTGCCATGTAATGCACTTGTCATACCAGAGTGCTTCATGATTGCAAAAATATCTGTCTTGCTTGTTGAAAATAACTGGTATGTTCCTCTAACTAGCTATTAAACATTTATCTATTTGCCCATTAGGTTCTGCACCAAATTCTAAATACATCTTATCTACCCGCTTGTCTACCTGCTTATCATATTTCCAACACCTGCATCATTTCCATGGAGAATGGTTTTCAGCATTCAACTGAAAAATAAGAAAACTTGAAGAAAATGCATGGATACGCTCTTCCTAGTATGCACTGGTGGGAGCAAGAATGTGATGTCTTGTGGGGAGGGTGTTATAGTCATTTAAAATACCTGGACAACAACAACATAATTAGTTCCTGCTCATTTCAAGCACTTTGTAATAGCTTATATTTTTAACACAGCATGTGGGAGATAGATATATACAGCTTGCAGTCTCTAATGGAGTTTATATTCTGGATTTCCTTTGTGACTTTATGCTATGGTGCCGTGGGAACACAAAGGACAGGTTGCTATTCTTTTGTTCTTCTTTTCTTTTGCTTTTATTACTATAGTAGCAAAACAAATGCAACAATTGGAACAGGAACTACATTTTAAATTAAGCAATGTGTTTAATGAAGACAATGAGATAAAAGCGATTGCTTGAGAAGATATTTTTAAATCATGTTAGTACCAGGAATTGAGGAATTTTTCATCTTACATCCTCTGACAGTTTCAGATATGAATTTGGTGGTGAATTAAAATGATGAACTGTGAACCACTGTCCTCATACTATGTAAAAAAACCATACTGCTTAGGATTTAACTGGGCTATTATTTATAGAGCACAGGGAATCTGCCTAAAGGAGCCCTTAGCAAAGTGACATAATAAATACAGGGGATGAAGATTGTCTAAAGGAAATCTAACCTGACCAAATCAGACTCTATATACCTGCAGCTGTCGAAGAGGCACAATGAAAACATTTTATTGTCAAAGGAAGATTCTAGGGATTCTTTTCTTGAGATTTTTCCTCCCATGTGGGAGCCTAATAGGGTGGAGGATCAGGAAGGCAGAGGAGAGTATATACTTGGAGCTTGCAAATTTTAACCAATACAGTGAACCTCTACAAATGAGGTATCTTGCTCTAATTTATGCCAAAGATTTTTCCAGGAACTAAGGTCAACATCAAGTGAAGACAAAAAAGTTAAAGCTTCTTTGCTCGGGATCTCATAGGCCAAATGCAGTCTGTCCTTGAGTAGTTCTTTGCAATAGTAACAATTTGAAATGCATTTCCTTGTGTCAGTATTGCAATTATTTTGTAAAGGTAATTGACATTTATTTCTGCTTTTTATCTGAACTCATAGTTGAACAATAAACTACACAAAGTAATTAATCTATGCTTGTGAAGCATCAATAATTCTTCTGCATTCATCATTCTGTTTTGAATTTTTCTGTGATTAGGTTTAAACTCATTGAACTGCTTATGGGCATAGGGGAAAAAACAGATCCATTACTGTACTGTTCATAAGAATCTTAGCACAAAAGAATGAGACATAGGCAATATGTTTGTATTTTTGTGCAGACACACAGTATTCTTCCTAATAGTAATAATGTATTTCTATACTAAGACATAACATGTGCACAATGATTTAATTTAGAACTGTATTTTCACAGTCCTGTTTTTTGCATTATGTTTAAGTGGGTTGCCTCCCCTCCCCAGCCAGAAAATCATCATGTTGAAGGTTTGATAGCAGAACTTATACTAGCAATAACACATGGACTCTGATTCACTACAGTCTGTATGTTCTCCATTATCACTCTGCAGAAGACACAGGATGGGAGCAATGACAGCTTTCTGAAATGTGAGAGGACTTTTGGAGATCCAGGACTTTGGCAGACCTAGGCCTCTCATGGCAGGGCATGTAAGGCAAGACAAAACAGGCACATATTGAAATAAGAGAGGTTCAGATGGTAAGAAGAGAAACCTTCCCCCTATGGAGCAGGTTGTCCTGCCAGGTTGTGCCATCTCTGTACTTGGAAATTTCAAACTGTAACCAAATCCTCAGTAGCCTGGTCTGATCCCAGAGACGGACAAGTTTTGGGCAGGTACAATGCCACTGCCTTGCTGGGATGCAAACTAGGTGATGATCCCATGCAAAAAGGACAGGAACAGCCGTCATGGGGTCTTCAATCCCTTCTGTAGGGTTGGATTGCTTCTGCAGGGCTCTGTGCTGCTTGGGTGCTTCAGCTTCTGAGCTAGACTGAAGGTCATTGCAGTGAGCTGCAGGGTTTACATGCAAATGAATAAATAATTCTTCTGCATTCATCATCTTGTTTTGAATTTTTCTATGATTATATACAAATACATCACAGGATGTATACAAATATATATACAAATATACAAATCCATCAGACAACAGGCAAGTGGATAGTATTGTATGGCTATCTATGTAAGTATGAATGGGGAAAGGGATTCACACACATGGAAATGAGAAAAAATGGAAGTAGGAGAAGAGTCCTATATTGAAAAAATACTTTCCTAGTGTACTGCTTCCGTAGCTCCATTGTGTCAAAGGAACATTCACATTGTGTATCTTTTGTTCCTTACTTTTCAAAATGTAAAGATCTGAAAAAATCTTACTGTCCTTCAGTTCTCTACATCCAGTACTATTCTTTCATGTACATCAGTTGAAGCCTACTTCCAGTGAAGTCAGTGGAAACATTTCCCCCAGTTTCAGCCATCAGAATCGTACCTTTGAGCTCCTGCAGCCTGGAACACCACTACAAAAATGTAGAATAAAGAACATTCACAGTTTAGGATACAGGGGATTAGGTACATTAGGGCAGAACTGTCAGCTTTCACACTGGAAGCATCTCTAGATGACAGCTTTATTACAGTCTGTTTACCTCCACCATATTAGATGTATATCTGTACAACCTGCAGATTTTTTGCAAAATCAGGTTTTAATAAGAAGAAGTTATCAAAAGGTAAGAAAAATAAATTTCTGGGAAAACAGAAATTCTAAAGGGTCTGTCATAACTGGACTTGAGAATGTTGCTTAAAATAGCACACCCTTTATGTAAATGGCAGTGGCACTGTTGGTGTTAACGCTGTCTCTTTATCTCAGAGTAGTGTAATGGAAGAGAGACTAATAAGCCTTGAAAGGAGCCTTGCAATTGTTTGTAAGAAATGCAGGAAATGTGCAGGGAATGGAAGTTGTTCTGCTCTGTGCTTTAATAGCAAAAGTTCTCGTTATCCATAACCTTTTTTGTGCAGTTAGTAATTAGCAATTTATTATGCTGAGAATGAATCTCTTCTTTCTGACTTATGATTAGTCTAATTAAACCCAATCATTAATGTAAAAACTCTGCATGAAAGAGACGCTTCATACCTGATCAAACAATTATTTTGGAAGGTGCTGATCTTCTTATTATTATTCAGGACATTTTTTGGTTGATTGAAGATGTGGTAATGGCACAGCATTCTTAACAAAGTAATGAAGATGAATGGCTCTGAAGTTTAGAATGATATTTCTGCTCCACTGCTTCAATTAAAACCGTACAAAAACTGTCTTACAGTGATGACAGGAAATGACATGTCAAATTAGCATGTAGTTCTCATTGCTTCCAATGGAGCTATTGAGATTTAAATGAAAAAAAAAAATAAATGTCTGAAGTTTCATAGTACATCCATAAACATTACAACACATGTTGCCATGTTATATACTGTAATACTCATAATTGTAATTTTCCTGAAAAAGAGAGAACTGACATATACTTTGGTTTTCTGCATTTATTCTTGAACTGTTATAGCAAGATTTTTCATAGGTATGTTTTCTAAGTATCAAGATTAGTTTGTTATTAGAGAAGAAGACTGCTTGAGCAGTGAGAAGTATCTTCATGCCAGTAAGGCTGTCAGTGTCAGGCCCCCAGAACTGAACTAAATGAAAGGAAAGAAGATTTAGATTAGATGTGAGGGGGGGATGTTTTTCACTGAGAGGGTGGCAAGGTGCTGGAACATGTTGCCCAGAGAGGTTGAAATACCCTGTCCCTGGAGGTGTTCTAGGCTGGGTTGGATGGAGCCCTGGGAAATCTGACCTAGTACTTGATTTAGTGGCTGGCAACACTACCTGTGGCAGGGACATTGGCACTTGTTGATCCTTGACGTCCCTTCCAATCCAAGCTGTACTATGATTCTCTGACTGCTGTAGGGGAAAGCCATTGGGAAGATCTGATGCTGAGCATGCTTTGGTGTGCGGCAGTTGAACTTGGCAAGATATAACAATAGAAGGGCTGCCAGGGGTGGAAAGACATAAGATTTGGTGAAATTATATGAAAACATTATTGTCACAAAAGTGTATCAATGACCACGGTTTGTATAATGGGTTGTCACTCCTTTCAGGGCTTCTACATGAGTAGCAAGGATGACCATGACCACATCCCATAACTTCCATGCAGCATGGAGGTTTTTCCAGACATCTCTTTGGATGTATGTTAATCAGAATGGCACTTGAAGATGCAGGATCATCTCTTGCAGATAGAAGCGGCCTACGATCAACTGTTCTGAAATACCTGTTGGGTATATAGTAGGTCCCCAAAGGATTCACATGTCATGGCTCCCAGCTCCCCCAGTTGAAAGGTTGTGCCAGCTGGATTGTTTAGCTTTTAGGATAAATTTTGGTCCCTAAGGTATTGTCATACTCTTTCACAAGACTTTATTTCTCTTTAGAGTGAATAAAAAAACTCACACAAGCAAAGAGTGTGATTCAGACATTGTGCTTATCTTTCATAACAGAAAGCAGCTGAATGCCCAAGCACATTAACAGTCATCAAAGTAAAAAATCTCAAGGATGCATTCTTTATGTATCAGACATTAATTAAATACCAATAAAGAAGAAGTGGGAAAGGATTAATCCTGTGAGCAAATAAAATACCCATTCTGCAGACATTATTGGACCTTCATACAAAACATCTGTCACCAGTCATTGTCAGTTCTGATCATATGAGATGGAAAAGCCATGGGGTTAGATTCTGAACAGTTAAACCTATTTTTATACTTTCTGCTGAAAGTAAAACAGATACCTTGCAGAAAAGTGATTCTTTGACTTTATATTTGACAACTGATCAGCACTTTTAATTCAGTAATGTAATAGTGATCAGAGTTCTGAAGGTTTTTTAGCCTGTCTGCCCATATCAAGGGCAGTACACATCCCGGCCAGCGATATCTTGTCAGCTGTGCATGTACATTATTTCCAGGTTTTGAATCCAGTCTAGAATAATCCTCTGAAATGCAGGAAAGGATCAGAATAAGTATTACTCAGAGAGGGAAAATGAAATATTCAAAAGCTAAGCGCTTACCAAAAATACAGATGACAAATTTGTGTTCTGTTTGAAGCAGCCCCAGTGCCTGCAGAAGTGAGGGCAGAGTGAACTGGGAGAACGCAGAAAGAATGAAAGATGCTTCTAAAACCTCAAAGCAGCTGTAACTTTAGACACTTGTTAAATTAGAGGTCCAGATTTACATCTGTTCCAAACTACTCCCCTCATATCATGAGAGTTCTGTGTGTCAGGGACAATTTGCTACGCTATGATTATGTTTCTGGCAATATTTCTATCCTGCACATGGATATGAAAATTTTTGAACTTTCTTGAGGGATTTTTTTTGGGGGGGGAAGAGAGGGAAGGTGATGGTAACTGTTGTAAATAAAATTGTTTACAAAATATTTACTTTTGACAGATGGCTACTTATTAACAGAAGAAATGTGTTAGAAAATTCCATTGGTAGCTATGTCATAAACAGTACCTCAGTATGAAAATCTAATCAGAAACTGTGTTGAAGATTGATGCTGAAGCAGTACATGGACAGAAAAAGGTACCAATGTTAATGATGGTAGCAGCACTACCTCTCTGCAAGACAGGTTTATGTAAGCAAAGGGATCATACCGATTTAAATCATTTGTAGTGCTATTGTTTTAGCTTTCCAATGTCTTATTTGATTGTATTTCTTTTCTATTTCTTTATCAGAGCTTTTCATTATCTGTGTATGAGATCAGATACACATTTTGAGTCGTAGCTTAATGGCTTTCACCATTAGTGAAATGCAGTTTTCAGGACTCATAAAAGTGTGCTACTGGGAGCTACTGGTGAAACCACTGATGACAGTTTCTAAAACTTGTACATGTGAACCAGTTATAGCAGGCTTTATCTAGGAATCCCATCATCTTCTCACACAGATGTCTATGGCAGAAGAGTTGCTCTCTAGGACTTTTATTTTTCCCCTCTGGCTAGGATAGAGACAATCCACTTGGTTGGACATATATCTGCATTTTGGATGACTACCATCAAGTAAGATGAACTTCACCTCAGCAATTTCTGGAACAGATTCCTAAACTGAAGAATCATTTCTTGCATTTAATATGCAGTTTGATACATCTAGTTTGGCTCCATTGATCATCTGGCATATTTATGTTCCTAACTAAATACAGTGCATAGACTTGGATTTCCAGAGCAAATACCCTTTATCAAAATATGATAATCATTTTCACCCATATTTTGCTATTTATTTCCAATCTGCTTTGTTTGGCTAGCCTTTGTGCCACCCTGGGTTTTGGAATATTCATACACAAAACACAAAAGAAGACTGAGACTGCCAAAAATAATTCATTTGAAAATTAAAGCAGACATTTCTGAATCTCTCTTAAAATGATATTGCCTCATTTCAAATCATACATTCACTTAGACAATATTGCCTAGAGACAGTCGACCACGCAAATATTAAGAGGAAACTGAACTGCATGAGATCCTTCTAGTGGTGGAGACTCTATTGGAAGTCAAGTATTTATGTCAGACTTGTATGAGAAAGTAAGAATGTGTCCCAAAAGACATCCTCAGCAAAAGGAAATCAGAAACAAATAATTAGAAAGTGAAGCTTCTTATGAGCTCAATTAAAAGACTACTTTAATTTTGTAAACCTCACCTCCCTGACTGGCCTGATGGAGAGAAAAATCTTCCTCCAGAGGGCAATTCAGAGTATGTAAATCTACACTCTCACTCAATGGAGTTTTCTCAGGATAAAGGATAGCCAGTAATTTTTAGTAACAAAAATTGTGTGGAACAACGGTCCTCATGAGAAAAGAGAAATGGTGTTGCCGCTCAGTTTTGTAATCCATACTAAACTGAGTAGGACTTATTTCAAAAAGCTCTCCCCTGAAACTGAGGAGGTCTCAGAAGCAATCTGAGTCACAGTCTGTAGAAGTTGCAAAATTGAATACTAACATTTAAGTCCCTCAGCTCTCTAAACACTTATCACTTCCAACTCTACTGAGTAATGCATGCACATTTCCAGCTCTCCTTTTCCATTCTCCAGTATGTCAGGCAATATAGTTCATATTACAGCATTCATTAACCTCATGGTAGGTAGATATCTGCATTTTTGGTAACTTTTAATGTTTGTTTATTCTGAGATTTTGAAACATTCAACTGTAGTTAGAGAACACGGAAGCACGGAATCATACAGTATCCTGAATTGGAAGGGACCCCATAAGGATGATCACATCCAATTCCTAGCTCTTAGAGTCCAGTGTCATCACTCCCCAGGGAGCCTATTTCAGGGCCTGACCATTCTCTGGTGCACAACCTTTCCCTAATCTCCAACCTGACACTCCCCTGATGCAGCTCTGTGCTGTTCCCTCAGGTCCTGTCAAAGTCAATGGGGAGCAGAAATCAGTGCTGCCCCTCCTCTTTGCCAACGTTTTACATCTGTCTGTCATGAGACAAAAGTCACCTAAAACTCAGTTTTCAAATATGTTAAAATCTAGTAGGCATTTACATCTGTTTTTATAATACCTTTATAGAAAACTATTATTATTATTTTTTTTAAAACATGATATAATTATTACAACATTTATGGGTCCCTTCTTGCAGGCTTCATAGCCTCCCTTATTAAGGGAAAGATAGCCTTCAAAGACCATGCTTTCTAATTTACTAAAGTGTTGTTAGATAAAGAGTTTACTAGGGGGAGATTAAGAATCAATTGCTTTGCAGGGTAAGCCAAGTGAAAAGACCGTGACGCATCATAGCATCTGCATGCTTGACTGAACATTCCAAATCCTGTTTTTTCACTTACTTGCGATCTGAAAATCTGTGTTGGCTCAGTGCAGGCCATTTTTGTATTGTTATAATAATTCAATCTCTATTAAACTTCTTGTTTCTAACTAATCTATATGGAGAGCAAAGAATTAATGTTGTAAGTACTTATGTTCCTGTGTGAATTGGATAAGACAGCCAATTTGTATTCCAGAATGAAAATTTTGTTTATGGTGCAAATCACTTATTTCTGTTGGCAAATTTAAAGTAACCTGTGAATTACTGTAAGGTGGATGTATAAATAACTGTGTCATAATACAGCATATCTCAGCGCTCTCAGGTCAATTTGATCAGTATTGCAAAATACTTGAATGAAATAAAACAATGGTGTAATACCAGAGCATTATGATTCATTGTGCATGGGAATTCAAACATATTAAAGAAAGCAACATCTTTATGATCTATATTTCTGTAAGTAAATTTACTGAGACAGACATTTCTAAAAGGGCAGGTTTTAATGGCTTGAACTTGACTGCACATTATGCATTTGAAAATGTGCACTCAATTCAGAGGGGAAAGGATGCAAAACGTGCACTCTAGTTAAAATCCAGAATTATTATTACTTCACTGCCAGCCACAACATCCTTGTGTTTTATTGTCATTTTTAGACAAATGCAGAGAGACATATCCCTGCCCAAAGCACTTACAGAAAGCCCATGGGCATGGTCCTACCATTGATAGCACAAAGGAGGAATGTTTTCCCTAAGTGGAGTGTCCTTGAATCAAAAGGGTAATCTGAGGATGAATCAATCAGTCCGTATGCTGTAATTTCAAGTACTGTGAACCTCAGTCTTGAGCTTTGCTCTTACCATTGCCTTCAAAGGCTGCAGTATGAGCCCGAAGTCATATAAAGTACATAAGAAGAAATAGAGGTGAGAGATAAATACATTATAAAGAGGAAGAATTCAGAACACCAGAGCCAGTCATAACGAAGCATTATTTTGAAGAAATTTATTAATAGAAAGTTACAGACCAGAGATGGACTAATGAGAGGCATTTTTTTCTCATGGAAAATCTGTTTCAGACTCTGTTTCCTCTCTAAATTAAAGAAAAAGTTGACATTCTAAACTTTAGCTGAGCCAAAAGAAATTCCAAAATATCTCTGTTCAGAAAACAAAGATTTCATAGAATCATAGGATTGTTTGAGTTGAAAGAGACCTATAAGGTCATCTAGTTCCAACTCCCCTGCTACAGTCAGGGACAGAGACACCTCCCATTAGAAAGAATGCGTCTCATAAAGATTAAAAAAAATACAGAATACTAAAGCAAGTAAATTAGTTTTAATATACACTAAAATGCATCCAGAAATTCTTATGTTTGGTTTTAACAGGAAAACATCATCAAACAGGATATTGATTCCAAAAGATTTGTGTTTCAATGGACAGCTTTCTCATCATTAGAGCTTCAGTAGCACTAAGTCTATGATTCTAAGTTCTATGATTCTATGATTCTAAGTCCTGCATCACTGAGGATCTTCCTCTGTCTTCATATGGAAAAAAGCTTAAAACATCTTCATCTCCATTGCCTGTGACAAATTTGAACATGAGAGCTCTCTAATTCTGTACACGCTATCCAAAAGTGAGAACCAGAACAGCCTGAACATCTTTGGGACATGGCACAATGAAAACAGAATCTATCTACCTGTTGTGAGCTTGGAATGTGTGGTGCTTCTTCATGGTGTGTTAGTCTGTCCAAAATCCTATCTTGAAGACTGTGCTGATGCAATCAAGACGAATCCAGCAAAACAATTAAATGCCAGCTAGTTTTTAACTACCTATTATATTTACATGGCTTTGGTAGTATTCTGCATGTACTGAGCCATAACTGTCCTGCTCTCCCTACGAAGAAGAAAATGTGACTGGTAAAGTCAGGAAGAAATGTTAAGACCATTTTTAATTTCTATCTTACTCTGTTTATTGTAGAAGTAGTTGAGGGGGTGGAAGGATCTCCTCAATTTTGTTACACAATACTTAGTGGGTACAACCGTATTAGCATTTGAGTTCCAAACGCAGGAATTGAATTTTCTAATTTTTCCACATACTGAATACTGGTTCTTGTCAATAAATTGTTCTTAGCATTTACACATATTTTCAAGTGAAATGAAAACGAAAGATGACCCTAAGGCACTCTTCAGTGCATGTTCAGACTCCATGACCAAACTAGAACTAATCCAAATAAAAAAATTTTTTTGAACAACATGCAGCTTGGATGTTAGGTTTACAGGAACAACTTTTGCCATGGAAATTGGTTTCTATTGCAACACTCTACTTATTACTGTGTGCGTGTGTTAATTTGATTTGAAGGGGAAGTTTTGTCTTTGAGAGCAATTTATCAATTTGTTTATAATCTATCAATTTGATTGTAAATTTCATATATAACTTAAACCTTTAATTTGAAATAAATCAACACTGGTCCTTGGAAATTTGCCTTTTTGTTCTCTCTGATAAAAACTCCAGAATAAGCAAAACATACTATTTGCACTAAGTATCTTTTGGTCTGGCTCTAAGGTAAACGTGTGTCCAGGTGGAATCCAGCTTTGCCAGGAAATCTGGTACAAGAATGAAATGATAAAAGAAGGAAGCAGATATCCATTGTTCCCAAGAAATGGTATATTTAGTTTGAAAGAAAAGCAGCCTGTTTATGGCTGCAGTGGAACTACTGAATTAATTGCTCTGGCAGACAAAGCAAGCTGGCTAGAGGTGGGACAAAGGGCAAGCTGTGCCCAGACACACACACTGAAATCAAACCAAAGCAAAAACAACCCTAAGCACCAGATAAATATTTGAGCAACCTCAGAGCAGTAGGATCGAGAATCATGAAAGAAGATTGATCGAAACTCAAAGAATACATATGAATAAAAAGAGATCAGATGGGATCAAATTTCAAATAATAATTACTATTTTGCCTGTACCATGTGCTCCTTATTTGTGTACCAATTTTCCTCCATTACTGTCTCCCTGACCAGGTAATTTCCAAACCAGCTGGACATGAGAACAGTACTGTAAACATGAATACTGCCAGGATGTGAACATACTTGAGAGATGTGGACATGTGTGTCATGTCTTCTGTTCTGGGGGAAGCCAATGACAAACCCAATATTGACAGAAATCTATGTGAGCACAAGCCAAGGTAAAAGATTTGGTGTATGCACTATCTTTAAGGAGCTTACGGAATTATACAGAGCAAAGAGGACCATAGAACAGGACAGAGTCAGCCTTCTGAAACTTTGTGAAAGAAATATTGAATAATAGTAAATAAAACAACAGATTGTAAGGAAACTCTGGAAATAGGTGTCCTAGTGCTCCCATGGTGTAGACTCCAGACTTTCCAGACTGCAAGATCCCAGAAGCCATGGCAGTGCATAACAGGTTTGAATCGAAGGTGCTGAATAGATGGTTTGCACTGTGCAGTAGTTAAACCACCTCTGTTTCTCAGCTTCCATCAAGCTTAGCATCCATGTTGCTCTTAGTCACTCCCCATTTCTAATTGGTGCTGTCTACATACTAGAAAAGTTGCATAGTTATACCAAAGAAGTACTAGTGATGCCCAGAGAAGTGTTTGTGTTGCAGGAGCGAAGGCTGTGATGGTGTTCATTATTGCTACAGCAGAGTTGCTCGCTGCCAGCTCCCCTTCAGTCTCAGGTTGAAAATTGCACAGCAAAGGGAGAAAGGAAGAAGCAGTAAAAAAAAAAAAAGCAAAAACAAACAAAGCTCTAGCAATCTTCCTTCTCCCAGACTGCTGCCTGCTATGTCCTTTCTCAAAACATGTATACACAGCTTTAATTAGTACATTATTACCCACAGAAGGGCTTCATTTCTTTGGTGGGTCAATGCCCAACCACTTTGTGCCTGGAGAGGCAAGCTATTTATTAATTAGAACTGCCCTGCAGTCTGTCACTCCTGTTCTGGTACATTTGTGCCATTCTCCAGCTGACATAGACATGATGTCACTTTCTTTCAAAGATGATTTTAAAGTTAGAAGACAAAATATAAAAATCAATCGAGTTACTGGAGTACTAAAGAACACGTTAGGCAAACTTCTAAAGGGTTGCCTAATCTTGCTTCTTCTGCAAGCAAGAGCCAACTCCATACTTGTCTTTCGGGAAGTCTTTTTGCCTTTAAAAGTTGCAATCACTATAAAATATCCTTGTTCAAACCTTGCAATGCATCAGTGTGCCAGTTGTGTTAATATATTATTGCAATTAGCTTTCACACAGTGCTTTTTCTTTTACCCATCGATCTGAAAGAATGTTACAAAAGAAATCACCATTGTTATCTTCATTTATACCATCCTGTTTCCTCCTGATCATTTATTTTTCATAAGATCATCTGTAGAAGGTTGGGAGATAGAAAGAGCTGTGTTGTACAATTATCTGCTTCAGACCATGCATTTGATCATGCAAGGGAAACAATCTAGTGCCCACAGCACACCATGTAGCTCCATCTGCCTCTGCTGGTGGAGTATCAGATGTGTGAAGCCATCCTGTGGTACTGGCAGCTTCCAGCATAACTGCTCTGTGCAATCTGTTTTCTAAAGGGATTTCATTTTACTTTCTCCCCAGCTACTGATACCAGCTTGTCATTGCAATCTGTCATTTTTATGTGGCTGTTATAATTCACTGAAGTCGCGTCTTACCATCCCTCTGACATTGCCTGTATTACCTGTGGAATGAGCGTCTTCAGATGACCCCAAAACTGAAATCACAAGGAGAAGAGTAATGGCCATTGATGGATCAGTGCTGCACTTTTCAACCAAAAGGAAGTTAAAAGGATATGTTTTTGTTCTTTATACATTTCCCCTGTTGTTGCTATCCAGTCATTGAGAGTACTCTCCAGTAGAAAAAAAAAACAAAACCTTTTAAGCATGAAGATGCTGACAAGAGTAGGGTCCTCTTCCCCATGTCCCTGACAGCTGTTACTAAACCCCAAGTTTAGACCAACAGAGTCAGTTCTTGTACCATGGATAAAGGCATGGATCTTTCTGTGAAACCTGCGTACATCTTCCTTATCTTTTCTCTGATATGAAAACATGTATGTATGTGTATTGAGTTACTGCTGGGGTTAGAAGCAAAAGCTTCAAAACTCAGACAGATTTACCAAAGATATGGCTTTCTGCAATTGAAACCTTCACTGAGGGTGCAGATTTGGTTATATTTGGAGTCACTGTGCTTGGGAAGTGACTTAAACTTTTAAGTGAGCTTGTAGTACTCAGCACTACAGATACTTAGTCCATCCAGGCTGCTTGCTGCGTGTGGATTTTCTCCTGAAAGGAAAGATGCTCTTAGCGAAAAGACTGAAAAGTTGTTTCTCTGTCTGTCACATTAAGATCTGGAATAAATCTTTCCCAAATACTTACAATTATCAGGCAAACCAATAGACAAACGGAGATTTCCAGAAAATGTCTACAGACTGCATTAAAGGTACAGCTCTGAAAACTGCTGGCAAGGGGTGGCCCACTGAACTCTCTCATTCTCTAAAAGAAAGTGATAAGATCCTGTTGTCTACTGGAAATGCTGTTTGGTCTATGCCAGCTCCACAGGCACCTTGGAACTACCCAAGAGAATGGTTCTCAAGTTTCAGTGTCTGGGAGTATCCTCTGGCACTGTTTAATCAACTACTGCAGACATAAACTCAGTGACTATATGTGAATTTTTGGGTGAATCTCTAATATCATTTCCAAAAACAGCCTGATTTTCACAATTTTTCATTAAAATATGTTCTACAATATGTGTTAGTATGAAAATTTGGTTGATTGGACATGTTATATTAGTATTTGTTAAGTTCTTTGTAGAAAGACACAGTTATTCAATATGGGAAAACAACATCATACTGCATGTCAAAGAAGTATCTTTCATCAGTAGCATTTTCCAGCATGAAGATTTTCATTATCCCATCTTTCAGAGGGCACATCATCTCCTCACATCTCACAGCCATCTCACCGAATATGAAGGTTTGAAGAAGGGGCTCAGTGGAAATGCGCTTACAGGAGCACAGGAGGGGAATTTTAGCACACAACTTTAGAGTATAAGATAACTATAAAAGTAGTTTTGTTAAATACAAACATAATTTTAGATGTCTTTGAATACAAGAGCCGTAAGTATTGCTTAATAAGGTATTAAATAAAGGGAAAGGGTCAGATAGATAACTCTGCTGATACTTCCTATTAGCTAAGCAAAACCAGCTTCAACTGTAAACTGTAGTTTATCACTTACAGTTTATCGTATTATTAGAGACATTAAAAGAAGAGTCCTGAGGCAGTTTTCACTTTGGTTGCCTGAAACCTTTAAAAACTGAGCACTGAATCTTAGGTAACCTAGAAAATATTTCTGCATTAATGGACTGGCTACATGTTAGTGATCTTTAAAAGTAAGAATTAGGATTTTGAAAAGTCATTTTGCTTTGCATAACAGTTATCAATGGATGTAAGCTGAAATACATTTGTACTTGTTTATTTATTGTTTCTTTACATGCTTTATTGTATTGTTTTTCACTCAGTTATTGTATTGCATAAAAATTAAAATATTTATGTGAAAAAGCTACTTCTCTGAGGAGTATTGCTCTTTCCTAGCTCTGTGTGTGAACTGTCATTACTATTACTCTGAACTTGCAGAAATGCTGTTTTCTAAAGAAGACCATAGCACTAAATCTGCAGACTGTGTACCAACACATTTAAAGGAGATGAAGTAAAAACACAAGCCATGTAGAACTTTGAGGTGATCAGCAGCTATATACAGCTGTAGGCTAGCTGCATATAGTCTCAGTCTCATTATTGTAAAATGTACTGAAAGTAGAGCATGGGAAAGGTCAGAACAGTGTCCTCCTGTTACATCACTTTGGAAGACCGTGGTGGTAGGAAGCAGCTCTATTCTTGCTCAGTGCTCCTGAAGATGATGATGGCACCAAATAAATGATGGCTTTCTGGGACAAAATAAGATGAAATCAGAATTATTTGCAAGAATTTCCTTCTCAGGAAAGGGAAGAAAATCTAGCATGGTTCAGAAAGTAATGAAGAGTGAAAAAGGAATCATCTTTCTGGAGAAAATAGGGTCTAAAGAGGGGGAAAAAAAAAAGATGAAAAAAAACCTAACAACACAGAAAATAAAAAACAAGCCAAATAAAACCTTCAGAAACTTCCCCAGTATTTTCAACATTTTTTCAGGAGAGGACATATTGCTGACTCTATCCACTTAGCCAGATTTTGGAAACATGAGCATTGAAAGTGCTGAAATGAACATTTCTGATCCTGCACTGTGACAGATACAGGTATTTTTGGAAGAACAAAATAAAAACTATGGTTGGAAGTAAGTGTACTCCTAAGCGTACTGAATAAAGATGTAATTGCAGAGAGCTGGGCCATTAGTTGTTAGAGTGTAACATCAAATGTCAGAGGTTATTCCCTGGCACTAACAGCTCTGGACTCACTTGCTCAATGAACTCTGTTTTCCTGCTGGGAAAATTAATTATGTGATTGTCTCTGCTTGAAATTAACAGTGTCCTGTCCTTCTTCAGATGAAGAGATCAAATGCTCCCACATGACTTGCAAGTACTCCTCTAAATGAGGGTCCCTGTAGACATAATTGCTTTACTTTAATGTGAGATATTAATTGTACCCATTTTCAGCACACATTGTGAATCTTCGCTTCTATTCCTCTTTTTTTAAACTGAGTCTTCATTAAACTTAATGCAATATAATACTTCTGAGGAAGTGCATCAAAACAGCTTGATGCAGAAGGCAAACTAAGTCTAAACAATAAATATTAAAAATGCAGTGGTTTGAATGATTTATGTGAATCTTGCCAATGCATGCAGACTCCATACACATGCAGACTCTGCATGAATGTCTCAACAGAGATGAGACCCTTTCTATGAGCACCCCACACTGCATGGCCTCAGAGCCCGCTTAACCGTGCAGGGAGGACCCTACACTGTCAGGAATCAATCAAAGAATCACAGAATGGCTTAGAGTGGTAGGGACCTTGAAGTCCAATCTGTTCCAGCTCCAGGCAGTGGGCAGGGCTGATCCCCACCAGCTTAGGTTGTCCAGGGCCTCATCCAACCCGGCCTTGAGTGCCTCTAAGAATGGGGCACCCACTTCTTCTCTGGACAGCCCGTGCTAGTGCCTCTTTGCCATTTGACTGAAAAAGCATCCAGTCAAACATCATTCCAGTTTGACTCTCTGAAAGGAGGTAGGAATTGATCACGGAATGATGCTGATGGGAGACACAAATGTCAAATCGAAAGGACAATCCAAAGCAGCGGCAGAGATTGAAGCCTGATTACATAAAACTCAATTATATGGATAGAAAATAATAAAAGCATTAAAATTAATTTGCAATCACTAATGACATTAACTCTTTTTTAGTTTGTTTTCCTCTTTGTTTGTTCTCTGTTCTGTAAGTTGAATTATTAGTTTGCAGTAACATCCTATGTGATGTCACTATGTTGATGAGACTATGTTTTATATTAGATATTATTTGCATCCACTGGTTCTCCTATCTGGATTTGGCTATAAAAAAAAAACTACCTGGGTATATGATCATTCCTTAACTTCTGTGGGTTGCATTTTGGTAAAAAAAATTTATTTTAAAATATATTAGCTAGATGATAGTAAAATAACACGTTTCAATAGAGCAGGTTTTTTACTTACACAAGAGTATATGAAAATGGGGAAGAAAAAAAAGAAAAAAAAAGATTTGAATTGCCTGCAGTTAAGTGCTTTTCACTTGTTTTTCTAAGGAAGCTCTTTTACACCCTGAGACTTATGAATCCGAGGATGTCTTCAAAGGCCACAGCATTCTACAGCATCATTCATCTCTGGCTACCTGACATCATCAGCTCTGGTCTTTTACTTTTGCTGTAAAAAATATCTCCTGCTTCCCCCATCACTCCCCAGAACAAACAAATAAAACAAACAAAAAGCAAACGACAACATAGAAAGTGAGATACAGGACAAACTGGCAAATGAGGCTTGCTCCTTCAGATCTTACCACAGAAGGTACAGAGTGTTAAGGGAAAACTCAGATGAACACATTGCAGTTAAGGTAATGAAGCAGAATCTCTTGAGGTCAAAGTGATCATAACCTCCTTGAAACCTTTGGAATTATGACAGCAAACAAATCTGAACTTCTGCCTCCATTTGTGTAAGTGGTTTAGTAACTATTTCCATCTGCTTGCTGAAAACAGTCTATTCACATTTATTCTGTTTTCTGTGAGGTGCAGTGTTTACTCTTACAGTACATTTTTTGCTCCAAATGGGACAGAGCAGACAGTAAGGAAGTGTTCTAAAGAAGAAAGTGAATACTAATCTTTCTAATAACATGCTGCAAATTAATATATTTATCTGTTTCATACCTCCATTACAGGGAATGTGTTCTTGTAACCCACAATTATCTTCTGATTTTTCCTTTCAGATCTTGAAATGACTAACAGTAACTGAACATTTAGCCCCTTGATGTTAATTTAGTCACATGAATACACACTAAAACTGCATGTGTACCTCTGAAGATGAAATGCAGGAGACAAAATTGAATTTCCTGCATACAATAAAATCCAATGTATTAGGCAGACAAAAAAACACAGTTGGCTTGGGACATAATTACACTCACCAAAATGGTGCAAACACCATTCTAGAAACAAAGAGAGAACATTTCAGTATTTCTGGAAATTGGCCAGTTTTGGAGCCTGTTAAGTAATGCAAAGGTGACATCAAAGATTTACCATCTCTTCTATTGCATGCAGTAAGGAGGATATGGAAAAGTGATTAGGAGATAGGTGTGGAGGTACATTATTAACACTGAAGTATAACAGACAGAATTCTACTTCACAGCTACGTAGATTCACGGAGTGAACCTATCTTAAAAGAATCCTACCTGCATCTCTGAAAATGAAAAATAACAGCATTATTTTCACATGGACATGAAAATCTTGCACAAACACTGAAGACAAAATGCCAAATGTAAATGCTGTCTAAGCTGACAGGCATCTTTGACCACATGGCATTCCTACAGAACCATCAGCAGACCCAGGCAGCAGGACTGATGGAGGGACGGCACAGTGACAGATGTCCAGACAAAGAGTCAGTGGTGGTCTGTCCTTTGTAGTCATGGCTTGTAATGGTGTGGTGAGCAGCACTAGGGAAGTAATCCTATCCTTGTACTCGGCACTGGTGAGGCCCCACCTTGAGTACTGTGTTCTGTTTTGGGCACCTCGGTACAGAAAGAATATCAAGGTGCTGGAGCAAATCCAAAGAAGGGCATCAAGGCTTGTGAAGGACTTGGCGAATATGCCCTATTACAAGTGACTGAGGGAATTGGGACTGTTTAGTCTGGGGAAGAGGAGGCTGAGGGGAGACCTTATTGCTCACTTCAAATACCTGGAAGGTGCTTACAGTGAGAGAGTGGGGTTCATTTCTTTTCACTGATAGCAGGTGACAAGACAAGAGGAAATGGCCTCAAGTTGCACCAGGGTAAGTTTAGATTGGATATCAGGAAACACTTCTGTACAGAAAGGGTTGTTAAGCACTGGAATAGGCTCCCCAGGGAGGTGGGTGAGTCACCATCCCTGGATGTGTTTAAAATCCGTTTGGATGTGGTGCTCAGGGATATGATTTAGTGGAGGGTTGTTGAGTTAGGGTGGTATGGTGAGGTTGTGATTGGACTTGATGATCTTTAAGGTCTTCTCCAATCTGAGAAATCCGATGATTCTATGATTCTAAGAGAAAGAAGATGAGAAGGCAAGAGAAGGTGTGCTGTTTGTGTGCTGTTTTTGCTTTCTTGGTACAGACATGAGACTTTTCTGTGCACACAAAATCTCTGCTGAAGCCAGTGATGGCTAATTTGCATCAGGACAGCAGGAAGTCTGAAGGATGTGTCATATTTCTTTTGGGGACTATCTTAAAAAGAGTAGGACACATAACTGAGCCACACTGACATTCTGCAAGACATAAACCCCTGTGTGTTTGCAAGCATACATCACAGATGCATCCTGCTTACCCTGAACCAGCTCAAATGTGTGGAGATGTCCACAGGGAATCACAGTAATCCTGTTTGCTTTAACATAGGATGCTGAAGAAATGCTGTTCTTTAAATGTTGACATATTCTTTGAACACTTGTCTCTTCAGTCAAACACAGTATGACAAACTCTTAAAAAGTGTGCAAAGGTGCTGAGCCTAATACACTTGCTTCGGAAAGGCAGTAGGAGAACACGTTTTGCCTCATGCCTGTGTGATCATAAGAGTGTGGTATCCATTCATAGTGACCTAGGTAAGCAAGAGGATTGTTTTTGTACATCTGTCCTTGATAATTATTTCTTTCTATACTTCAAGGGCTATTTGTATGTTTGCTCCCAACAACAATAGTAAGAACATGGAATATGGTACACTGGTACAAAAGAAATGGATAGGTATGTCACAAATCCAGGGGAACTGCCAACACAAAATTGTAAATATGTAAATAATTTGGTATGTCAGCTCTTAGAAAGACTCCCAGCTCCAAATAAAGGAACACGATTTAGTGATGGGACTTGATAGGTCAGACTGATGATTGGACTTGATGATCTTGAAGTCTTTTCCAATCTGTATGGTTCTATGATTACTAATTGAGATTTAACTTCCAAGCAGGCTACTAGATCTACTTTGAACTGAACATCTGGAGGGAGCCTGAGCCATGTGCTGCACTCAAGAATACTTGGTGAAGGCTTCTGCTGCATTGGACTGGAATAGCTCTCTATTATGGTGAGGGAATATTTGTAGGGGTTTCCAGTATATTTTTTTTCTCTCTGGTGATTTCAACATCATACAAAAGCATGAACTGGTACTTACTTTTCTGTCAGTTCAGGCAGATGATGAGATAGCAGCAGTTTCAGTTGTCATGTGCTGGCACCTGGCAATATCTGAAGGTGAACAGGAGGCCAGAAGTTCAATTGTAAGCTTTGAGCCATAAAAACCATGTAAGGGTCAGTGAAAATGGCTGTAAATCCTATAATCATTTTACTGTAAAGAGGTCTCTACGTTAATGACAACATGGTCCATATGTATTGTGGAATTGACCAGACTGAAGAAGGCAAGTTATACAAACATGGCATTCTCTCCCTCTTTTTGCACTAGAATATTCTGTACCTCTGCAGATAACTTATTATTTAAGGTGACAGGAAAAATAAGCTTTTCTGGTTGCCTCATAACAAGAAAAGCTGCAGGAAAAGCAGAAGCAGTGAATCTGAACAGTGCCAATGTAACAAAAGTTGGCCAATGTACAGCCATAATGATGAATGCTGAGAAGGCAGATTTAGTAAGATGTGTACGTATAATCTCCTGTCTGCCAGGTAACCTCCCAGCATTTTCTGAAATTACTAAAGAGCAACGAATGTATTTTACTACTCTGACAAGTCTTATCAAGCCAATACAATGCAACACCATATTCTGAGTTCTTACAGCTAAAAGTGTTCATTCCAGTGTCATAATGAAAATAAAACATTTTTCTCATGTTTAGTAAAAGCATTAAGTTGAACCTATACATTGAACATCTAAATAAGTCATATATACCACTCTGTTGTGTACCGTATGAAGTTCCTTAAAATTATAATTCTCAGAGTTACTCGTGTTGTGGAAATAATATTTATATTAAAACAACAAACTTTCATTTCTGAGTACCAGAATTCTAGCTTAGTATTTTGCAAAATTCAGCATAAACAGCATTAGAAAACCTATAATCAGTAGCATCAAAAATATAGAAATACTCTTTTCTCCAGCTGGGAACACTTGAAAAATAAATGCATAAATAAATAAATGCAGTAAATCTTGACACAGTTGTTCAGGGATATTATAAACACCAAGTTTCATTTGGGATGTAGACTGTCAGATCCCCTGGCATACCTTAACACAATAGAATGCACTTTTAAAATTACTGAAAATATCAGAGATTGAAAATGATCTTATTTTCTTACAAATGAGACAAAGATAGCTGTGAGCTTGGAAATTTTATCATTGTTAATATGAGCCTGGAATATATTTCTCTAGCATATACTTCTAGAACATTTTATAAACAAAATTATTCTGTAAGTATAGAGGACATATTGAGATATTGTGCTGAGCAAGATGAAGTTATAAATTCAGCAGCTCCGTAGAGGCAGGTGGAATTCTAACACTGTTTTGAAGAATCTTTTTCCTTACAAGTAATAACCCACAGGTAAAAAAAAAATAATAAAAAAAGATAAAATAAAAACAGAACTAAATAAATAAAAAAAAAATAAAGTTCATTCTAAAAGAAAAGTAGGCAGTCTCAGCAAGCATTCAGAAGATAAAAAATGCCACCATTAAGACTGAAATTTTCCATGTGCATCATAAGAAATGTTTTTGTCATCAGAGAGAAAATCAGTGATGTTAAAAAAGAGAAAAGTCCATTAATTTTATATCCTAGTCCAGACTCCTGAAACAAGACTCTATCTCTCCTCTGCCACATCCTGTTTCATTTGCTGGCCTTTGTTTCATCTGCTGTCCTTGAATAGGGTATGTTTCTGGGTGAGCAATTTTTTCTCATTTTATTAAAACTTACATCTTAAAAGAAAAACACAAAATAAAATCAGCTGAAACTTAAATATGTGAGTTTTGAATTTGTGGATGACCATCTTAATTTTTATTTTAAAAATTCTGTATATCACTTTGCTACATAAAAAAGGCTGGAAAGTGAAATGACCACCAGGCCTTGATCTTATGTCTGTATAATCACTATTCACCATATGGGCTAAGAGAATGGCCTTTATCAGAAATAACATATTTCACTCACAAAACAGCCTTAGAAGATGTTATCATTCATTCTGACAATGACTTGACCATATATTTCCTAGTGGAAGTACAATAATCATCAGTCTATGGATAGGAAGACTGACCAGAACTGTTACAGAGCACAGACAGGATTGGAGGACTGGTCCAGCTGAGATTTTATCTGCAGTTAGAAGATTTTGCTTTAAGGCCACCAATGGCAATGCAGCAGCAAACTTCTTCTATTGCTACAATTTAAACAAAACATAAATTTAGGTGGGAGTTGCTAGTCCTTTTTTTAACTGTTTTAGCTCTGCTCACAATGCAGACATACCCAGTAGGTAATTGTTTCTACATTTGTAATCAGCAAGGTTTGCTGTATCAGTAGCAGTTTTAATGTGCACCATCTAAGTCAATAAAACCTGGTTCTGCTACCGTGGCTCCTAGTTCTTGTTTGTTTGTGCTGTGAGGTGCCAGGCACCTAAGAGGAAACATGGAGAAGAAGTTCCCAGAGGGAATTCCATAAAAATAAAACATATGAAATCAGAATAATTCTTTCTGCCACAGGTAACAGTGAAGCAATACGTGGCATATAGCTTGACTTATAGGAAACTTTTAGCACAATGCCACATAGAGTTCACATAACCAAAGGAATATTTAGGTGAAAATACGATGGTTGTCAAACTCATGGGAAGACTCTACTTTGGGAATGATTAATGGGATCAGTCCCAAGTGAGTGATATTATCAGTAATTTTTTAAAGTGATGTAGGGGATTGAGTAAATAATGTGCTTGTTATATTTAAAGACACTGGTAAGCTGACAGTGTTGATAAGAAAGCAGGATCAGAGTTCAATGGGAACCTGGTGCACAGAGAAATGTTATAAAAATAGAAAAAGTACTATAAAATAAGGGCAAATGCCAGACCACGAGCTCAGGTAAGAATAATTAACTGCACAAATATAGAACATGGAACAAAGGATTTAGTCAGAACTCTGCAGAACTATACTTAGAATTGTGATTCATAGTTTGAACAGGAGTCGAAGGATTCTGTAAAGGCAAACCCCATATGATTGATCACCCATAGTAATTAATAAACTATCATACCTAACAAGAATTTTGAAGTAATCCTGTTCCTTTCAGTACTGACCTCTGATGAAGTACAGCCATGTTGAGCATTGAGCAATGAAATTCGAAGAAGATAGGAGCCATTTGGAAAGCTTCCCAGGCATAAAGTCCCAGAAAGACTAACAAAAGTGAAGAGAGGTCTAAAAACAGGCTGAGGAAAATCTGAGTAAGCTGGATATTAATGCTTGTTTCTTAATTAATTCAAGGATGAAAATTAAGGCTTCAGGTTTTGAACTTGGAAAGTTGAATTACTTACAGGAAAATACTCCCAGAGCTCTGCTGTAGATGAAAAGCCTTCTCTCTTCTGAGAACTTCAGTGAAACAGTTAGAAATGTGGCCAGATGGCCTATTCTATTTTTTTGTTAAATTCTCAGCTGATGCCCTTCCTTATCTTTTGCCAAAAAAATCTACAACTTTTATTTACTTGATTTTTTAGCTTTATAGTCATTAGGAAAATCCTATTTGATATCTTCATGTTACCACAACAGTGGGAAATGTCTCTAATTTGCTTTCTTGAATTCAGCACTTTGGGTCTGCAGTAAGAAAAGCCAGGTACTGATAATACTGTCAGTAGCAATGTCTTTTGGCTTCTGATCCAGCACCCACTAATTGAAGGAGTGATCTCCTGCTCAAGGGGATTGTTTCAATCTGTCCCTGAGTTCAAGCACTTATTTCTGCACTGTACTCCTTTCACATAACAGCCAGAGATGATTTCTTTGTCTTAAAAGTAACATGAGAATCAGAGAACAATTGAAAACTTCACCTTCATCCCATTCTGCATACTAGCTGCCTTCATTTTGTAAACATTTTGTAAACACGTGAAGCCTCCAGAAATGAGACATACATCTTGAATTCACAGAGCATATGGAACATAGTCCCACCTCCCCAGTGGAAGAAAGACAGCACATCCTGATTCCTTGTCTGCAGCCTAAAAGCTACCCCTCAGAAGAGTCTGTTATATCAGAGGTGATTTCTAACATGATGACACACACCTGGGAAACACAGTATTTCTTTCCTAGCATACAAAAGTCCAGGTAGTAAACTGCACATTTTTCAGTGGATAGTGATACACAAACTACATTGTTCTGGCATATTGATTAAGGATATAGGGAAATAGGACACAGGGATGTAAAAGGAGATGCTGATTGCCCAGGTTTCCTCCTCCAATAAGCAAGGTGTGGGCTGAGAATGGATGAGGTTACCTTGATCTTGTCCTGACATAGCCTTGGCATCTGGCCAGTGCTTGCACCTGGGCCTAGGGGCTGGGAATATTCCCAGCTTCTGCAGTACAGACACAGCTACTAAGATCTGGTTTTACTTAGGAATAAGTCATTATACTGGAAGAAAAATCTGGGTATGTAAATGTGACTCCGAGCATGCAACATCCCAGCTCCCCCAGAATTAATAACATTGTAGTTCAGTTGCAATATACTCTTGAAAAAGCCTTAAGTCACTCAACACGGATGGTAATAAATAATACTCTTTACTGCTAGCCTTTTATTCTTTGGAATGCATAAGGACTTACATATCAGAGGCAGGTAAAGGGAAGAGAAAAGGAAGGCTATGTTGTTTCCCACTGATATTCACAGTATAATGTACTTTTCTTTCTAGGAGAAAGAACATATGTTTGTTTCATTCATTTAATGGCTATGTTTATCCCAGATGCATTTTAGTGTCCCCTGATACTTTGCTCCTGTGCCATCTCTAACTTCTCAAAATGGTGAAATGTGTACCAGCATTTCCTATCTTGCATAACTTCTTCCTCCATGTTTTCTTTTTTCTTTCTGTCTTCTCTACTGGACCATTTTACTACTGTGACTCTTGATGGACTCAGCAACTCCCTTTCAATCAAATATCAGCATGACCAGTATTCATCCATAAATAACTAAGAAGTCACATCAAATCCCACCACCAGTGACCAGTCACCATGGTATAACTCACATTTTCCCATGACAATTCTCTTTCTACAGGGCTTGCCTTTCCATGGTCTCCAGAGGGATTTAAATTGCCTTTCAAAATCTAGAGTTTTCTTTGCCCAGGATTTTCAAGAAACTCAGAGTCTGATACAGGTTTGCATTCTGTTTTTCCTATTTGCATCATGTTATTCTACATTGTGAAGAAAGAGGAATAGATCCAGTACTTGGCATCTATTAAGCGTCTGTATTCCAACTAACCATTAATCAGGATTAAGACTTCTTGAAATTATATCTTATTGCTGAGGAAAATAATTACCAATGATTAATCATATGCTTCTTTCAGATACTTAAAAATTAATCGTATGCATTTACCAGATGATCTAAGGAGACTTGTGAAATATTTAAATTGCATTATACCCCAGGATCAATTGAGAAATGTCCAAGTTTCTCATAGGCAAATTAATGTGTTATTGCAACTCCTCTCTCACTCTACTCATGTTAGTTTTTGTCCCTGGTTTATTTCACCTAGCAAGATGACAGCGCACTTCACTGACACAAGTCAGATGCAACACATACGATTTATACTCACATGCACTCTAAGCAAACAGTGTATTAGCCTACGTCTAATCAGTATTCTTGGGGGAGGTAAAATAGGGCAGGCCAGCTAAATTAGCTTGGGTAAGATTATGCAAATTCAAGGAAGGGTCAGCTAGGGTAGGAAAGGTGATACAACCTGTCTCATTGATGGGTCCTTTTTTGATGGGGTCTGAGGGAGGAAGCTGCAAGCTGGGGGAGTCTCAGGCCAGTTGAAGGAAGCTCTGAAAGCTGTCCTCCCATCCTGGTTTTATACCCTTTTTACATGTGGTTTGCCATGACAAGCAAGATGGGGGAGAACTGATACAAGGTATGCAAACTAAGTTACCAACAGGGCTGTATAAAAAACATGACTGTGCAGAAAAGCAGAGAAACTTCAGTTGTTTTTTTAGGATCCAGTTTTTTCAGTTCCAAAAACATGAGGCATTGTTTATGGGTTAATCATCACAGTTTTATGATCTCTGTGTTTTTGCCAGGGACAATAAGTTGTCTTTTCCCTGACATCTTCCTGTCATGGTTCAGGCCCTTGACATGAGTAGTATGTCCCGCATGGTTAGGCACAGGTAGGCAGGGGGAGTGACAGAGGCAATAGCTATGGACTTATCTGGCCTGCACTCCTTGGGGAAAGATCTCATTAGTGACCAGAGGACCTCTACTGGACCTGCACTCTGTCCCATTCTCCAGCAGTGCCTATCCCCTACTTCAGTAGGCTGTGCTTGGGCCATATTCCACAGTACTTAAAACAATATTTCCCTTGCAGCATCCCAAAATTTAGTTTACTGATGCATAGTAAAGCAAGCAAGCTGTATCAGCAGGACATTTTTGTAGGTTGTAGAACTACAACCCCATGTTTGTGAACAGGGAAGAGCAGCAGTGTGGGATAGCATAGCTATGGGAGGATCTGACCAGGATATTCTGCACCCAGTATCATTCAAGACATTTATCATTTGAGTGGGTTACTAGGTAGAGCTACAGATCTTTTCATTTCTACTTGATGCCTCATACAAATGAGCCTGATGTTGTTCTGCTGGGGAAAAAAGATGTATCAAAAGAGTACTACATCCCCATCATAGGCATTCATAAGAACTCTTCTGCACATTGGCCATTTCTATTTTACAAGTGACCTAGATAGAAATTTCCCTCTAATTTCACATGGAAAGATTGATCATAATGTTTCTGGGAAGTGAGTGATGAAGCTGAGTCTTTCCAGTTAAGCCACTGGGTTGAGGAACATGCTGTATTTCAAAATTCAATGCAATGAACCTAAGCATTAACAATTTATAAATCATAATAATCCATTCTAAACCCAAAGGCTAATTAAACTAAACATACTGAACTTGCCTGTAACTAGAACTGGTTGCATGTCATTTGAATAGAAAAACTGCAAAAAAAGTATTTGCATATCCAGAAAAATTAACACCCACAAAATATTTAATAATCAAGTGAGCTGTAGTTTTTGAGTACTGGAAATAACATACGAGAATTGAAAAAAAATCTAAATAATAATTATGCAAAACACATTTTAACTCCAGAAGAGAACTTATTAAATAACACTGAACCTGAAGTATAAGATAAAAATACACGAGGGTGTTTTTTGTTGGTTGCCAATATCAGAAGCATATATGGTACTGTTTCTAATTCTTTAGGTACAGTATATAGTACTCAGAGCATTGTTTCAACATAATTTTGTTATCTTTTTTTCTTCTTGTGTAAGACATTTTTGTCTTCCCCCAAAACAAGTATTTTCTGTTTTTTACTTTACAAGTCACTTACATTGCCGACTCATTTATAGACAATAATTAGTCTTCCAAGGGAACTTGGACCCGATTCAGCTGTTTATTTTACATAAGGAACACGGAGTGAAGAGATTTTAACAACAGATTTTAACACTCAAATGATTACAACTTCTGTAAAAAATGAAGTCTTGAGTCTAAGCTATGTTTGAAGATGCTGTGTTACTGTGTTAAACTTCAGTGACTTCATCAGTGTTTGTAGTATTAAATTGTCAGGAATAAGCATACTTCAGGTAAGGTCTGAAGGGAAATACTGAATAAAATAGATAAATACCAAGTGGGACCACTGTGAATGCCATTTAGGTGAATGCAGATCTGTTCTGATAGAAAATTTACATGCAGAAACTCCACAAGGAGGTGTAATAGCACTCGAGAGTATTCTCTGGTGCATTATTTGCCACAGTTGTCATTATTCTTGAATGGTTTTATAGTTACTTACTGATAAAGATATTTGTGCTTTGTAAGTGTTTGTAAGATTTGTTAACTGCTCAACTGCTATTGTTGGGGGAAATGATAGGAGCCATTGAGAAAAGTCAGATATTGAGAGTCTTGGGCAAGGGTCTTCTGAGTCCTCTCTAAACAGTGGCCTCTCAAACAATAAGCTTCCAAGGTAGTCTTGAGCTCAGACAAGCATTCTCCCCCTGTTTTACCAGGTTTGTATCTCACAGGCTTGCCATACTAGGAAAAAGAGATAAAGAAAATAAGGGGATAGAAAAAAAAAGGAAAAAGAAGAGTCTTGTGTCTCACAAGACCTGCAACAAGTACAAGGGCATATGAATACTTGACAAAAGAGTTTTTTACCCCTAGTCATGCCCTAAAGCAACATTTAGCTTCTTACTCACTCACTTCGTAAAATCACAGAATGGTTCAGCAGGGCCACCCAGAGCAGGGTGCCCAGGGCCACATCCAAGCGACTGCTGGAGATCCCTAAGGAGGAGACCCCACCATCTCTGGGCAGCCTGTGCCACTGCTCCATCAGCACAGGAGTGCTCCTGGCACCCAGAGAGAGCTCCTGTTTGCCAGTTTGTGCTCAGTAGCACTGGGTACCACTAAAAACAGAGTGGCTCTGTCTTTTTTGAGCCATTCCTTCAGGAATTTATTACTGGAATTTATTAGCACATTGATTAAATTCCCTTGAGCATCTTCTTTTAGTTAAAAAAAAAAAAGTTACTTTTGAAAACAAATGCCATCACTTTGAGCATCTTCCCCTTCCTCTTCATTTCCCCCACTTAAACTGTGATCACAATGCCATATGTAATGGGATATCCTTCTGTCCAGTTTGGGTCAGCTGTCCTGGTTCTGTCCACTCCCAGCAACTTGTGCTCTTCCAGGGCATCATAAGAAACTGAAAAGGTCTTGTGGGAACAGTTCAGCAATAACTCAAACAACCTTGTGTTTTCTACTTTCTTCTGGTCACAGATCTGAAGTACAGCACCATGTGAGCTGCTCTGAAGAAAACTAGCTCCATCTGAACCAAAACCATTACACGTCTAAATACAAACATGGAGGTTTAATTGAGACACATCACTCACTGTTGTTTATAACATGTATAGGTGTTACATATGCTTTCTATGCACAGTTGCATTCTAGGTATAACAGGTATAGATGGTAAAAATAATTAAAACATATCTAGGTCATTAACTAATAACAAAATGTAATTAACAAAGAAGAAATTAGTTGAATTATTCATTATGTATTATTAACAGTTGATTTAACTTTTATGCATTTTCTTTGGTGAAGCAGATTTCTGTCAGATGTTAGAAATTTCTATTACTGAGGAATGAAGGTTTGATCTAAGTACTAAAGAGGAATCTCCTTGAGTGTAAATGACTAATTGGGTTAAATCTAATCTGAATTAAAGTTCCTCTCAACTGATACTCTGGTAGCTAGGTTTTCTTTATAATCTACATTTTAAAGAGAAATGTTCCTGGGTATCCTATTTAAGGTTGTTCTGCCCTATATATTTTAGGCAGAAAAAGACACTGTGATGACCAGTGAGTGCTACAGATATCTGACAGATCTCTGATCATCATGAATTTTAGGCAGACTAGATTAAAACAGTTTGAACTCTGATTAAATGGGAGCTGAAGAAACAGGTGAAAAGAAATCATCTGGTCTTTGGTAGATGGCAGAAATGCGAAGAAGATGGAGGATAGGTTGCCCGTGGCATTCAAGCACAGAACTTACTAACAACTGAAATGGAAAAGAGACACTAAAACTGGATTCCTGGTCACGCCTGCCTGGGAGAGGCAGGGTCAGCATGTCACAGCCAGACCAGACAGCAGCTTTCCAGGGCTGGGAAACCCAAATAGGGGCAGCTCAGCCTGTGGCTTTCCTCAGAACTGACTGCAGCCATAATAAGAACCGAGGGCAACTGAGTAGTACTTGGCAAGGGCAGCTCTAGAAGGATCAAGGAGCAATGCTATGACCTCCAAGGTGCTGTCAGAATGGTTTCATCGGTAACACTGAGGTAGTTTTCTGAGGCTGATCAAACTTGCTATCTGTGCTGGTGACAGAGACCCTGGCATTCTCTGTGCTCGGTCAAAAGGAAAATGTCAGAGCGAGTGGTAACTGCATTAAAAACTCAGACTGTTCTTTCAAATGATGAGCAAGGTTTTTCTACCTTTCCCTGTGGATGCTGAGGGAATAGCTGATGTCAAAGCAGCATCTTACTCTGTCTGCCATTTCCTGTCTATTAGAGATGATAAACCTACAGGCCTAATACCTTCTATAATGAGTTTGATAAAGAAAATCTGGCTATCAGGGAAAAAATAAATAAATACTGCTTTGGTAATTAATCCATTGCTGCTCAGAGATTCCAGTACTATTCCTTACAGTAACTCCTTCAGGAATACTGTATTTGATGGTAAAACTAAAAGCAATTTCATTAAGCTAACAGCTCCTAATGCTAATAATAATTCTGGTAAATCTTAGTGGATATATTTGTTCTTGCCTTTCTTTTTCACTTTCCATGTATTGCATATACACTTCATGGTCTCCTGTGTCTCAGATTAGCGTTCTGTATTGCCACAAGATCATTGTCAAGTTGTACTGCACCCTTTTAGACTTTGAAATATCTGCCTCACACTGCCCTCAGGGACTTCAGTAAGTGCAGTAGTCTTTATCCCAGTTTAAAATCTATGAAATGCATTTATCTAACAAATATTTTGTTTATAAAGGTGTTTAGCTCTAGAAATGATTAGAGACTAAAAGATATATAATAAAATGGAACTGAAAATGCCAGATAGTGAAAGAAATTGTTTTTCAAGGTCTTTCCAAATAAAAACACTGCCTTTCACTTCATGATCAGCCTTTTCCAAGGCAGACTGAAAACAGAGACGTTTTGGCCAAAATTCACTCCCTGTCTGCACCACTCTGCAAAGCACTGTGAACTGCATTGCAGCTAGTAATGCTGTGCAGTTTGCTAGAGAGTCATTATTCTCCATTGCTGAATATTCCACAAACACTGCATTTACTTTTCTTTCCCCAAAGTGTCATTTTATGTCTTTTTTGTACATCTCTACAAATTGAATTTTTCCTTACTATCTCAGTATCACTCGTGTACTTGATTTATTTCTTAATTTACTTTTGCTGGGGAAATATGAAATATTCTGAAGCAATTATTTGCTCCCTCAGGAACTGATAGGGAACTGCATTTGTCAGTATTTCCTTTCCCTTTCAAAACAGAACTTTCTGTTTTTTTGTTTTTGTTTTTGGTTTTTTTTTTGGTAGGGCATCTGAGTGAGTCATATGTTAGGTGCAGGGAGCATTTGTAAAGGCTGATACAGTGCCTGATTTTCTTTCAAGCATTAGACTTGATAATAAAGATACTAAACTTAGCATGCTTGTTCATAATGCAAAAAATATTGTCTTTCTGTCTTGATGGAATTAATTAGATTCTCATCAGAGATGCTGCAGTGGCTCAGCACTATGCAGATTGTTATTACAAGTGCTAGAGGAAAAAAAGTGCTTTCTGTTATTTAAGAATGTATTTGTCAAAGTGTGAGGAATTGGTTTCAAATAATAAATTGTAAATGCATTGGAATACTCCTTTGAACAATTTTACTGCAGAAGAGATTTCACAATCTTGTATAGGATTTCTATTTGTTGCCTTTATAGTAGATTTGGCAAGATCTTTGGTTCTGAAAAAAAAATTATGTGGGCAAAACTGTGATGAGAAGATGTAACAGATCCATATCTAAACAAGAAGATGATAGAACTGTGTATGAAGCTGTAGTAGCTCAGTGGAGCCATCCTGTGAAGCATGTGTGAACTTTAAATATGAGTATATACAGAAAATGTTTTTAAATTCTAGAAGATATTGTGCAAAATAACTCAGAAAGGCAGTTCAGGAGTATTTTGAATCTAGTTCTAGAAATCACATAGACAACTGAAACTAGCTTACAGATATATATGATAATTCTATCAAAGCACGTGATTTTTCCACACACACACATGCACAAAAAGCTTTAAAATGACAGCACTAGCATTCAAAGAAATAGTCCTATGTAGTGTTCAGAGCAGAAATTCAAGGCAGGAATGGAGCAGACACCTGAAACAAAACTCAGAAAACAGGCAAAGCAGAAACTAGAAGTTCATGGCAAGATATGGACATAAATGTAGGGAAGAAGTTATCTCAATCAAAGGTAGGAATAGATCAAGATGCAGGGATAAGACTGATCTGGAAGAAAGGTGATCTGGAGCAAAAGTAGAGAGAGACACTATTTATGTTTTTCACATGGCTACCATTCCCTCACCTGCAGGAGAAGCAAGTACTCCTTTTGGAGTCTCTACAGTTTATGGAGAATTATTCATCCAAAGGGATTATGAATACTTATGGCCACACAAATCAGTTACAATACTCGATGCAAGAATAGTTTGAGTGTTGAAAGAGGCTGTTGGCTAGGGATAAATCCTAGACTCTAAGGAAGAGACTATGGAGGGGATGGACCTAAATTATTTGATACAGGGAAGATATCCATTTGGTATTCTCCATTTAGACATATATTGCTGGTAAATTAGTAAAGAACCAAGGGTGGATTTATATATTTTTATGCATATAGTAGAATCTGGTACAATTGATTAACAAGTTCTGCATGTGAACACAGAGATATTTGAAGGAAAACATTATCTGGAGTCCAAGGATGATTGAAGATTATATTTTCCTGAAAAACAAACAAAAAACAGCAACAATAAAACCTAAACCAAGGACTATAATAAAGAATAAAAAAAATTTCACATATTGTACTCAAGAATTTAGGTTCCTTCCAGTCTATGAGAATCGTAGAGATATTTTTATTTGCCACAGTCTTTTAGCCAAGAGATTATGTTGAAAACAAAACAAAACAAAATTATATATATATATATTTGCATGTTGGGCAATATTGTTTCAATATAGCACTGAAATCCTTGACAGGATAAATTCTCAGCAAGGTGGTTAATGATATGCGTTCCATGGATTGCATTTATTTCCAAATAACATTAACAACATTCACAATCTCTCCAGCTCTAGCACCCCTAGTTTTCTACTGGAAATATGCCTGCAAGAATTTATGTCTCATACACCTCAACTGACAGTGTTGATACATGAATTAAAGAACGTTTATTATGGAATCAAGTCAAACCACAAGATATACATATTTGTAGCTATCATTCTGAAAACAGTGACTTTTTCCATCTGTTATAAGAATTCATCTGCTGTACCATTTTTCAAGCCCTAGGATATAATGTGACTGTTAAACTCCACTGTCATTGGCCTGTTATTATTGTAGCTGAAATGGTCAAGAATTTTTACAACCTTTTGAGGTGAAAATGATCAGGAAGTTCTTGCAAACAGTCCATTTCTGTAAAAGCACATAATTTGCAAAATGTAATATTGGTGTTTGGGTTGACTAAGCTTAGAACAAGATACCTGCTACTATCTTCCTTATGAAGAGTCTTGAACTGAAGTATCCTGACTTTGAAAACATGAGTGGGCTGATGAGTTACCTACCTTGTTACAAAGAAAAAACATAGTAAGGGGATGAATTCTAGACTTAGAAGTATCTTTTGTAGTATTCAAAAGTTTGGATTTGATGCACTTTTCTTAATGCTTAAATCCCCCAAATGTCGGGACTCTGTTTTTAACATACTGTAAATACAAAACATTTATGTGAATCTGTCAGAATGTTTTAGGAGATTTGCTATTACCACTTCAAGGCTCTCAGACTTTATCAGTACCGATTTTAATAAACCCATATTGCAACAGGTGAAATCTACTGATTAAAAAGCGTAAGTCGGATAAATAGTCAGTCCTTTCTGAATCTGGGTCTCTCCAGAAGATTGCTTTAGTAGAGCTTACCTTCTCTACTTTCTCTTTCTGTCAAAATACAGTTTCAAGTTTGATCTATATTTAGTGGCTCTATTTACTCTTCAGACAAACTGGAGTCAGTTCAAATCACCGTGGTACACCTTTCTATTAAGTCTAGCAATACAGTCTATGACATATTAGGAAGCTGGCATTAATAATACTGGAAAGACCGGTCATCATTACATTGGATTATGCTAGTAGATATGTTCAAACTAATGAGGGCATCCACCCAGTTACACTGGAGAAGTGTGAAGAAGAGCAGATACAGACAGCAGTCACTGGGACTTGCTTTTCTCAGTGATATAATTACTGACTTGTTTGATTAACTGAATTGGTACCAACCTGAGCTGTTGCATTTGGATTAAGATTGGTCATTAGAAAATCATTGCTGATTAACAGACATTATTAAGAAAGAGAAAATTGATGCTGACAACAATTTTCTGCTTGTAAAAATTCTTGCTCAATCTTGACATCCTGGTAGATAAAGTAACAGAATTTAATGAAGTTTTATTATTAGAGTCAAATTGTTAGCTGCCTGTATTCCCATACTCTCACTTTTAAGCTTATGATTTATTTATTTATTACAAAATTATGTCAGACAACCTATGTGGAAAACTGTCTAGTAGATAGATCAAACACTGCATGTAAGGTGGCTTATGCAGCAGCAGCTATTGAAAGTAAGAATCTGACATAAAGTAAGAATCATCAGAGAAGTTCACTAGTAAAAAGGAAAAGGTTATCTTGTTTCAACTTTAGAGTACTTTCAATTTAGAAAAGGCTGTTCAACTTGGATAGCAATATGAGAGATAGACATGATTTCTGCATCCTTTATTAAACTGAATGACACTTGCAATAGGCAGAGAGGCCGGCTGAAAGATCTGCAGCATCAAGGGAAAGATCCCTTTGAAGAAGCTTCAGCATAGCAGTATACTTCCTATGTGAGCACAATGCTCCCTTCAGCCAGAAAGAAACTGAGATCTCAGGCTGTTCCCAGAAGTCTGGTGAGGTATCAGAGCTGGTAAGATCACTGCTGGTGATTGGTGAGGATAGTTTCGTGGTTCATCCGTTCAATATTTGACAAGAGGGGCTTATCATAGCATTTACAGAAGCATTTCTCTTTTACCTGCTACTGTGAGTATCTTTGCTTCTGTCATCATGTTTCAGACTACAGTGCACCTTGAGGCAATGCTAGGGTATTTGGTGTGGATTTAGACCAAATGTTTTCCCTTTGACTAGGTTCCTATGCTACAGATGTTTTCTGTGGAAATAGCTGACTTTAGTGAGCCATATATCCATCCCTCTGTGAGGCACTTGCTTCAGCACACCAAGCATGTCTAGAAGATGATTCAAAATACTAGGGAAGAATTAATACTGATGGATAAACTCCTTAAAGGTATGGAAAACTCTCTTTGGATAAGTGATAGGTAAATGGCATTTTTTGCTTGATATCCATGGGTGCACACCTTTGCTGATTGTGTTGAGAAAAATATCTGTTTGTGGAGTTGTGTTGTGTCTGTTTAAAGAAGACCTGAGATACACTGATGGAATTTGCCTTGTTTTCTCAGATTCATGAATGTATGCAACTGATAGCCAAACTGGTCAAGCAAAAAGTAGTGTGTTGTGGAGAAGAACTTATGAATCTGTGAGGAAATATTCTGTTTGTAGCCTTACTGCTAGAGATAAATGTTTCAGGAACAAAGGCAAGTCAGTGCTCCTTGTAAACTCTTCTTCAGTATCTCTGGTTGTCTTGTTCAAGTCTCTTGTTGTAGAATTGTTATCAGAAAATCAACTCCTGCTTCTGCATATTTTTTTTAACAATTTATGTTGGGTACTTTCCATAATATACATTATAAAAGCAAACATGGAGAACAAATTCTAGCCTGGCTACACAAGATCCAAAATTTCTTCCCAAAAAGAAGAACTTGGACAACCATATGTAATACTGCCATCTGGTGTTATCATCAATAATAATAATATTAAAGTCTGAATGTTTAACTGTTTAAGGACGTTTAACTAATAATTTCTTACAAATTAAGATAGTGTATTAATTCTCAGAAACATACCTGAAATTCTTTCATATTTTAGATACTAACAGATTCAAGTTGATAATACTGCTGGTTTAACAAAAAATTAGCTCTTTGAACAGAAATGAAGTTTCTTGTTAATTTTCATTTTAATGTGATCATTATTTAATATTTTATTAGAGCTTGTTCCCTCTCTTTTAAAGTAGTAGACAAATAAATGGATAACATTTTTTCTGTGCATGGAAGTAAACTTTTTTTTATACCAGTGAATATTGCCTTCCACTTATGGCATTGAAACAAGGAGTTTAAAATCTTTACTTTGGTGAAATTATAGCTGTAAAAACATAAATTATTTGAATTATCATAGTGAGATTGTCCTTTATGTACCTTTTCTGAAGTAAACAGTTCAAATATGGACAAAATCAGCCAAGGAGTAAGAATACTTCCTTCATAGAAAGTATGATTTTGAATAGTAAATCGAAAACTGAAATAAGCTTATCTGTAAGTATTACTTCTTGAGCTGTGATCCAGTGCAAAGGTTGTGTAAATCTCAATTATATTGGGAAAACTCACAGATAAAATGGATTTCCATAGAAAAAGGTTTTTGTTGAGCCAATGGATTAATCTCTTTACTTTGACTTAGCAGGAAGTCTATGCCCTTTCCCTTGACTGATGACAGAGGTAGCTGATGGATGTTGGTAATGCTAACAAGAGCTCTTACCCTAAGGGATATGAAGGAGCTCCAATGAAGCTTAGGAGTTTGAACCAAACATTTAAATCAAGGTTTGTTGAACAAACAGCTCTTTATCTTCAAAAAGAATTTTCATGGGTAAATAAATAAATAAATTGGCCAAACCAAACCTTATTCTTCTAGCTGGTCATTAGTATTTCTGAGAAAAAAAGAAAAAGACAAAAAAGTTCACAGAGAGCTACATCAGGATTTGGCACTATCTTTCATAGCCTTTTACCAGCGCAGGTAAAGCCTAATCTGAAACAGGCCAGTACCTCTGAGCACACAGAGACTTCATATCCTTGAAAGGAATCCAGGCTGCTAGCCTCTCTTGGATTAACCCAAGATATTAACAAGCTATTAGCAGCCTTAGTTCTCTGTTGTCAGTGTCTGTCGATCCTCCCCAGAGACTCTAGCTTTGCATTTAGGGCACTAGCACTTGGCAAATGGAGTTGAATCAGTACAAAGCTGTTCTTCCCAGATAGGAATTTAGGGAAAGAGGACATCCACCTACTCAAACAGATTTGTGCTTTCTGCCCTGAACATGCAAGGGACAGATCCTTGGTTAACACACTTTTCTTTGTAAGACAGACACTGAGGTGTATTTAAAGTCAATCTACAGTCATGCAGCACTGAGTCAGTACCTGCATCACTGCAACCAAACACATTCTGCTTGACATGCAGCTAAAAGCATCATTATTGACCTCAGGAACAACCAGTACTTTCTGCACATCGCTCTTTGTTGTGTTCATCTAACTGACTAAACTTTGAATCCCTTGGCGAGATGGTGAATTGCAATACTTATGCACAGCTACAGTCATAAAAAATCCTGAACAGAAGTAACTGAAGTAGTTTATGAAAGGAAAATAGTCTAGACCAATACCTCTGAGTTCCCTTGTACCATATTAATTGTCCTCTGTTCAGAACAATAAATAAAACTTCCTGCTGCAGACAGAAAGAATTTCAGCAGAACTTCAGTGTATTCTGTAAAATCAATATTAATCATTTTCAAATGCTTTGCTTGTTGACTTTCTGAGGACAGCAAGAAATCCTTAGGGCAACACAGAGCAGAAATAAAATGTTCAACAAGAAGAAAAATATGTTGGGCTTTTTTTGCCTCTCACATTTTACATTTAACCTTTAGAATACTGTTGTCATTTATTCAAATAAAGGGCCAGAAAATGTGATTAATAACTGATATCTAGTCCACAGCCACACTGGTGCTGTTGGATTCTGAAATTACTTACAAATTGAAGTAAATAATCAACATGATGTTTTAACATTTTATTACCTTATTTTGTGATTTCTTGGTCATAACTAATGAGCTGTGAGCCATAAAAAATATGCAGAAAAAAACCATATTTATATCCCCAAGCACAAGCCAGTAAAAGAAAATAAAGTCCAGACATATAAGTCAAGCTGAATTATTATATTCTTTCCCACAGATAATCTGTTTTTACTTTACTGAGCATCCTCTAAGGGTTTTTATTTTATCAAAATTCACTCATGCTGCTTTTAGTGATAGGATATTCATAGCAGTGATTGGATCCTAGGGAGAGGATTACTTTGCTCTTGCTTTGTGAAGACAGTTCTTCAGATGACTATTTTCGGAAGAGAATGCTAATAGTTAAAGAAATCATATACAGGCTAAGATTTAATCAAATTATATGAGCAAGAACTGAATAATTGTTAAGAAATATAAAGCATGTTAATTATAATTCTATTAACTCTACCCATTTCTCTAGTCCTGGGGTAAAACTTCCCTTTTTTTGGCTACTCCAGTTTTTGGCAATATGCTACTAGTAGCAGTTATTGCATCACTTAGCCATCAAGAACTGGAACTTCTTCACTTGCCTTCTGTGCATTCCTCTGAAGGCTGATTTGTTCCTCAAGGGCATTTTGGATGAATAGCAATTTCATTGAAATAAGATTTACTGGCAGTAAGAATACAAGCAGAGTAAACCCCAAAAATGCTTTGTTTAATACGCCTACATTTATATTTTTGCCCAAATGAAATGGGACAGAAAGATCTGTAATGTTATAGAAAGAGAACATACCTGTATATTTTCCCCAGAGCAGTCAGTGGCTCTGGTGCCAGAATCAGTTTTAGCCTCCAGATTATACTCAAATATACAGAGAAACTTCCTCTGCCATGGTTACTATTCCCCATTTGATTTTGCAGCTTTTGAGAGATTAAGGCATCTAATACTCTCTATTCAAACATCCTCTCTTCATCTTTGGTATGTGAACCGTGGTATATGAACACATGCATAAGGGCATGTATCCATGCTCGCACACACAGCTTTGAATTCGTGCATTTTGTTGAAAATCTGTTTATCAGAGATATTGGAATTTTTAGTTGTCTCTTTGTCATGGTTTATCAAATCACTTAGCCCCAAAAGGCCATATTTTCAGGTCATCTTTGTATATCAGGTACAGTAAACAATACCTATTACGCACTGACAAACATTTTTTTTCCACTGGGCTGGGTATTTTCAGAGCTGTTTCTCATTGATTTCCCTCACAAGTTTCTTAGATATTATTTCACTGCCAAAACAGTGTTGTCTGGCACGTCCATGCAGAGCTGTTTTTACAGGCAGAGATAAAAAGGTTTCAACAGAGTAACTGAAGAATGACATGGGTAGTTACTGGGCTCTTTTTTTTTTTTTTTTTTTTAAGTTTTAGCTGTACCCTGTCCTTCTGCCCTTTAATTATTTCAGAGAGCACCTTTAACGTGCACAGAGACAGAGAGATATATTCTTTTCAAAGCATGGAATTACAGTCTGCAGTTTTATAGCTCTCAGCAAGCAACCTAGAGGACTCATTAATACTTGATGAATCCCTCTCAAAGTCTCAGCAGTGCAGAGAAGACAAACAACCTGCTGGATGATTGATGCTGCACCTGCCAAGGAGAAACTTTAAAGCATGATTCTTTCCTTCAAGAACTTTTAAAAAAACACAGGCCTGGGTATGATCTTGCAGTAGCAAGTGTGTGGGCTGAGCAGAGGTGCAATCTCTGCCCTGTTGTGCAATGGCAAGAGCATTAACAGAGTATTACTGGTAGTACCATTTCAGACATTGCTCCTTAGATCTCCACGACTGCTCTCCTGAATATATACCTGTGTTGGTCTGCAAACTATAGTGCAAGGGGATGGAGGTGGCATCCCTTTGGCTCCCCTGACATGGGGGCATGCACTGCTTGGGAGAGGGAAAGAGCTGCCAGTAGGAACAGCAACAACCAGGTATTGCTTGTAGCCAGCTTGGGAAATTCAGAGATGGTATGGCTGCTCTGATTAATATCTTTTCTGTGGCCTTGAAGAATTTCTGGGAGATTTTCAGACACATGTTGTAACTTAACTAACAAATACCAAGGATACATAAAGGTGCTAACTTATGTATATCATTATTGAGCTAATGAATATACAGTATAAAACTCCTAAGTATCATTTGCTCTCAGGACACTGTAGTTCCATAAAATCTGTTATCCCCATCTTTCTTTGCTTTTCTTCTCCAAATCATGAAACCTGTCCCCTGAGCAACTGGTTTCCTTCTGCTCTGTTTCTTCTTCCTCTCCTCACATGTCCTGACATATTCAGCCTTTGTCAGATGAGATATGTAGTCAGACTTATTGAGCAATCTGCTGTGTGCCTGTTTGATTCCTAGAAATCAGACTGAAGAGCTCTTTGCCTGAGCATGATGCCAAACGGGCAGAAGATTATGCATATTTTCTGGAGTTTGATTGCTCACCAAGAGTTGTTGTGGTTTGCAGTCCATTACTAGAATAAGACAAAGGGAGAAGTAAATAAAGTTGTATTTTCTTGCAAATGAAGCTTCAATTTCATAGACATAACACAGGGTCCCTCCTCCAACACAGTGAGATCCTCAGACCTGTGATGCCAAATTGCAGTGCTGCTTTGTAAACTGTGTGCTAAGTCTACCTCAGAAGGGATACCAGTAATATACATTTAAAATGCATGGCCATTTAAACTGCCATGGGAATATTCAGCTTCAAATTAGAACAGCATCAATAAAATTCAATTTAATTTCAATTAGTGCAACTTGGCCCATAAATTTGCTCCTTTTGTTTTCATAATCAAAACATATTGGAGCCAGAAAATAATAATAAAAATTTCACTCCGGGGTATAATGAATTATTGATTAAAACAGCTAGATCAATATGAAGGAAGCCAAAAATAAATCAGTAAATGAAAGAGTTTAAAATATATACCTAGAAAAAAGGTATTTAGGCAAATGCTGAAATGAATGTTGGACAGAAAAACATCTAATGGAATCAAGATCCCTAACTGTCAGGTCAGTCACTGATTTAAATAAGTTGCAATCTGGAGTCTGAACTATGTTGTGGCAAATGAATCCACTAAAGAAAGAAAGTTGTAGAAGAGCTGACAGTGAAAATCTGATAGCATTTAAATCCTGATCATGTGAAAACATTTGTGAAACAAAGGATTTGTGTGAAATGAAGGGACTAACATTTATTTCCTCACTAATGGCATAAAACGAATGTTCACTGAAATCAGTTCGATACATGGATAGACCAGAAATAGAAAAATATGTTCTCTAGATGAACACTTTCCTCAGGCCTGAAAGGAAATACATCGGGATACAGAGAATAATTTTGGCATGCACTTCATTTGTCTGTATGTTGCAGTGAGTAGACGATATGCACCCTGAAGAGCAATTTCAGTTGCATGCAATGTTGACACCAATTCATATATTACTTAACCTAAGACTTTAAGTGGATTGTTTCTTTTCAGAGAATATCTCATGTGTTGAATGTCATTCCATAATCCGCTGATTTTAGTGACATCCTTTGCTCTTTTCCATCTCCTATATTTCTCAAAAGGTGAAAGAAATATGTAGGCTCATGATGCTTTCAGTGACAGCAGAGCGGTAAAATAAAATAAATAATGATAATTAAAATAATAATAATAAGAAAACACCCAGGCCATCCATCTTACAACAAAACTGTAAGGTTATATTTTCTCAAATTTTGAGGGACATTTTTAAAATGTGTAATTATATTTTTTCCCTTGCCATAAACAAAAACCTTTCTACTTAGAAAATACCAACTTGATAATTCTGTGCATGGAGATATCAGGGAATACAAGTGTTCCAGTCACTTGCCGTATTCAGCAAGAACCAGCTTGAAATTTTGAAAGTAAAGTGCAGATGAACTAAAGAATAGGTATGAAATCTGCCATATTTGTTAGTGTTTGTTTTTTTTTTTTTTTATAAATGATCATACTGTATTAGAAACTTCCACTTAAAATAACCAACGTATCACTGAAGTGTTGATAAGAGATCTGCAAGGACATGTCCACACAGCAGGACAGCGGCATTCAACAGAGAGCCTGCCCACTTCACCACTCATTGTGGTGGACAAAGTCCACCTCCCGTCATGATCCAGCTCCCCACATTGCAGCCACTGCTTAAAAGAGTCAGTTTACTCTTACAGTATCCAGAAAAGAGGACCGTTTAAAAGTCATTAAGGTTGTGGTACTTCTGAGCACACTGATTCAAACTCATCTATGGGCTGTTCTTCCTTCCTGTACGTGGACCACTTCAGAATTAATATTTTCAAGCAGTATCCACTGAAAAAAAGTGTTTCTCAGTCATAGGAGTTAAGGGTTGTCAAAGGCATACAGAGACTGATAAAAATTAATATCTACTTGAGAGTTCACATGAAAACAAGTAAGGGACCAATCTTTAAGAAAATAATAAACATGTCAGGCTATCTTTATCAATAAAAGCATGTTTCTAGAAATTCTCAAATTAGATTCTGTCAAATTCTGTCAAAGTACTATGTGATTATGTGCATTCTCTAACTCAACGTTTTTTAGTTCTTTTCTTTATGGACATATTCAAAGGAGCGCACATTTCTTCTAAGTGCAAGTAGAAAATTGTCAGTGATATTTGAAACTCAGTTTGATTTCTTTCACCTTTGGAAAACTGCGAGAGATACAGGAGAGCACATAAGGACATATAAAAAGAAAATAGGAAAAGAGCAAACTCTATTTTCTGTAGAGCAAAGAGTTCTTTGAGCAGCATATTTTTCCAGCAATGAGCAACAGACTTACGTATGGAGTTCGCAAGTTTTGATCTTCTAAGCTCGTTACTTTATAATGGCCTTTAGGAAAACACAGCATAGTTAGAATTCACTTTACATAGATGAGAGTGAAGCAAGTATCCCTAGGGGTCATGAACCAATTAATACAAGCAAAACAACAAATAAGCATTGCTCTGTTTTGAAACGAAATGAATTTTGTTTAGGACTGATGAGCAATGAGCAATGAGCAAAAGGAAATTTAACGATGTAGGGGAAATCTTATCTCCAACAAGTTATGCAACTATGCAAGTTAAGGAAAAGAACATTTTAAAAAGTAACTCAGGCCATGCAAAGAGGCTTCTGCCTTACCCTTTTATATATCAGATGATAATGATGACTCACAGTAGTAAAACCAATGCTAATGATGATGGATGAGATACAGTGTATGTAAGAGAATCATACTATAAATCCTCCCAGGGAAATTAAATTCTGAGAATGAAATCAATAAAAGGCAAGTAGATACTATTATAAAGCAGAAAAATTAACAGAAATAAAACTACTCACTACACATATAAAAAGAATAAAATAAAGTGTATCCCTTTTAATTTGTGTTATAAAGAATCAAATATCTCAAATATTCCTCTGGGTTTTGTTGTTGTTGTTCTTTTCTTTGAGAGCTTCCAGAAGTGGTTATCTGTGATTCTATACCACCTGAGTAGTGCTGATACGTATTCTTAACTTTTGTATAGATTTTAGTTTTTCTCCATCAGTTTCTCTATTGAACAATTTTTAACTGTAGCCACCTCTAACCAATGGCATTCTGTATGGCAATTCATTGAATTTTTGGTGAAAGGTCTTCACGCTTTCCAGTAGGGTTGAGGTTACATTTTTAGGGGGTTATGGTTCTCATTCTGGGAAGCAACATTTCCCTTTTCTGAGGTGCTCCACAAACTAATCTTTTGTTATTTTAAACATAAACCATGACTTCTTTAACTGATTATCAGCATAGTACGTTTGTGTGAGGATTTGCCAGAAAGCTGACTGGAACCCAGAGAGCATGCAGACATCTGGAACCCAGAGAACATGCAAACCTTCATTTTTTCAGACTGAGGCTGAAGTTCCCAGTGACACCACCTGGTTAGATAACTATTTAGATTACTAAAGCAGGATCACTGTAGGACTTTGCTACCAATTGTCTTCTACTTGATACTACTGGCAAGGGTACCTGTCAAGCTCTTCTTGCCTGAAACAGTCTCTGTGCTCAGCAACTGCACAGACATTATACAGTACAAAAGACAAGTTAATCAGTATTTTTTCTTCTGGTTGTTATATTTGGAGTCCATGTGCAAGATCAAGTAACACGTGTAAGGAATAAATTCATATTTGCTTAGGAATTGTCAGTAAAATCAACACTGTACTTTTAATGAGCTGTGTCTTCCCTGAACAGGTTATTTCTTTAAAGTCAACAAGTTCTGGAGCACATTTTTTCCTCAGAATTTCATTACATTATATGGCCACAAGTGCCTTAGTAGCTCTGCTTTCCTGTTTACCAGAAAAGTTATCTCACAGTAAGCTTACAGGGAACATTCAACACAATCTTCTTTTTGCTAGCATGCACTTTTAAAGATAACATTAATATCATATTAGGCCGTCCTTATGAATAAGTTGTAATCCTGAAGTTACTATATTCCCAGAACTGGGAAATGTTACTCTCTCCTCTGCTGTCAGTGGAAGAGACTCCCTGACAAGTTTTCCACCTAACACTGCCCGCAGTCACCAAAATACCTCTCACTCAGTTGTAGCTAATTGCTGCCAGTTAGAAATGCAAGCAGACAGCAATGATTCTCCTTTTTCAAGAATTTCTGAGTCTCAAACTACAAATATGAAAAGAACAGGCAGCTTCTAGCTTGTGATACCTCATTTCCTGGAAAAATAAATAAATAACATGGCCTCTGTGCTGATTTCTGTTACTGCTGCCTGGAAGAGTATCTGCTTGTCTCAAAAGCTGCTGCCTTGAGTGCTCTGCTCTGTCACTTCCATCTCTTCATGTGACCCTTGATTCCTCCCATTGCAGTCTTGGGTCTGTCACTGGCAATTATCCATCATTTGAGCACTGACATGTAACTACAAGTAAAGGACACCTGATCTGTCATTGTGCTTGCTGATGAAACACAGTGGTGTTATGGTATATATATCATAAAAACACCATGTAAACACCAGGGAGCTTTTTCTGTGATAGGGATGTTAGCAAGCTAAATGCAAACTAAAGAACAAGAGAATATGTTTTAAAAAAAAAAAAGAGTTAATTATTCAAGATTTTAAAAATTATTTTTATGGCAAAAACATTGTAAAAAGTGAATTTGATGTCACATTCTAGAAGTATTCATAGAAAACATTTTCTATTACCAAATTGAAGGGCATTCTTCAGAAGTTTTGAAAACTACTTAGTAAGCCAGTGTGTAGGACTCAGAACATACATCTTCTCTGGTCCATTACACCTAAACCATATATAAATCAACCTCAGAGCAAAGCAGTCAAGCAATGTAAATTCAATAATTAATATTTCTGATGTCATATCTGTCTTTTTGTGATTATTCTACAAAAGATGTTTAAATTGTTGAATACACTACTCCATTAATCATTTGACACTAGTTATAACTATACTCTCCAAAATACAAAGTGAAGGGAGAAAACAAAAATACAAATACATTCATATTATTTTCCATTTGTTTTTAAGTTCTCTAATACTTCTTCCTTTTTGCTGATAACATTATAGAATGCCTTATTGACTTGCAACTTGCTATCGTTTTCACGAAAACATAATCTTATTGATGTCATAACTTATTTCTGAGCTTGTTCGACATCATGTCATGGATTAAAAGGGTCTTTAATTTAAGTACCAAGAACACAGAAAGCCATAAAAATCTCAAAACAGCCAATCTAACTTAATTTGTTGTGACAGTAAGCGAAGATGAAGGAATTAAAACTGCAGTGACTCTAATGTGAACTGTTGTAAATGTGCAGGCATATGTGGGTTGAATTTGAATTATAAAAAATCAAATTAATTTTGTTCTTGGCCTTTTTTTTTCTTTTTTTTTCTTTTTTTTTGAGAACTTTAATTACAGTCAGTATAGCCAAGGAGTGTGGTGAAAAGACTACGCTAATAGCAGTCACCCAGCAACGTATTTAAAAAAAAAAAAAAACAGGAAAATTTTATCTTCTTTCAGGCACATGCAAAGTCTTTGTAGATGAAGTTATCAGTAAATATAATCGGCAGTGTGCTTCAGCCACCCACCTGTATAGTCATCCCTGGGGCATTTGATGTCACCTGGTTTAGCACCACAGCGTTTCATTTGTGATGCATATGTACAACGCCAGTATTTCGTACTGCATATCAGCCATAATAAACACAAAAGTTTCTCTGTGAAGTAATTTAAGTCTTAGAGAAAACCAGTTGACTTTATTCTTAAGCAGAAGTTGTTGGAATCTTCTTTATATCCAACAGATTGTTGAACTCCGAGCAATAGGGTAAAAGAAAAATAGTGTATTTCCTTTAATTAAAAATGTTATAGCTTATTTCTGCATTCTGAAAATACATGTATCATGAACTAATAAATTCTTTGGAAAGTTTATGAATAAACTCTTTACTATCTAACATCTTTAGCTCCAAGAAAGAAGGAAAGAAGGGATTGGCAAGAGAGTTATGGGTCCCATTTGTTTCTGCATAGTGATAGCAGACTGCCTTAAAGAGACTGCTTTCTCTTTCACTTTAGTTAGCACCTAGCTCATATGAGCCAGGTGAATGTAGGGTTGATAATGTTGATAGTTGGTAATGACAGACAAAAAGAGCTATTTTTAAAGAAGTGTGAGAAAGTGCTCTTCACTAAGGGTAAGATTTCCCAATTTCTTACCATTCTACCTTCTTTGCTTTCTACAGTGGTGAAAGTATAAGGATGAAGACTACCTAGTAGTACATAACAAATACACAGCAGATATAAATACTGTAAGTAATAACAGAAAACATCATTATACAACATAAGCTAGGGAGATAGTAAAGAAGAAGCAGACCAGAGAGGAATCAGCTGATGAACCCTGCAGATCTGTTGAATCCAGGTCAATGTCTACAAGACAGGTATTTCCTTTCAGCCTAATAACCTCAACTGCTCCTACAGTCAAGAGGTTCAAGTCTATTTCTCTCTGCTAATTATAATGAGAAAGTAATCTCAATTATTAAAACTGAGTTAATGCAGATGGCAGTTGCTACACTTTATCTCCTTAATACTGTCTACATTCAAATAAAGAAATCTTGCTCACATTGATGGCTGGAAGTTGGACTACCTCCTTAATTAACAGCATTCAGTAAGCATACTTATGAAAGCCTCATTCTCCTGTATCGCAAAATATAGTCAGATTTAACAGATAGATATTTTAAGAAAATACAAATAATATATATATATATATGCAGATAATAGATGCCAGCAGGAATGCTATTAATAAAAATTTATCCTGGAGTCATGGCCTTAAATTATATACTCATTTCATCTTCCTATTTCTGCAGCACATTTTTTCCTGACAGATCTACTTTAGCAAAGTATTTCTCTTTTATTATTTAGAGAGAGGAGAACTGAAAAATGGATAAGTGACTCAAATATGGAAATAAGCCAAAATCACTTAAATTATTTGGGACTATAAATGCTACCTGCCACAGGTCTTACATCACTTTGTAAGACCTATTACTCTTTCTCCATAAAGTTCTAAAGACTCGAGTAACTACAGATCTACTTACAACAGCAGCTCCACAACCTGGTCTGAAATAATTACATATGTGATCCACTGAGGTCCAAACAGTACTTCAGAACACTGGCAAAGGGTAGGAATTGCCAGTAGAAAACTTTGGGTTACATAATAAACCAAGGGAGTAGATGGTGGCTTACAGTTCTCATTCTATCTCTACTTCTGTCTTTTACTTAGTATTTTTTTTACTATTGCTTTCATTATAGTTATCATCGTATAGATTGTTGATGATATTATAAATATATTTGTTTAATGACTTCTCTGAAATTCATTATGTTTATCCTTTCCAGAATAGTACATCAACAAACTGTATTGCACTAAACAAGAATTACTAGCTATTTAAACATGGATAGACTTGACCTTCTCTGAACTTTCTATGAGCAACAGAACCTACTTTTTTAACTAGTCAGCCACTATCTCAACTAATCTCTAAATGCTGGCCTGCTTGTAAACTCATGCAATTTCTGTCACTGTCCACAGAGCATCAAATTATAGACTTAACTTAATAAAGAAAGATTGTGAGTGACATATTTAAACGTTCAGACATTACACATTCTCTCCTGTAGTACTCAAAAGCTCATTCTATGTTATTGGCTACTTTATGTTACAAAGAGGTAGATAAGCTGAATGGATGGATTTGGAGATTAGCTATTTGAATTAACTGAAGCCTCTTCTCTGTTTAATATGATACTCTCCTTCCTAAAGAAATATGAAACAGCACCTGCCCTTGCTATTTGTTGTTAAGCTCATCTGCATTTTTTCAATTATGAAATAACTCATCCTAGAAACCCAAGGGATTGTGAATTATTAACTGAGCTGAGACACACTTGTACTAAAATCTAATGGGAAATCTCAAGATTAATATCAGCTATGAAGTGAATATACCTTTTGAATTTTACTCGGAAAAGACAGAGGTTGCTTCTTACAGATGAATGCACAACATACTTATAATATTCTCCCTTTTAATACAGCGAACGTTATATACAGAGTAAATGCACTCCAAGGATTTTTTTCTTAATTAAAATAAAGATAAATAAAAAAAAAATAATAAAAATAACAACCCTTTAATACATACGGAAGGCTCTGGCTTCAAACTGTGATGGTTGTTCAGATAAATTAAATTATATCTATAAATTTGAATCAAACAAGACTTTAAAACTGTTAGGTTTGAGATCATCCAGCATAATGCCCTGATCTATAGAACTGATGACTAAAATGTATAGTTTACAAAGATGCCTTTCTGTTAGCAATTAATCTTGGAAGAAAAGTACATCATCTTGTTAGGAAGTTGTGGGTTAGAGGATTAGAAAATTTCACTTCTACATATCTGTATCTCACAAGCAGTTTTAAATTGAATGCTGGAAATATTAGCTGGTTTAAAACAAGTATGTATATGAAAAGTAGTTTCATATACTTTTTAATTCCTATAAACATTTATAAATTACAGTCAGTCACAGTGAACTTGCTGGTTCTATGAGCTAATGCAAGTTTCTACTGTTGGGAACTTATTCCTCGCCGTCTAAATTAAAGTTAAATACATTTTCCAGTGATTTTAAGACAAAGGCTTCAGATTACCGGTGAAAATATCTGTGGGCCACTATTGTATAGCTGTTATGTACTAATAGTCACTTACTAAGGAGAGCAAGGCATAATAAATAGCCATATTTCTAAACCATTATTTTGATGTTATGTTATTATCTGATCTTACAAAGGACTGCATGTCACTGCTTCATCATGGTTAGAATTTCAACTTCTGTCTATATGTGCATATGCATTTAAGTAAGTATGCACATACATCTACTTAAAGTAAAGAAAAAACATTTCAGTGAAGAATTTGTGAGGTGGAAAAATTTTAGTCTCGTTTCATAGATAAGTTCAGGAAGTCTGAGCATCTGAAAGACTCCACTCAATAAATTCTTTAAGATGTCTACAGATCAGTTACATCTGAAGGTGATGTTTGTGAGTTAGTACTGGAGTGTGATTCTCTGCTCATCATTTATGAGGTGTGTGGAGAAATTGAGAAGGAACTAAAGCAGCTTGCACACAGTACAAGAAACCATGTAAAAACATCAGAAGTCATATGTAACAAGTTGCCACACTTTTTCTCTCTGGATGTGTCAATGCGTGCTGCCCTTCTCAAAAGTGAACAAGTAAACTTCTTACAAAGAATTATACAATTGTATTGGACTTTCTTTGCTTACGCTGGGAGTGAATTGTTGACTGTTATTCCTAAACTGCAGATGAAAACTCATATATACTTGAGGTAGTTTTCACTGACATAAATGTAAGAATATGTTGAGACTTCAATGTGTGCGCAGTGGGTAAGGGGAGGAAGGCAGTGATACAGTGCGTAGGCTAGAATTTGGAAAGATAGAAGAGCATATAGAATGGAATGATTGACAGTGCATAAGCTTCAGGTAATTTTACTCTGTAACATCCTGTGTCACATTTTTTTAGTAGCTCAAAAAGTCATTTTGCATAAATGACTGCTGCACTTTATTTCAGTCTTTCTGGTCTTCTTTGGGGACCTTTTTGCTCCAATATGTTTTCTGTATAGATGGTATATTATCTTGAAAATTTAAGTAAGAATAAATAGTCATAGTGAAAACAGTATTCAGTAGAGGAAATACCCACAAACTTTGGGTAGATAGAACCACTATTCCACAATATCACTGAAGCAGAGCTAATCCTGCCTCCAGGATTTGTTTATTTAAATCAGTATCACCGCTATACTTCAGAAAATTGGTAAAAAAGCAGTGTTTCTTTAGTAACTCAGAATCTAAGCAGGACTGCAGCAGACTGAGCATCAGTGCCTAAGATGTATGTACATCCAAAGAATACAACATAATTGCAAAGTTTTCAAGTTTTCTTTGTAGTACAAAATTAATTCCAGTTTTCTTTGTAGTACAAAATTAAATTCAGTGGGATTGATTTTGTTTAGCTGGCTCTTTCATCTTTTAATTTCAAAAAATATTGATTAATTAATATCACCAAGTCCAAAATAAGTGAAAAATACATTAGCAGACTTGTATAATTATATATATAAAAAGAAAAATCAGTAGCCTTTTTCAATAATATTTTCAAGAATGATTTATCATAACACTTTTTCATTTGATTAGGTTCTTTATTTTCAATAAATAGGAATTAAAAATAAACAGGAAAAAAACCCTGATATTTTGCAGTCTCACATTTTGACAAAATCTCCCACACACAATCTAATTTTTTCTCTGTTATTTTAAAAATAATTCCCAGGGAAATTGTTTTGCAGGAAATTTGATGTCATTCATTCATTCCCCAGTTAGCAGTATTGGAAAACAATCACTCCTAAATATAAAATACGTCATTATTACTTCTTCAACATTGTATGCTGTTTACAGAATCTGTACCTTGCTAGACTGAGAGAGGTTTTACTGTCTCTATTTTAGATAGTGGAAAACTCCAAAAGGCTTCTTGAGAAAGACTGTACCCTTGGCAGAAAGGATAATGCTGCTTTTTAATAGCCTTCCAAACATTAGTTTCTTGGAAGCCCTGTTTACAGCAACTTAGTCCAAATCTGAAGGGCCCACTGCCAGACTCAGAGTTGATTTGGAAAAGGGAAGAGAGCTCTCCATGAATATATTGCATAAACTGGAGCACAGGCAACACATCAAAGTATTGCAGTGGTTGTGGAGAGGAAGGACCATTAATTCCTCCCTTTCCCTGTAAATTATTATCTTTGTGCCTAGAGGTATAGCCTCAGAGCAGCTGGGGAAAAAAATTAAAGAAAGGCTTAATCTCTAGGAATTTTGTTGGGCAAATATTCATGCTAAGAAGACAATCACCATATCTGGCTTTCACCTCCTAAGTTATACTCCCTTGACCTCAGTGAGGTCTTTGCTCTATGTTCAACATATGCCATTTTACAGACATATACTTGGCAGTTTACTCTTCATGATCCCTTTAAATACTACTAATTTAATTCTGTTTTTCTGCTATAATGCAAGTCATTTTCTATAAAATTCATTAGAAATGGATGCCGTGCCAGTCTCACTGATTTCCATTTTAGCCCTTCACAATACTACAGACCAATTTGCTTGCAGTCATCAGTCCTGCTCCTGACTGCATATGACCAAGTGATAAGACTGTGCATTTCTGAAGAGATTCAACTAAGTAAAAGTCTGTGAATCTGGGAAGTGGGATCCGAAACCATGACGTTCATAAGCTCTCAAGCAACTGGAAGGAACAGTGCAACCATCAGTGTAGTGAGGAATGCCCCAAAACACTCTCAGAAGATTCTGTCAGGAAGGTTAGACAGCTGATGGTCCATGTGAAATACCTCTACACATACACAGTATGGTAACAGATCAGGTTTGAAGCCATCTTAGGGGTCTGAATGCGTAATACCATGCGACCTGAGCATGCATCCAAAGGTTCTGAAGAAACTGGCAGATGAAGATGATAAGCCATTATCCATCATATTTGAGTGGTCATGACAGTCTGCAGAAGTTCCCATTGTCTGGAAAAAGGGAAACATTAGGATAGGATAGGATAGGATAGGATAGGATAGGATAGGATAGGATAGGATAGGATAGAGTAAAATACAGTACAATAGAAAATTGAACTACAAAAGGCACTGTGAGATGGACATGTTTAAAGCCATTCTGAGTTTTTCTAATGACAAACTGTCTTCCTATAGAAAAGATACTTTTGCTGAACAACAGCCCTTAAACCTCAAGTAATTAATTACTTTGGAAAGAAGAAAAACCTCCACTTTCAGGGATTGTGGAATGTGATAATTTGGCTTATGGAATACGGGAGACTTTCTGTCTTTGAAAAGAACAGATACAAAGGTTTTAGCCCTATTCTAGGCAGTGATTGCTGAACACAGAATTTCAAGGCAAAGAAATAATAAAATACTAATTTGATGATTAAATATCAGATATTTTTTAATATGAAACAAAATGTCGGTAAGAATTAATGGATACAGTAGTTAGAATGTCAGATTATTGACTGCATCACATATTTTTAAAGCGTGTGTAAGAGATTATTCTTTTACATCATTGTCTCAAAGCTTGCTGGGGACACAGATGGACAAGTCCAAGCAAGTCCTGGGCAAGGGTTGAGAAATCCTTTGTCTGAGGGACACAGACGGACAAGGTCAGGGGCAACGAGAGAGATAAGCTGCAGGTTAATGGCAGGAAGCAGGCTTATCTCAAGGAAGATGGCCATCTCAGGAGGTGCTGCACATGACTCTTACCCAAGTGCCCAGGAATGCCACGATGGCAGAAGGAGGATAAAAACAGGACCTACAACCATGAGGTTTAGGTTTTTTGGCAACAAACTCCTCATGAAAAAGAAGAGGTTTCTGACACGAGAAGCCTCACAACCTGCTTCTCCCCCTCCTGGACTTGCTCTGTGCTCTACTAGCATGCTGAAGAAGAACAAAGGTGTCTGCCATCAGATTTTTCACTACAGAATTCCTGCACGCTGATGGACTCTCCTGGGTCTGCTACCTGAGTCCTGCTGCTTCCTCCCAAATTGGCTCTGCGACTTCTTTCTGCTACCTGCTTGCTGCCCAAGGCCAGCCATGCTGCTGCTCTCCCCCTCTGCTGCTTTTGCCTTGGACCTTCAAAATGTCATGCAGCAGGACTGCTGCTGGATCCTGGTGGTGCCTATCCCTGCTTTATGCAATTCTCGCTTCTTTCCTATCTTTTCTATCACCCTCCTTCCCTTTCCCATTACCCTAATTCATAATAGTCGCCGTCCTCCCCTTCCCCATCTCCCTGATTAGAATTTGTAATAAACTGGTTGGACCAACATTTGAACCATTGTTTCTTAATCTCACACCAGGTATGCGGATATCAAAGGACCTCCTCTCTCTCCTATAAATTGGAGCAAGACAGAATGGTGTAAACAAGGAGCACATAAACAATGATTTATTTTGGTTTCACTAAGGAACTAGCTTCATTGTAATCAGATCCCCATCATTGTGTAATTTTCTTCCCTGATATGTGTGTTGTATTGGCCTCATATCACTGTCTTCTAGGTCTTCCACTATTTCATTTCAAATCAACTTTGTTCTTCCAATAACTATTTATGCAAACAAAATCACTCCCTCTTCCCTCACCCCACCCCATCAAAAAAATAGGGTCTTAAGCAGTGTCCAAAATAAAGCTGATCAAAATAGCAACAGGCAGCACTTTTGCTGATGACGTATTGTGAATTTAAGTACAAGAAGTATCCAATCCATCCCACAGCTGAAGAAGTGAATAGGACCTTACGATCTTTTTACATTATCACTGCTACATGTGTCATATGTCACAGCATGCTGCTTTCTCCGTTTTCAGTTTTTGTGATATTCCCTCAATTCCACTCTGTGCCCTTACATATGCTGTACTGAAACACTGCAGCAGTTGAATGAATACTTGTAACTCTCCTGTTCCAAGTTTCAAAGATATAAATCTAGAAACAGTTAAAAAGAAATGTTCAAGTGGCATGATTATGCTACCATATCCCCTATTTCTTTCTGTGAGGTACACAAACACTGAAGCCTTACCAAATAAAAATTGTCTACTTAGTAAAAATTCATTTCCACCCCTATTGTTTCATTTAAATATGCCATTTTTCATTTCCTCTTCTGAAACTACCTTGCATATAATAATTGGAGTAGAATGCCAGATGCAATGCCCTCCTGGGGAAATCCATGGAAATTTTACCAGCATGAAATGTAGTCACTGCTCTGTGGGTGCTGTGTCTACTGAAACCCATCATTAGTGTTTCTAAAATGTTCCAATCATACAGTGTCACTTCCAGTTATTAACACTTCTCCTAGTTTCAACTATTCAGTAAGATGGTTTTTCTTTTGTGGTTTTTTTGTTTGTTTGTTTGTTTTTTTTTGTTGTTGTTTTCTCTGGCAGGGACTGGGTTGCAGAGAATGAAGAGAATTAGTTGATTTGTTAAGCAGGTGGAGACAGTTGCTGTTTTTAATGAGATTGTAAGTAATATCTCATTAAACCATTTATACTCCCAACAGAGCGAGCGCCTTCTCTGTTATTTAGGCTTTTCCTCATGCCTCACCTCCCCTCCTTCCAGATTAATGAGTCTATTTTGAACATAACAAGACTCCAGTGGGAGAGCTGAAAGATGTTTTCCTGCCTTAAACACTGGGATAAGAAACATTCCTACTGGTTGGGGCTGTTGGCCACAGCTATGAAGGAAAGTCTCCCAGTTACGGGGGCAAGGCTTCTGCAAAGTAGACATGGGAGATGTGCATCATCTTCTCAAGAGGTAACTTGAGATAGCAGTGTGTATTTTGAATGATGAGGATACCTAAAATAACAGAGACTAAGTTACGGAGCCAAATATCCACCTGAAAGTGCCATTGTGTTCTTGTATAGCTCACGTAAGAAAATGTTTTTTGGGGGGGAGTGTGTAAAAGCAAAAACTTAATCACAGGTTTCATTCAGGCTGGACAGGGCTCTGAGCAAACTGTTCAATACAGAGGAGTTAGACTAGATGACCTCTAAGGGTCCCTTCCAGCTCAAATAATTCTATGATTCTAACACTTGGGTACCTCTGGGATACCACAGTGATATAACAAGATATGTGAGGTCATTCTAGAAATTGAATTGCACTCTCATGCCTCTGGAAGCTGGTGTAGTGCTCTTTGGACCTTGCCCCACTTGCTTCATATAGCCCCAAAGTGAAATTCAGTGAAATTGATTACTGTAAAATATTTACTAAGTATGGCTTTAGGAAATGTCACTATTCCTGAACTATAGTAAGAGAGGCACACTATAAAAAGGAATACTTTTGGTAAAATGGCAGTTTTACAAATTATACTCTTAAGAAGCTGCAGGCTTCTGTATGTACTGTCATGTTTAATGCTTAGCTTGGCCCTTGCTTTTCAAGCAGTATTACACCAAATTTTTCCAGGCAGTCATTTCTGCATTTTTCTCATCTGTTTAGCCATCTGGGTCCCACAGTGGAACATATCATAATTAAAAAACAAAACAAAAAAAAAAAAAAAGCAATGCCTGACTTATTCTGTGGGCTACAACATACAGGCTTGGGGAGGCAGCAGTGGAAGGAGTTGTAAGACCTCTGGGCAGCATCACATTGTGCAACAAAGGGATCTGCTGCAGCAGGAGGGAAGAATTAGCTTCCTTTGGAAGAGAACACAGAAAGGAGCTGGCATTTCGTCAACAGGGAAGAGAGAGAGAAATGAAGTAACAGTGGAAGGGACAGGTTGCTATTTCCACTAATAATTGTGTCAACAGGCATTCTCATCCTGACTGCACTTACTCCATTAAATAGCTATTCCTGAAAATCAAAGGACCAAAGGTACTGTGAAAGATGTTGGCAGTGACCCAATTGTGACTGGCTCCCAAGTGAAAAGATACAGTCTTGCTCCCTGCCTGTCAAGGAGGTGACAGCTGGACCTGCAAATACAAGGCTCTCCTTGTACACATTCTTCTTGGGGCACAACCCAAGGGCACTCATAGCACTGTTATGGGCAAAACTGTCCCATGGAAACACTGAAAGGCCTCAGTGATAAGACTAACCCTGTGAATGCCCCAGAGGAGGCATCTGTGACTAACCACTCAGCCAGGGAAATAGAAGACATCATGGAATTGTAGAATTGTTTGAGTTGAAGAGACCTTCAAAGGTCATAAAGTCCAACTCCCTTCCAATGAACAGGGACAACTTACAGCTACATCAGGTTGCTCAGAACTCCTTCCAGCCTGATTTGAATGTCTCCAAGGATGAAGCATCTAACTCCTCTCTGGGCAAACTGTTCCAGTGCTTCACATCCTGGCTCCATCCTCCTGAGAGGGTGAGACAGCCTTGCCTTGTATTTGATGACTGATTTTTCTTAAGAAACAGCCAGTGGGAGATAACTAGCGAGTCAGGCTGTAACCGACTCCTGAGCTGGACCTGCCCTGTGCTCCTAGCTTCCCTGTGGGAGCAGGTCCCCTGAACAGCACTGACTACCAATACAGAATACTGTAATGAGTCACAGAGTCACAGAATTGTAGGGGTTGGAAGGGACCTCCAGAGATCATCGAGTCCAACCCCCCCTGTACATCATGCTTTGTGTATACACTGTCTTCAACAATTTTCTGTTTAAAGAATGCAGATCTGACAGTGAATTCAAGATCTACTCAGTGAATTTAAAGCCACTTACACTGGGCTGGCTCTTTTTAATCTGCTATTTGATGAATAATTTAAGTCAGCATGTCCGTTTTTATAACTGCTTAGTGAACTGGTCCATAGCACCAATCTGGCTGAAAAGCAATCTGCCTAAAGCGAATCAGTCAGTGCTGCTCCTCATTCTGGCTTTCCAAGTAACCGCGTAAACATTTGTGCCAGAGCAGTGCAAAAGGTAATTTGGGGACAGAAATGAGTGGCTGTGTTGCTTTTTTACTGGTTTATGATCATATACAACATGTGTTGAACTATAGCCTTTGTTGCTTATTGTGCAGTGCCTTCAGCATACATCCCAGACTGTTGGGATTTTTTTAACCACAGCATGAAAACTGTTGCCCTAAGCAATAAACAAAGCAATGCTATGCCCTTGTGCTGACTCTCAGTGAGTAAAATAGGTTGGTAAAAACTGTTCCTCTGGGGATGTTCCTGGTGCATAGGGCATTTTGTGTGTGATAGCTGGGATGTACTTAACCGGCACAGTCCATATAAAAACTGATAAACACAGTGACCCATGTAGCCAGAGAATTCTCTCAAGACTGTGATCTAATGCTATCTTTCCTCAAGGTGTTGTTCTGAATACTTCTGTAAAGGACCAGCTGGGGACACATGATGTTTATAAAATGGTCTTTTGTTACCTATTACATTCTAGAAAAGATGGAAAGCTCTGTGCTGAAAATGAGAAGATGCTACATCAATATTGTGCAGCTGCACCAGTAGACCAAGGCAGCCCCAGAGCAGACCCAGCCCTTCGGAATTAGCCATGCCCACCATCTCCAGAAATTCCTTCTTTTTTCAATGTCTGAAAAACAAAAACTATGAAAAACACTTAGCAGAAAGTACAACAATTTGTAGAAACAACCATATAGAGTGCTTAGCCTTGCTACTTTTAATCCTGAAAAAATAAAATTTCCTGCCAGCTCCAAACCATTACCCTTAGAATATTATGAAATGACCATAGGCCCACCAGACACTTGTAAGTTGGTTAGGACCTAATTCTGCCAGACTTGCCCATGTTGACTGTTGCTTTGCTCCACTTCCAACTCCATCCCAGAGTCAGGAACTGCTGGCAGAATTAGAAGTTCCTGCTTTCCTATTGAGTCAAGTCAGTAGAATCAGATTTTTAACAGAGAATGAGGTGAATCGTATTTCCTCATTTCTGATGCATTCCGCAGTTTGAGTGTGTAAACCGATGGAGTGTGATTTAGTAGTGGCCTCTGCTAATGTAAAAAGAGTCTTGACATGCTGGGGATTTTCTGATGGCTCATTAAATATACTCGTGCAAGCTAAAGGATGCTTACAGCATAAGTAAAATGCTTATCTTTAGTAAGTGTTTGCCTTTGATAATGCTAGGGTGATGTATACTTATTTAGAGAAACATGCAGAGAAATGTTGGCAAAGAAATTAAAATCTGTTATTTGCTTTTTATAAGCTAGCTGTTCAAGTTGTTGATGTGCAGCAGGAGTTACTACTGCTCATTACATGTTTCATATCCTGCTGCCTACGTGGACTTTTGCAGATTGATACATACACGGCCCCTGCCTTTGCTCTGAAGTGGCAGCTGTGTGGCTGTGGCTGGCATGCAGTGCAGTGACGTGCTGTGCTCCAACTGTACAGCAGGGTCCAATGTGCAAAGTGCAGGTCACTGCAGCTTGGGGCTGATTTGGCTCTCTATCATGGAATAACAGGGTGCTGCTTGCCAGGCTCTGTTAGAGCACAGACT